>NC_041387.1:286890212-286937884 GCF_002162155.2 Triticum dicoccoides | reverse complement strand
GGAAGGTGGGGGGGCGCGGGGTAGGATCTAGGGGGCGGCGTGGCGTGGGAGCAACGTGGGAGAGAGGTGGGGGTTGACCGGGAAAAGGTGGGTTAAGTGGGGGAGGGGCACGGGGAGAGAGGGGAGTTGGTGGTTAGTTTGTAGCTTCGGGGTGGGCGACGGGTGTTAGCAGAATAAGCCCCGGGTGTGCAGAATAAGGTCTTAAGGGGGTGTAATCATAATAGACCCACCCTATATATATATATATATATATATATATATATATATATAGACACACACACACACACTAGATCACTGATGGCATGCGTTGTCGCGGCCGTCTATTTCTATAATAAATATACAACCCCACAAAACATATTAAATTTGGCATAAACATAGATGCATATTAGTTAGTAATCAAGGAAAATCTCACAGGTGCAAACTTGCTTTGGTATGACATTATATGAAACAACATACACTTAGTAAATATAGAGTATTGTCAAGACAAATAATAAGAAGCAACACAAACAAACATGTAGTTGTTGACTTAAATTGGCATCGTAGATTTTATACATGGTGCATTAATGAAATCATCAGACCTCCAAATGCAACACAATGCACGGCAACCAAGAAGAAAATAAGGCGAGCCTGATGAACCTGGCCATTTGTGAAAAGTGAGCATTAATTATACATGGACTGCCACATGTATACAGTGGGGTAAATGCCTTCAATAAAGAGTGAGCATGTAAATTTTATATCTGATGTTGATGTAGTTGAAGCATTAGATTTACCTGGAATGAGTTGTAGAGTAGGCATTGTCAATACCTTCTGAAGCAAATTCCACAGATTTTGCATATGAAGAAAATAGATTTTAGATAAGCTTTAAGGAAAGGATTGTACTATCAATATTGGCTAATGTAAGCAAACATCACATCTTACTACCATAAATTGGAGGTATTATAAAGGTTAGATGAACATAAGGTTCATAACCTATGAGAATAACTTAGATTCACTTATGAATCCCCGAAGAAACAACCAAAACTGTTTCCATGTATAGCACAAAAAGATTCTGAAGAATAGATGTATCGGCAAATATCTATGTTGGAGTTGCTAAACAAATCAAATAGTTTAATTACTCATCCCTCTTCACTGCATAATGCATTTATCACTCACAATTACCAGAAGAAATGGAAGGGGCAACCATGGGAGGCTTTGATGAAACCTGAGAGATCAATAACAGGTAAGAATCATAAGCAAATAACTATTCAAGATTAAAAAACGAAGAAGGCCAACCATGAATCAATATCTCCTACCATGTATGCACTAGTAGATTCTCTGGCCAGTCATAAGAAAAAGTTGTGACAGGACAGAACTCAGGGCTCAAGCATAGGAGCTTGTGTGAATTTGTCCAATGATGTCCACTGCATCCATAGGCGGAGCGGGCTGGTCTTGTAGCTTGCTTTCACCATTGGTGGCTGGGCGACCCTAGAGAGGCACCTTCGATAAGCTCTATCTCCTTGTGTCCACATGCAACATTCATGCCTTTGGTTGGCTACACCACAACCACCACATAATTTTAATTTTTTGAAACATAAAAATTGACAATGGTATGACAATAATAATTTCAAAAATTAAACTATAATTTTTGAATATCTAACTAAGTGAATTTCCATGTATGTCATTTATTCTTTCATGAACATTTTAACATATACGTGCCCAAGACAGAGAGATCCAAAACAGGGGCAAGAAACACATCCATGGAGTCGAATAAAATTGTTAAGCATACATCCTTTATGTCTTCAAACCAGTGGCATCAAGCACATCACCAATGGAGTACACGTACATGTCGTGACCTTCCCATTTGCTATTGGAGATAAAAAAATATAGGATTCCTTTAGCCAATCTAGTAGAACCAGTCACCACTTCATACACTAACACCACCTGCATCAAATTAGGAAGAAACTATAGCAAGAGTTAGAACAAATAATTAATTGGGCAGAAGATGATAGGTACGTAGGAAGAACAGTGAATCTGAGGCAAGAGAGAAGCCAACCAAGTTGAACTAAGAACGAATAATAACAATATCTAAGGCATTGATTCAGTATGTACAGGTGGCCACCATGTCATATTTGCTTCAGTTATAACATGTATGTCATGGGTGATTGAGTTAATAAGCATCAACTATAAGCCTACAACTGAAACCAAAACTTCTGTGTGCACAGTCACACCTTAACAGAAGGGTTCTGGAAACATAGTCATTTCGGTCAACCATCTTTAAACATGCTGCTACTTCCATACATACAATTTTTCTATCATGAACTAATCAAGGGCGACCAACCGAGGTATATCTGCCTTCGGATGTCCAATTCATATATGTAATCACAAGCATGTAGTAGCAAGTCATAGAGAACTCAGTAAAAAAAGGGGGATTAAAAATTGGTGGTGGAAGTGTTCCTAAATTATTATTTTTGCAGGGCAGAAGTGTTTCTAAATTCAATGGAGAAAGAACTAACAAAAATGGGTAGATAGGAGGGAGGGGTGACAGGCATAGTTCAGAAGATGGAGTGGTGACCTAAGCATCAACTATGGCTATCGGAGACCTTCATGGAATTAAGGAGCTCAGGAGGGGAGTGGGGAACAAAGAGCGAGACAACATACAACAGAGACTATTTAGATGCGCGTGAAGTAAGAACACATATCAACATGGTAATGGACCTACAATAATCGGCCATCGGTGAGTTAGTGCATATCAATCACCGTTAAAGGCGTGTAGCAACGGCGACTTATTTTCTCAACATCCATCAAGTGGACTCCAATCGACAGTAGATGATTTGCTGCAATCCTTGATACATCTCCAGAAGGCCCCTTTTTGCCATCTTCAAACTTATTGTGCCCATCTTGTTCATACGATGTATAGCTCGGCCATCTAATCATGTACATTTACACTGATCTTGTTTACACATAAATGAGCACAACTCATTTCACCTGATACAACAGATCAAACGAAGCTATGACTAAACTTGTAATCGAGAAAAACATTCAGAATTACAATTAGATGCCTGATGCAATAGATCAAGCTAAAAAAACTTTCAGAACTAACCTGTAGTACAATCTATTTTAGATATCATAAAGCAAAAATACCTCAGTACTCTACATGATAGAGGCGTTCTCGTCCTCTCCTCCTGCTTTCTCCTCCTCACACATCTAAGGAAGATATGGTTGATGTACGCTACTGCAGGATGCTGCTAACGAGACACTACAATTAGAGACCCTTCGAGAAACTGTGTGCGATGCAATTATCGCAAATGGTGGTGTTAGAGAACCGTCAAAAATGTCCAAAATGTTTGCGATGACGGATGCATCAAACACGGTTCAGATTTTAGTTGCGTGTGGGATGAAGGGCATACGGTTGATCCAGCAGAACTGTTTGCGATGTGAAAGAACAACAGAAACGGGCAGCCATATCAATGTGTGTGCAATATACTGCATACAGTTCCCTTTGATGAACTGTGTGCTATTATTGAATGCAACAGAAACGATCAGCCAGATCAAGGTGTGTGTGACATACGACATACGATTCACTCGGACAAATTGTTTTCGATTAGGGAAGAGAACGGAAACGGTTCATCTTAACAAATCTGTGTGATATGCGACATTTGCGATCAGCCAAAAGAACACAAACGATTTGTGTAAACCAGATGTGTGTGATACGCAGCAGACAACCCACTCGAATGAACTGTTTGCGATGAGAAATTATAACACAGACGGTTACTATAGTAAGTGCGTGTGCGATTCAGTTTGTACAAAAAACTTTGAAAAATGCAAAGTAGTTGCTTGCATATAAACAATTATCAAAAAGTAACGAGATAGACCTTCTTCAAGCCAATCAACATGTGTTCAAAAAACAAGAAATGTCAAAAATTACAAAACAAAGACCTCGATAGACCTTGCTGCTGTAGATCCCTCTTTGCAGCCTTTATTGTGCAACACAATGGAAACGGTTCAACTGAACAATATGTGTGTGATATGTGGCAAACAGATCCGTGATCAGAAATGTGTGCGAAGACCAATAATAACACAAATGATTGCTACTAATAAGCCGTGTGATTTGCTCCGTCTACAGAAGAATAACATGTGTGTGTGTGTGTGTGTGTAACTGAAATAAACATCCAATTACCTAAGTGACTATACAGATCATTCGCATACACCTCAATAAACAATTGCATGTGTTCTAAAGTAGGAGAAACGATCGTCTAGTCACCTACTTCTTGTGGCGCTCCCACCATTTCTCTGTGGCTCGATCCCTTGGCTGGGTCATGAACAAGACACTTCCTCATGTCAACGATCCACCTGTCCATCTCATAGCTTGTGTATGCGTCATTGGCCGCGTACTTGATGTGTTCTTCATCCAGTCTCTCATGCCAAACATTGTGACAAGTGTCCTTGTCCTTCTTGCTCTCATCCTTCATCTTCGTGTAGTAGGGGTCGATGATGGCCGAGGCGAGGTCAATCAGGGAGTTCAATTTGTTCTTGGCGCTGCCCCAGAACTTGTAGTGGTCCTGGATCTTGACAAGATTCGGGCATTTCAAGCCCCAAACCTTGAGCACTTTTAGATCATTGGTGGTGTCCACCACAGCGAACATGTAGTCAGAGCTATTAATAAAACTGGAGAAACGCTCGCAAGGCCTTGAGGCCAGGTGGTAGTGGTAGACGAGGACATCATGTCGCATGCACAACTGGGCGATGGCAAGCTTCTGATCGTGCCCGGCAAGACCGATGGTGTACTCAAGGTTGAAGCCGACCACTTGGTACTTGTCCTCGGCAAGGAACTCTCCATAGTTTGGATTGAGCTATCCACCGACACCGGATCGTTCGTGTACAACACCTGAGAGGGCCTTCCCCCTCACGTGGGTGTCCACTACATGATGCATGGTGAACTGCCCGCCGTTGTCGTCGTCGGCCGTTGGGAGCGCCATTGGAGCCACGGGGATCGCCACTGGAACCGATCACTATTGGAATCTGGCATTTTTTCGTCTGCCACCTCTTTGTCGTCCGCTAGCAGATGGCAAAGAAGCTGACCTAGCCACGCCGTGCCCTCTGGGGCCCACCTGGCTCTTTGTCGTCTGCCTTTTATCTCTTTGTCATCCGCTAGCTGACGACAAAGAAGCATCTGACGACAAATACCCTTTTTGCCATCAACACTTTCTTTTTGACAAAGAGAAGACGTGGGCCTCTCAATATGTGTCGTCATTGAGGTGATGATTGTGTCTTGTGACACGAGAGATGAAGGTAAATGGATACAGGAATAAATGGGGGCCGGGCGGCCTGGATTCTCAGGCGTCTGCATGGCAGCTTTTGCATCGGGTAACTGCATTGTGGAGCCGCGCCCGGCGCAACCGCATGCACACGAACGTGTGTGATCGTGCGCCGGCCCCAAACACTAGCAGTGCGCGTGGAGGGATGAGGGCAAATCACCCGGAGGGACGCGAGAGGGCATAGCGCGCGCGGCGGGACGCGAGCAGAGCGTGCCGCGGCCGCCTCAACTGCAAGCAACCACACGCATAGAGCAGTTGAACACGCAGGAAATGGTCACCTACAAGCCGGTCGACACTTGCGTCACTGCATAGAGAGCGGTCGTGTGCTACTACCTCCATCTTGGTCTATAGTCCTCTTTACATTATGTGCCATACTTTGCTATCAAATTTAACAAACAAAATGTTAATGCATGTTATAAAAATTATATAATTGGAAACTATGTTCAAATACGAATCCAACTATATAATCTTTGGTGACATGCATTCCTATTTTATTAGTTAAATCCTACTTATGAACCAGGACAGGTGTATAATAGGTAATTCAATCGCAAACGTTTTTTATTAACCGTATGTGTACATGGCCTTTCGTCCTCCTCTCGCACGTCTTCTCACCCCGCTGCCACAGACGGCTTATAGCGCAAGCTTGCACAGCTCGCGGGAGCGTTCTTTTGGCCAAACGGTGGTGCCAATGAATCGTCGGTGAGCCCGTTCCTGTGCAACCTCGGAGGTTCCCGCGCAAGTTTCCCACCCGACTGGGTGAAATCCCCCAAAATACCAATGCTTACCGGCCTGCTATAAAAACCCTCACGGCCGGCGAGTCCTGTGTCGCATTTTCCCCTCCTTCCCTGTAGCTTATCTCGTCTGCTTGTCCCACAATTGCCAATGGCATCGGTTCATCGTGGTCGCTCATGCACTCCACCGTCATCAAACGATAGCTCCAGCTGGGAGGCTACACCGCCGCGGTGGTGCAGTCCCTGGCGTAGTGTAGTGCGCGTGGCGTCCCTGTTGGGTTTGCGCAGAACACCCACCACACGCTCTACCGCCAGTGCCCGTTGGCAGCTATTGCCAGCCATCGTTGCCACCACACCACCATCAAAAGCTAGTTGCATCTCCCGCTCCACCGCTTCGGCCCAAAGGCAGGAGGTGGCCGTCGTGGCCGCCACCCCACTGTCGGCCACTGTGGCCATCACCCGCCCCGCCACCGCGGCCCGAAGGCGGGTGGTGGTGGTCATGGCCGCCACCCCATCGTCAGCCACCCTGGACGCCAGCCCACCGTCGACTGCCAGGGTCATCACTTGCTCCGCCACCGTCGCCCGAAGGTGGGAGGCGGAGGTGGATGCCGGCATGTGCGTCAGCGACCTTGCGCGCTACACCGAGTTCCTACGGGAGGAGGAGGAGCGCCTCGTCGAGCACGCAAAGAACCTTACCACTACCGTGGCCGCAGCACACACCACCTCAGAGGCGATGAATCATGAGATATACAAGGAGAACCACCACTTCGATACGGATTGTCTGGAGCAGTAGTTGGTGTTCGAGCTGGCGAGTGTCGCCGAACATGCAGCAGCGGCAGGCACCGTATTGCATTTGTCCAGCTCCTTGGTAGGCTCCTCCTCCTCTTCCTCTTACTGAGCGTAGTCGGTAGAGGAGAGGCTACCGGAAGTAGTACAATGCCCCTCCATAGTAGTGGTAGTAATTAGGGGCTATTTTGTTCAGTTCATCTGACTATAGATGTGGTGGAACTATACAACGTACTTAAAATTAGCTAGTATATAAAGTAGAACTAGCTATTTCAGTACATGGTTGGCAACAATTGGGGAAAAGTTTGGTCGGTTCAGCTGTCGAGTCGAACTGTTTGTATAAATTAAGCACGACTTCTTAATCTATGAATGAAATCTATGCTTAATTACTGAATTTTAGTTGCAAAAATTAGATAGTGCTAGTGATTTTTAGCTGCATATTTTGACAAATCACAGTGTTACAAGGTTGACAAATGGTAATGTTACTAGATCAACAAATGTCAATCTTTCAAGTTTGACAAATGGCAACATACCCAATATGACAGATGCAAATCTTACCAAATTGTTTGTAAGTGGTTGCACATGGGTCATCCAAAACAACCGTTTGCGTTGAAGAGATGCACAAATCCTACTCTCCCTTTGCATACGGGTGTTCTATCTAAAACGTTTGCGATCAAGAGCTGCACAAATCCTGCTCGGCACATTTTCCCTTGGCTTCCTGGGGAAGCTGTCACTTTGCATACGGGTGTTCTAACTAAAACGTTTGCGATCGAGATACAATATTAAACCCAAGAAAAAAAACTCTTTTCGGCAGCGGCGGAGGTGGCGTGCTGCACCGTCCTTGTCGCTGTCGTCCTCCAGGACGCCGTTGTTGAAGTCTTCAAGGCAACTCAGAATGTTGTTCACATGTAAGTCAAACATCATGTCATTGTGTGATCGATGGGCGGGGCGCAGGAGGATGACAGCTGGCAGCGCTGAGAGGTAGCGGTCGACGGCGGCGTCCCATGCTGCTACGGGGGGCGCGCACATGGGCATTGGTGCGGTGGGTGCAGCCAAACACACGGGGACCGGCGCAACAGTGGGTGGAAGGGCGCACACGGGCACGGGCGCTGGCATTTGCACGTACATGAGCTCGCGTGGGTCCGCGGAGACCTCGGTGACGCCCGCGGCTTCCAGCTCTACGATAGTGCTCGGCGACCAATCCGTCAATGCTACAGGGATGGTCGCTGGCGCGGGCGCGGGGATGGGAGCTGGGACGGGAGCGGGGGCAGCAATAGCCGCGGCCAGCTCGTTCTGGGCCATGTCCATGAGGCCCCATTCCTTCTTATTTTCTATCTCCTCTGGCTCGGAGTCGAATTCACCAAACTTGAAGACTAGCGGCAGATGATCCTTCTGCGCCATGGCATTGGTGGAGGTCTGCGGGAGGGAGGGGATGGGAGGAGAACAGTAAGGCCGCCTGTATTAAGCAATGGCTTGGGTGCCATTAATGGAGAGGAAGGTGGGTGCTACATCTTGAGCTTGCGTTGGTTTTTCCTTGAAGAGGAAAGGGTGATTCAGCAAAGTAGTGAAGGTATTTCCCTCAGTTTTTGAGAACCAAGGTATCAATCTAGTAGGAGGCTCCTCAAAAGTCCCACGCACCTACACAAACAAACAAGAACCTCGCAACCAACGCAATAAAGGGGTTGTCAATCCCTTCACGGCCACTTGCGAAAGTGAGATCTGATAGAGATAATATGATAAGATAAATTTTTTTGGTATTTTTATGATATAGATTGGAAAAGTAAAGATGCAAATAAAAGTAGATGGTAAACTTATATGATAAAGTATATACCTGGGGGCCATAGGTTTCACTAGTGGCTTCTATCAAGATAGCATAAGTATTACGATCGGTGAACAAATTACTGTCGAGCAATTGATAAAAAAGCGCATAGTTATGAGACTATCTAGGCATGATCATGTATATAGGCATCACGTCCGTGACAAGTAGACCGACTCCGGCCTGCATCTAGTACTATTACTCCACACATCGACCGCTATCCAGCATGCATCTAGAGTATTAAGTTCATAAAGAACAGAGTAACGTATTAAGAAAGATGACATGATGTAGAGGGATAAACTCATGGAATGTGATATAAACCCCATCTTTTTATCCTTGATGGCAACAATACAATACGTGGCTTGCTGCCCCTGCTGTCACTGGGAAAGGGCACCGCAAGATTGAACCCAAAGCTAAGCACTTCTCCCATTGCAAGAAAGATCAATCTAGTAGGCCAAACCAAACTGATAATTCGAAGAGACTTGCAAAGATAACATAATCACACATAAAAGAATTCAGAGGAGATTCAAAAATTTCTCATAGATAAACTTGATCATATACCCACAATTCATCAGATCTCGACAAACACACCGCAAAAAGAGTTACATCGAATAGATCTCCAAGAAGATCGAGGAGAACTTTGTATTGAGAATCAAAGAGAGAGAAGAAGCCATATAGCTAATAACTATGGACCCAAAGGTCTGTTGTAAACTACTCACAACTGATTGGAAGGGCCTTGGAGATAATGTAGAGGCCCTCCATGGTCGATTCCCCCTCCGGTGGAGCACCGGCAAAGGCTCCAAGATGGGATCTCGCGGATACAGAAGGTTGCGGTGGTGGAATTAGGTTTTCATGGTCTGTTCTGATGTTCTCGAGGTACGTGGGTATATATAGGAGGAAGAAGTAGGTCGGTGGACACTCAAGGGGCCCATGAAGGTGGGGGCGTGCCCACCTGTAGGGGGTGCGTCGGGCCCCTCATGGGTGCCTCGGTTGTTGCTTGACTTCCACTCCAAGTCTCCAGCTTTGCATTTGTTCCAAAAAGATCGCTCCCGAAGGTTTCATTGTGTTTGGACTCCGTTTGATATTCCTTTTATTTGAAACACTGAAATAGGCAAAAAAAAACAGCAATTCGGGCTGGGCCTCCGGTTAGTAGGTTAGTCCCAAAATTTATATAAAAGTGTAAAGTAAAGCCCATAAACATCCAAAACGGGTAATATAATAGCATGGAACAATCAAAAATTATATATACGTTGGAGACATATCAGTGGGCGGCCATGGAAGTCAAACAACTCAATTCCCAGTGAGCCTGCGCAGCGTACAGCTCGCACGCTTTCCGGTGAGCCTGCACATTGGAGGACAGCTCCGGGCTGCGCTCGCACGCCTGCCGTTCAGTCAAGCAGCTATCCGCACGACACCTCTTATAGCCATTAAAATGAAGACACGTGGCATCACGTGAATGGTTAACATAACACACACGATTTGAATTATACAAACCTTTGCGAGGTTAGAGTGGCGGCTATTTGTTTGAAAATGCCTATGTTGGATGTTATTCGAGTGCTTCTTCTCTCAAAACGGACACGAAAAATACCACAGGATGTCGGGTGCCATTCCATGATAGCATGCCAAGTTTCATGAATTTCAGATGAGTTTTGGATTTGCTAGAATTTAAAAACAAAGTATCTCAATGTTTTGCCGGCAATCAACAGTGCCCTGGTGTTTGAAATTCATTCCCATTTCTTGCATGCACCCAAGGACAAAGATTTGATTTTGCAACCAATTTATATGCACTGGAGCATGTGCATGTAGTTCAAATTTGAATTATGCACATAAAAATGCCTAGAAAACCCAGTTAATGTATAAAAATATCCGAACGAACCCCGAAAAATCCCAAAATTTAACACAACACTCTTGTTGTTCTATGTTGACACTAGAAAAATTTCGAAAGCAATAAGAGGCAGCGGATATGATTTTGTCCCCAAAGGTGGGACGTTCCCTACCGAATAGGCTTGTTGTGAGAAGCTCTGGTTTGTGAGAAGCTTATACCCGAACCTGCCCCAAATGGGACAAAAAATTTACAACGGCATGTTGATGCCGCTCCATAATAGCATGCCAAGTTTCATGAAATTCAGACGCGTTTTTGATTTACTAGAATTTAAAAACCAGGAATCTCAATGTTTGCGGCCGAGTGACGGTGGCAGGGTGTTTAACATTAATTCCCATTTCTTGCATGGGACCAAAGCATGCAACCAAGGACACATATTTGAATTTTCAACCAATTTATATGCATTAGAGCATGTGCATGTAGTTCAAATTTGAATTATGCGCATAAATGCATCGAAAACTCAATTAATGCATAAAAATGTCCAAACGAACCCCGAAAAATCCCAAAAATTGGCGCAACACTACTGTTGTTCTATGTTAACACAAGAATTTTTTTGAAAGCAATAAGACGCAGCTGATATCGTTTTGTCCCCAAAGGTGGGACGTTCCCTACCAAAACCATCAGGCTTGTTGTGAGAAGCTCTGGTTTTGAGAAGCTTATACCCAAACTTGCCCCAAATGGGAGAAAAAATTTACCACGGCATGTTGATTCCGCTCCATGATAGCATGCCAAGTTTCATGAATTTCAGACGAGTTTAGGATTTACTAGAATTTTAAAATGAGGAATATCAATGTTTGCGGCCAAGTGATGGTGGCAGGGTGTTTGACATTCATTCCCAGTTCTTGCATGGGACCTAAGCATGCAACCAAGGACACATATTTGAATTTTCAACCAATTTATATGCATTAGAGCATGTGCATGTAGTTCAAATTTGAATTATTCACATAAATGCATCAAAAACTCAATTAATGCATAAAAATGTCCAAACGAACCCCGAAAAATCCCAAAAATTGACACAACACTCCTGTTGTTCTATGTTGACAGTAGAAACATTTTGAAAGCAATAAGAGGTAGTTGATATCGTTTCGTCCCCAAAGGCGGGACGTTCCCTACCAAAACCATCAGGCTTGTTGTGAGAACCTTTGGTTTGTGATAAGCATATACCCAAACCTGCCCCAAATGGGACAAAAAATTTACCACAACATGTTAATGCCGCTCCATGATAGCATGGACAGTTTCATGAACTTCAGACGAGCTTTGGATTTACTAGAATTTAAAAACCAGGAATCTTAATGTTTGCGGCCGAGTGACGGTGGCAGGGTGTTTGACATTCATTCCCATTTCTTGCATGGGACCTAAGCATGCAACCAAGGACACAGATTTGAATTTTCAACCAATTTATATGCATTAGAGCATTTGCATGTAATTCAAATTTGAACTATGCACATAAATGCATCGAAAACTCAATTAATGCATAAAAATGTCCAAAAGAACCCTGAAAAATCCCAAAAATTGACACAACACTCTTGTTGTTCTAAGTTGACACTAGAAGTTTTTTGAAAGAAATAAGAGGCAGCTGATATTGTGTTGTCCCCGAAAGTGGGACGTTCTCTACCGAAACTAGCAGGCTTGTTGTGAGAACCTTTGGTTTGTGAGAAGCATATACCCAAACTTGCCCCAAATGGGACAAAAAAATTACCACGACATGTTGATGCCGCTCCATGATAGCATGTCAAGTTTCATGAATTTCAGACGAGTTTCGGATTTACAAGAATTTAGAAACCAGGAATCTCAATGTTTGCGGCCGAGTGACGATGGCAGGGTGTTTGAAAGTCATTCACATTTCTTACATGGGACCTAGGCATGCAACCAAGGACACATATTTGAATTTTCAACCAATTTATATGCATTAGAGCATGTGCATGTAGATCAAATTTGAATTGTGCTCATAAATGCATTGAAAAATCAATTAATGCATAAAAATGTCAAAACGAACCCCAAAAAATCCCGAAAATTGACACAGTTGACACGAGAAACATTTTGGAAGTAAGAAGAGGCAGCATATATTGTTTTGTCCCCCAAGGTGGCACGTACCCTACTGAAACCATCAGGCGTGTTGTGAGAGAAGCTCTGGTTTGCGAGAAGCTTATACCCACACCTGCCACAAATGGGACAATATTTTACCACGGCATGTCGCTGCCATTCAATGATATCATGTCAAGTTTCATGAATTTCAGACGATTTTTCAATTTACTAGAATGTCAAAAGCATGTATCTTAATGTTAGCGGCTGAGCGACAGTGTCAAGGTGTTTGACATTCATTCTAATTTCTTGCATGTGACCTAAGCTTGCAACCAAGGGCAAACATTTGATTTTGCAACCCATTTTTATGGACTGGAGCATGTGGTTTAATTTTGAATTGTGCACCTGAAATGCCTAGAAAACCAAGCTACCGTATAAAAATGGCCAAACAAACCCTGAACAATTCAAATTTTTTTACGACACACATATAGTTGCATGTTCACTGAAGATAAAAGGTCTAGCAATTCAAACACCATCCATTGCCACTGTGACCCCATTATGTAATTAAAATCAAAATTAAAAATCAAGTAGATCCCACACAGTTTATTATTACCAACCCTGTGAGATGTAGTACAAAATATCCTGGAGCACCGCTGATGTATAGTATGCCTATGGCTTACGCGAGAAGGTGCGTCGGCTACAGTCCAGAGCCGGCATTTCAAGCACACTAGCTCGTTCCCCAAATATCATTTCACTATTCAATCGTCATCGGTGAAAGATGGGGACGTGGACCCGCATCGTGAGGGCAACTTCGGTGGCCCACTCCGGCGAGAGCGCGGCCGCAGCCGCCATGCGCGTGCTAACAAGGTGCATGAGCGCGGCCGCAATCTATGACCGGGCAGCCATGGCAGCCCAAACAGCCGCAGTTGCTTCTCAAGTGGCGGCAAAAACATCCGCCTCGGGGATAGCAGCTGGCGAGAGCGGCACGGCAGCTGTCCGTTCCACAGCAGCGGCCTTAGCCCTGATGGAGGCCGCCCACGACCATGTTGAGGCTGCCCACGCTCGTGGCGGTCACCGCACAAATCGAACGAAGCTTCTCCGACAACGGTCGGCAACCCACGGCCGAAGAGTTGGCAATCGCCGAGAGCGTTCGAGCCGCCGCCCGTTCCTCCGCCACATACCTTGCGACGATGGAGCCCGTCCAAGCCCAGATCACGGCCGCCCATGCCCAGCTCGTGGCGGCCTTTTCCAAAGAGATGGCGGACACAGATGGAGAGATGCTTGCCGAATATGGTGTGTTGGATGCCATGGAGCTCCTTCCCCAGGACACCGTTGGGCGCGACCTAGACATGGAGGAGGCGGCAGAGATCGACGAGCACTAGCGTAGTGGTACTCTTTGTTTTGTTTAATTAAGAGCACCGGTCTTTAATTTGTTAGAGTAATGTTTAGGCCAGATAGCTCTGTTTAATTGCTGAACTTGCTCGATTAAGAAGTGTGGGTGTGTTGTAGTCTCCTTTTTGTACCCAAATTATGCAACGACGTGGATGAGCACGGTAACCAGGGAAATTGGAACCAAAATTTTTGACGTTCAAACTCATTGCACATGGGTTAAGCTATCAGAATCGTTTGTGATGTTCACATATCATACACAGTTCTGAATAAGGGACCGTGTTTGATAACACTTTGCGCGCTAGTTTTTCGCTGAAGCAATTCCAAATTTTCGGATTCCACAGAAATATTTACCTCCCCGCCCCCTCCCTCTTACCCAAATCCACATTTCCCCTGTTTCCGCCTTCCTTTCCAAGTTGAAACCTTCACTCCTTGCTTGCAGTGCCGCCTCCCTCGCTAGTGACCCTCCTTCACGCTGCTCGGCCTCGTCTATCCAGGAAGGTAATCCACACCAGACCCCCATCCTCCTCCCCCTCCACATCCCACATGCCCCAACCGTCGGCACTACACCTTCCACCCAAATCACCAACCCATCCACCAAATAAGCGCCGCCCTAAGCCATGGTGCACGCAGTATAGCCAGGAGCTCAAGGAGCATTTGGCAGCGGAGAAGCAAATCATAGCCGCACGCGCGGATGAGGTCGTGATGGCTACCATTCGTGCCGACCTCCAGATCTTGGACGAGCACCTTGCCATTTTCTAGGTATGCCGGTTAAGCATGCTCGGGTTACCCGTTGCGTGTGTTGCTCCTGCCTTTCCTTAACAGATTCTAGTGAATTGTGCTATCTAATTTTATCATGCAATTTGTTGCTCCTTTGTATATGTTCTATATGTCGTGCAGTGTGGTTCTCACTTATTAATTGTTTGGTTAATTAGTTGTCGTCTTCATGTAACTGTTTGGTTCAATTGTGCAAATGTAATGTTCAATTCTTCAGGCTGCAATTTTGTATTGTCTTCCATGTGATAAATTAATCGAATTTATCTTTACAAAATACATGAGAAACGAATACAATTGCTATATTTCCAAGTTGTCAAGCATGCTTGGTTTTGTTATACATTGTGCAATGTGATGCTCAGTTAATGTTTGGTTCATTTGTGTTGTGGTGTTTAGTTAACTGTTTGGTTCAATTCTGCAATGCGATGTTCAATAGTTGTGGGTGCATTTTATTATTGTATACCATGTGAGAAGTAAATAGAATTTGGTTGTACTAAATACATGAGAAACAAGTACAATTGCTATATTTCCAAGTTATCAAGCATGCTTGGTTTGGTTATACATTGTGCAATGTGGTGCTCAGTTAATGTCTGGTTCATTTGTGTTGTGGTGTTTAGTTAACTGCTTGGTTCAATTCTGCAATGCGATGTTCAATAGTTGTGGGTGCATTCTGTTATTGTATACCATGTGAGAAGTAAATCGAATTTGGTTGTACTAAATACATGAGAAACAAATACAATTGCTATATTTCCAAGTTGTTAAGCCTGCTTGGTTCGGATAACTATCTGATCTTCTATTAGGAGTATGTTATATTGTCCAATGTGGTGCTCAGTTAAAGTTTGGTTCATTTGTTGTGGTGTTTAGTTAACTGCCTGGTTTAATTCTGCAATGCGATGTCCAATTGTCGTGGGTGGAATTTTGTATTGTTGTGCATGTGAGGAATAAATCGAATTTGGCTACACTTAATACATGAGAAACGTATACAAGTGCTATATTTCCTAATTCTTGATCATGTTTGGTTTGGATAAATGGGTTTTCCATGTGGCTTGAATTAATCTGATGAATCTGCAATGTGCTTATTTTTCATCAACATATTTTACTGATAGCATGTGAACACTTACTTAACCCGATGACTAACTACCTTATATGTGTTGTAGGGAAACAATGGGAAACACCGAGGTTTACAATCGAGGTTAGCACGTGCATGGTCCGTTGTCTAATATCACATTATTGTGTAATTGCAGGAACCATTCTAATAATTAGGTTTTTAACAATTTGGTCTTGCACATGTAGGTCCTGCTATCAGAGGTTTTGACCCACTGTTCGACCCTTTTTTGCATATGGGGAAATGAGTTGTCCATGAATAGAAATCAAGTCAAGAAACTCAGAAAGATTGTTAGGATAAAGAAATTGGCGACAAAAAACAACAAGATCTTTGTCTGCACAATGAAGAAGACATCAGTTCACTACAAGATGGTACTAAACTATTATACCTTGCCTTTTTTTATTCCTTTGCCCCATTTCCAATATAGAGAAGATATTTATGCACATCCTTGTTTTCAGGCCTTTCCAAAGCAGTTCACTGATGATTACCTCTCAAACCACCTCTATGGTCAGGAGGCGAGGAAGGTTTTCATACAACACCCACAGTTCAATATTGAAGTGTTCCTGAAGAGGACGAAGGATGGACGGTCAATCATTCACGGGCATTGGCCTAAAGTTGCAAAGACCTTCATCATCAATGAAGGCTCAATATTCGCCTTCTGCTTCAACAGTTTTCCCGATGAGATGCATCTGTCTATGTACCATCTATGATGCTAATTTTGAAAGGTCATGTGAAACTTGGTGCTGGTGCAGTTGTGTAATGGGGTAGATGAGTGCTGAAGCTATATCATGTTGTACTCTGATGTATTTCAATTATGAAATCCCGCTTCCTTAATATGGGAATGAAATATATTATGTTTCTAATATGAATGTCAATTAGATTAATAAATGGATTACTAATAATAGGGCAATTACCCTGCTAACGGCGAATTAGCCTGCTAATTGGTTTTTGCTATTGCAAACGGTTATTGAGAAAATACCGTGGCCGATGACTTAAGGCAACGCACACAGTTTCGAGGAATAAACCGTGTTGGATCGATGAACAATCACACACGACATTCTCTTCAAAACTGTTTGTGTTAGGCCACCTTGCACAAAGGTTTACCGTATAAAACTGTGTGTGATGGACAACCTTTGCCACACAGTTTCTTCTACGTACCGTGTGTGATGCATTCAATAATGCAAACGATAAACTTTATAATATTGTGTGTGATGGGAACGCTATCACAAACGATTTAACAGGGAAAATTGTGTGTGATGTACCTACGAACGGAAACGTTTTCCTTGCAGCGACTGTGTGGGTTGTATATATGAATGGAAATGTGTCGCGGGGACTGACTGCGTGGGATGTACTTACGACCAGAAATGATTTCGCCTATATAATTGTTTTTTAGCACTACTGTACATATAACCGTATTTGCTCCCTCGACGGTCGCACACGACCTCATTTCGACGAGCATGTGTGCCATGATGGCATATCCCCCGACGGTTTCTAGGTCGTGTGGGAAGGACCCCCTAATCGCCCACACTCACTAGGTGACGGTTACGAACGCCGTCGCGGAAAGGGGTTAAAAACCGTTTGTATAACACCTCATTGTACCAGTGGTAGGGCGGAAGTGCTATGTGCTACCCTCTTGTCTTCCGCTTCCATGTGGCTTCCTCACGTGTCGCAGAAATCATCCTCGCCCAAACTAAGATCCACCACCGCAACTACACCTTCTCTTTTGCTAGAACCCTACCCCCGCTTCCACCACCCAAACGGCCACTGCCTCTTGCATGTCGCATGCCCATCTGCTGCAAATCCCAGATGATCTAGGTCTCCACTTCGAACGTGTGACATGGGCTCAGCTCCAATCACCGGTCACCACCGACCCATGCAACCAGCCTCACGGATGCCGCATGTATGTGCGCGTCATACAATTCCCGTTTCCCCTTGATGCTAACACAATGGCTCTCATACTTGCTCGGCTATTCGGTGGCCTCTACCACCACTTCAACACCACAAATGACGGTGACTCATGCTTCTCCTTAACCATTGCATCGCCTCAAGTCGCCAAGCTCATCTCCTCCATGGGTGACTTCCACAAGAGGGGCATGTTGATTCGTTTCCCCTGGCCACCGCTCATGGGTGGCGACCGACGCTTGCGTTCCGGTCAGGCCACGCCTCCGTCGTATGGTGCCACATCATCCTCACCGACGGCGGTCGTCACTGCCTCTTGGCCACCAGCCTCTACATCTCTGGATCTACCTAAGGTGAGACGACATCAGGCTGGTATTAGCTTTTTTTACCGCATGCTTAATATTAATTGCCTTGGCTAGCCCCCCCCCCCCAGTGTGCATTACACTCACCGCACACACTTATTTTTGATCACTTTCTTGCCAATTAGTGTTAGAACTAATGAAATGATAATCTAGTTGGCCCTAAAGCATTGTTTTTTGATCGGACAAGATTTCCTAGCAGTCAAGGCCAATGAACTCATTTTCAAGTCTGGCATCTCCTCCCGCTCAGTCAAATTTCAAATTCTCAAGCATGGGTCCCTTGATTTTATAGGGTTTTGTCTTTTTCTTTTTGACCAGCTAGAACCAGCCGTTGTGCACTACAGTCGCTTCCTCTAGTTGTATAATTTTTTTACCTATTCCCCTCTACCGCCACGACCTGCATCCGTCCTTGGCTATTTTGAGCAACCTCGTACACCTGTCCATGCACCGCATCAGCCATCCCTCGTGACCAAGGGTTCGCTGCATGCTCGGTCAGCCATGCATGATACCCTGGCCCACCCCATGCATAATGATGACCGCACAGACGCCTTAGACAACCAAGATCTTGCAAAAGATCCGTATGCTCTGGCCGCGGTTGCGCATGCGTGCGAGGGCAGCACGGGAACCCAGGCATCCCCTCATGTCTCTCTGTCTGTGCCAAATCTGGACACCACTCCTACCCCCTGCGTCTAATCCGAGCACCCATGCGCCACCCCCTGTCCCCCCCACGCTCGACTCCAGTAGCTGTGCCGTGCAAGAATCCTGCCTCGGGAACCGACAGGCTGGAGCGGTCACGCCTTCGCTCTCCCTCGCCGCTCCCCAAGCTACCTACGAGCGGCATCTAGGCCTCATCATCGCACATAATACTTCACCGCAGCCTAACCCGCCAGCTCGATCACACGCCCTAACCTCTAGTTGCCTCGTGCACTGCTGCAAGCAATGGATCAAGCAGCCCCGACACAAGATTTGCTGCCCATGTGGTCCAACCGTGTCACGATGAGCTCGTTCAGAGATGTCCTCCTCTCCTCCCCCTACGACCACAGTCACCTGCAGCCCCGCCCCCCATATATACCACATCGGCATCTTCCTCCCCTTCACCTCCGCTCGCAACCACCACACTCCACCAAAAGGAGGCGACGCTGCTTCCGGTGTCTCGCCCTAGACCACCGCGTAGAAGACTGCCGCGACCCCGTCCATTGCGCACACTGCTGGTGGAACGGCCACCACAGTCGTGACTGCAGGTACCGCCGGATATGGCCCCTCTTCCCTTTGCTTCCTGACTCATTTCCCCCGACACCTAACCCAGTGTAGGACCTTGAGAAGAGGTGTCTAGAGGGGGGATTAGACACTAAGTACCAAAGTTTTAGTTTTTAAGCTCTTTAAGTTTAAGTGGAGTTTAGGCACAAGTTTAACATTCACAACATATGGCATGCAAGCATGCAAAGAGTATATGAGCAGAGGAAAGTAAAGCATGCAACTTGCAAGAATGTAAAGGGAAGGGTTTTGGAGGATTCAAACGCAATTTGAGACACGGATGTTTTTGGCGTGGTTCCGATAGGTGGTGCTATCGTACATCCACGTTGATGGAGACTTCAACCCACAAAGGGTAACGGTTGCGCGAGTCCACGGAGGGCTCCACCCACAAAGGGTCCACGAAGAAGCAACCTTGTCTATCCCACCATGGCCGTCGCCCACGAAGGACTTGCCTCACTAGCGGTAGATCTTCACGAAGTAGGCGATCTCCTTGCCCTTACAAACTCCTTGGTTCAACTCCACAATCTTGTCAGAGGCTCCCAAGTGACACCTAGCTAATCTAGGAGACACCACTCTCCAAGAAGTAACAAATGGTGCGTTGATGATGAACACCTTGCTCTTGTGCTTCAAATGATAGTCTCCCCAACACTCAACTCTCTCTCATAGGATTTGGATCTGGTGGAAAGAAGATTTGAGTGGAAAGCAACTTGGGGAAGGCTAGAGATCAAGATTCATATGGTAGGAATGGGATATCTTGGCCTCAACACATGAGTAGGTAGTTCTCTCTCAGAGATAGGATGTTGGAAGTGTAGGTTCGTTCTGATGGCTCTCTCCACAAATGAAGAGGAGGTGGAGGGGTATATATAGCCTCCACACAAAATCTAACCGTTACACACAATTTACCAAACTCGGTGGGACCGAATCATCAAACTCGGTCAGACCGATTTAGCAAATTTAGTGACCGTTAGGATTTTCGGTGGGACCAAAATGCAACTCGGTAAGACTGATATGATTAGGGTTAGGGCATAACATAATCTCGGTGAGACCGATTACACAAACTCGGTGAGACCGATTTTGGTAATTAGCTAACCAGAGAGTTGGTCACGCAAACTCGGTTGGACCAATTACTCAAACTCGGTGGGACCGATTTTGGTAATGAGTCAACCAGGAAGTTTGCATTGTAATCTCGGTAGTACCGATTGCTCAAACTCGGTGAGTCCGATTTTGATAATGGACATACACAGAGAGATTACAATCCCATCTCGGTGAGACCGAGATCCCTATCGGTGAGACTGATTTGCCTAGGGTTTGTGGCAGTGGCTATGACATATGAACTCGGTGGCGCCGGATAGAAAGAATCGGTGTGACCGATTTTGGCTATAGGTTTAGGACATATGTGTGGAAGTGGGAGAGTAGTTGAGGGTTTTTGGAGCATATCACTAAGCACTGTGGAGCAAGAGACTCATTAAGCAACACCTCATCCCTCCTTGATAGTATTGGCTTTTCCTATAGACTCAATGTGATCTTGGATCAGTAAAATATAAAATGAAGAGTCTTGAGCTTGAAGCTTTAGCCAATCCTTTGTCCTTAGCATCTAGAAGGAGTTCCCACATCCTTTAGTCCATGCCACTACAATGTTGAACTTATCTGAAACATACTAGATAAAAGTGTTAGTCCAACAAGAGATATGTTTACATTAATTACCAAAACCACCTAGGGATCACTTGTGCTTTCAATCTCCCCCTTTTTGGTAATTGATGACAACATACATCAAAGCTTTAGAAAGAGATACGAAGAGTAGCAAGTAAGGCTTTGGAAAGACATGTAACAAGCATAGGCTCCCCCTACATGTATGCAATCATGTGAATATGGAATATAGAAGCATGTGAGAGCATAACCATGATAGAGCAGGCAATGTGTTACATGTATCTTGGCCATATGCATCAGAGCAAAAAGTATTAAAGGAAATACCTTCATGCCCATGAGTCCTTCTTGCAAACTGTATGTACATCAACAAGAATTCCTCATACACATGATTGTAATGCATATACTTACCTTGTAGTCTTGAGTTGGCTTAGGATGGAATGAACCTGTGTAAACAAGGTTAGATAACACAGATACATCTGTTAGCCAGAGCAAACAGAAGAAACCACAAGAGTACCAAGACTGGGATGACTTGTAAAGAGTGAGTACTAAGTACCACATTGGATTAGACATGTCCCCGAGAGTAAAGATATGCAATGAATTTAAATGATTTCTGCCTTTAGATGTCTTGCTCCCCCTGAATCTAGCATGGGATATTGGGAGAAGATAGGAAACAGAAAATCAGAGCTGAAAGATATAAATGAACAGAGCTAATGCAAACTAATGCAAATAAACACATATGAACATGTCTTTCCCCTCAAGAAGACATGTGGCATCTCTCCTCTTGAACACCAAGCATCTGGGATCCTTGAGAAATACTTTCTACTTGAGTATTCTCTCCCCCTAGAGATCTCTTTCTCATCCTCTCTCCCCTTGGAGATCTCTTTCTCCCTGTCGGTGTCAAAACCGGCGGATCTCGGGTAGGGGGTCCCGAACTGTGCGTCTAGGCGGATGGTAACAGGAGACAAGGGACACGGTGTTTTTACCCAGGTTCGGGCCCTCTCGATGGAGGTAAAATCCTACTCCTGCTTGATTAATATTGATGATATGGGTAGTAAAAGAGTTGATCTACCACGAGATCAGAGAGGCTAAACCCTAGAAGCTAGCCTATGGTATGATTGTTGTTTGTCCTACGGACTAAAACTCTCCGGTTTATATAGACACCGGAGAGGGCTAGAGTTACACAGAGTCGGTTACAATGGGAGGAGATCTTCATATCATATTGCCAAGCTTGCCTTCCACGCCAAGGAAAGTCCTATCCGGACACGGGACGAAGTCTTCAATCTTGTATCTTCATAGTTCGGGAGTCCGACCAAAGGTCATAGTCCGGCCATCCGGACACCCCCTAATCCAGGACTCCCTCAGTAGCCCCTGAACCAGGCTTCAATGACGACGAGTCCGGCGCGCAAATTGTCTTCGGCATTGCAAGGCGGGTTCCTCCTCCGAATACTTCATAGAAGATGTTCAACACAAGGATAGTGTTCGGCTGTGCAAAATAAGTTCCACATACCACCGTAGAGAGAATAATATCTGCACAAATCTAATATGCTGACGTATTCCGCAGTGTGACATCACACCACGGCCAAGCCTTTATTCGAATCATTTTACTGTTCCACCTCAGCGCGTTTAGCGAGGCGGTTTCCTTGGCACGTCTTGTCAAAGCAGAGATCGTGTCCCCTTATTCCGGGATTCTCATCAATACGGGCGTGGGTAACCCAACCGCACCATTAACCGCGATGCTTGGGAGATAAGCGAGTTTTATTAGGCTGGTGGGGGCTTGTAGTTTCGGCCGCCCATATAAGGGGATAAGGATCTACCCTTTCCATTTACGCCTTCTTCCTCCTTTGCTTATCCATCCCTGCGTACTCGAGCTCCAACGCCCAAGTCCGCACTTCCCACCTCAACCTTCTCCAATCATGTCCGGAGCGGGAGGTAGATGGATGGCCTCCTCCGTCACGGAGGGGCAAATCAAAAAATTGAGGAAGGTCGGATACTTGTCTGACGACATCGCGCACCGGCTTCCAGATGAGGGGCAACTCATCCCCACCACTAGGCCCCATGAGAGGGTCGTGTTTCTCCCCCATTTCCTCCACGGACTGGGCTTTCCTCTTCACCCGTTCGTCCGGGGGCTCATGTTCTACTATGGCCTGGACTTCCACGATCTGGCCCCAAACTTCATCCTCAACATCTCGGTGTTCATCGTCGTGTGCGACGCCTTCCTCTTCAACCGCCCCACTTCGGCTTATGGCTGAAGACTTTTAATGTCAAGCCGAAGGTAGTGGGCGGCCGCCAAGCAGAGTGCGGAGGTGCCATGGTGGGCTGGATGGCCAACGTCCTATGGCTCGAGGGCTCCTTTGTGGAGACAATAAAGGGGTGGCAATCGGGGTGGTTCTACATCACCGAGCCGCGTGCCCCCAAATGGGCATCGACCCCCGAATTCCGACCTGGCTTCCCCACACGGCTCACTTCCTGGAAAGAGATGGGCCTAACGTGGGGAGATTCGGAAGAGCTGACCGGACTTCAAACCCGCGTCCAAAAGCTGGTGAACAGGAATCTCAAGCTTGTCAACGTAGTCCAGGTCATGCTCATCCGCCGGATCCTCCCATGCCAACAACGGGCCTTCAAATTGTGGGAGTTTGATCTGGCACAACACCAAACCTTGAGCAAGCTCTTCGACACTATGTACGAAGATGCCTGGAAGGTGTTGTTTAAGGGCGCTGAGGCCCCCGCATCCGCTACCGAAGATCGCAGATTCAGCTTGCGGCATCAGGCCAGCGAGGTAAGCTATTCTGCCCTTTACAGGACTCTTGTTTTTCATAGTCTGACTCTATGCGGGATCTAAACTCCCTTACCTTTGACAGGACTGGCTGAAGAAGTCCAGGCAGGTTAACTGTCTGGCTCCCTTACCAGAAGACCCAGCGGATGCCCGATTGACGGGGCTGCTAGTTCCGGCACGCCACGTGGTGCTGGAGAAGAAGGCAAAGAAGAAGGCCACGGGGACTCGAAAGAGTTCCCGGCGCTTGGTGGTGTCGGATTCATCGCCTGACAACCCCGAAGCACCCTCCGCCTCTGAAGATGAGGAGGAGGAAGAAGAAGCCTCCCCCCTCCAACAGGGGGAGGAAATAAAAGGAAGGCCGCCCCAGCTGGGGAGGCCGGAGGGTCCAAGAAGGGGAGGACCCTTCTGCCGGACTGCGCCTCCGATGCCGAAGACGGCGGGGAGGAATGGCCATCCAGGGTCAAGCCCCTGGCAAAATCGCAAGTATCCGGATACCCGAATAACTTATGGCGCTCCTCTATTATACGGTACCTTTTGACGCCGAATTCAATCATGCAGTCCGCCCAAGGCTCAGCTCGGCGATTCGTCGAGCGGCTCCCTGGATTCGTCGGACGTGAATATTGCTTCACTTCCGATGGCCTCCTCCCCTCTCCTAGCGGACGACGCCGAGGTGGAGTCCCAAAAGGGACTAAACCAGGAGGAGGTGGTCCTGGAGGCGCCGCAAAGCGACCTCCCGGACTCCAGGCCCAAAGGGGGTAAAGCCCTAGAGGGATCTAAGTCCGGCTCTGGGCCGGACACCGCTCCGGAACCATCAACGGTGCCAGAGACCGGTAGGCAGTGCCTTCGCAAGAAGGGCACGCCTACGACGCCGGCGGCCTCCGTGCAATCAGAGGCACCGGACGATTTGCTGGAGGCTCTCAACGGCGCCTCCATCGACGAGGAACACCACACTGTTATGAGTGCGGTGATCCAGAGGGTTCAATCCGCCAAGAGCGGGCTGACAGAAGCCTGTACAAGCCTGTTAACAGGCTTTGAGGTATGTATTCAAAACATATAAAAATGTTACCGCATAGACAGTAGCCCCTGATGCTCAGTTTGGTGTTCGGAAAGAAAAGCCTAGCTGAGGATCTAGAAAGATATTACGCAGGAGTCTAACATAAATATGTCAATATGGGAATGCAGGCTATGCTGCTGACCTCTGCCGCACTGACTGCGAAGGTCAATGCATTGAAGGAGAGTCTCGAGCGGTCCGAGAACGAGCTCGGCCGTGCCAGGAAGCAGCTCGAGGACAAGGACAGTATGTAATACCGTATGTAAATGTATATAGAAATACCTGGTTGCAAAAAATGATAGGACCAACGCGAATGTTGCAAGGGCCACGACCGAGGTGGCGACCCTGAAGGAAGCGGTGTCCACGGCCGAAAACAGTGCAGCCTTGGAGCGCACCGAGCGAGAGAAGCAGGAGGCACGGGTGGCGGAGGTGCGGCAAGAGCTCCAGGCTCTCGTGGAGAAACACGAGAGTTTGGAGCATGACTCGAAGACTCGAGAGTCCGAGCTCGCCTTGGCTCTTGAGAGTGCCAAAACCGCTAAGGCCGAGGCCCAGAAGGCCCTCCAGGAGATCGAGGCGATAAAGAAAATAGCGGTGGGTAAGGCATTCTTTATGCAAACCAAGCATATAAAAGTAAATTATCTATTACTTACCCGAATCCGGAGCTCTCCAGGAGCGTTCGCCGATCTGCCCCGTAGTGTGTCTGATGCTGCGCATTCTACCGAGCCGAGGAGGGGAGCTCAACGGAAAAGATGTTCTGGTCTCAATATGCTGAGGCCGGACATCCGGTGCCCCTGAGCGACCAGCTGAAGCAGCTGGTCGAGCTCCACAAGGTGGCCGAACAGGCCATGAAGGGCCTCATACTTCGGTTGTGGCCTAGAGAAGCCATGCCTGGGAGTTACTTCGGTATGGTGCGGCGGCTGGTGGACGCTTGTCCATGGGTTGAAGTCATCAAGCGCTCCGTCTGTATTGAAGGTGCCCGTCGGGCCCTTGCCCGTGCTAAAGTGCACTGGGCAAGCTGGACGCTGAGAAGCTTTTGACGAACGCGCCACCGCCGAGCAAGGAGTATCGCACGCCCGAGATGTATTATAAGGGCGTCCTGAAGGGTGCCCGCCTTATAGCGGGCGAATGCTCCAAAGATGTAATTTTTGAGTAGACTCGCATCTATTATCCTGTACGCTGAAAACTTTATTCATATGCGCTAAGCAACACTTGTTAATTTAAAATATTACCTTCTGTGCGGCCGTTTATTAAATCTGAGAGATGCAAGTCGTCGGCTTCTACCCCCATGCCACGAGTGCTGGGGTGTTCGGGATAACCTGAGCGCTCCTGTTCCCATTCTTGGGTCCATCTAGGGAGGCGCTCAGCACAACGAACAACGCCAACGGACTTATAGTGCTTTATCACTCTCACTTAGCCATAGAATTCTATAATTTTTAATTTCAGTGAAGCCCCTAGTATTCGGAAGACCGAGTTCAGGGCGCTATCCATGCCTAGGCCAGAAAAATCCGGCTCCTCGCTCTAAGCGGCAAGTCTTTAGGGACTCGAAAAACCTCGCGAACAGCGACCGGTCTCTCGCACTATCATGACGGTCAGTTTTAGCTTTCTCTACTGAGGTGTTAACCCAGCTCAACTGGGGCACAATCGCAGTAGTTCTCCCAGCGCTACCTTAGCCCACATTGCAGAACGTAAGGTACCAAAACATGGGAGCCGGGCAAACCCAACTATTGACCCAAGACATGATTCGGAGCCGATGCATATAGTGCTATAAGTTCGGGGTGCCGTACTCATGAGAGTGTTCGGTCTTCTCACACCATGTTATGGGGTGCTTAAGCCCCTAGTGTATTGGCCGTACCAAAGTGTACGGTTGCATAATGTCATGATTGAACATATTTGTATAAAAATAGATGAATACAATAATAGATAAGAGCTATGTATTGTTTATTAAAAAGGGCTGCTATGAAAGCAGAACGATACAAATAGTGCGATAAGCAAGAGATGGGATTATTTGACATGTCCCCCTCCAGGGTTAAGCTGCGTGAATTTAAGTAAAACGGGTATTTAGCTCGTTATAGAGACCACCTAGACATTTTACGCGGCTTGTTCTCTCCCTGGCTGTTGCATCGTGTGTTCGGCGAGTGTATTGCTGAACAGGCCTTCCGAATAGTTGGGTCCTGAAAGTATATAAAAAAAGGAAACGGCAGAATAGGGAGCCCCTAGGTGCAGTTGAGCCGCATTCTGGGCCTGCCGTGGTTGTGCCCCTCCCCTTATGCCCATGGTATTTCCAAAGCGTAATTATGTACGCGTGGTATCGATATCGCCATCTGGCGAGGGCTGGGGTTGGGGACGCACTGCTATGCTTGCTCGGAACGTGCCAGCCGGTTTTGTTGTAGGTTACTTCGGGCGCGCTTGACGTTGTCCGGACGTTTAACACCCGGATTGGAGAGTTGCCTTGAGAGGCTGCTCTGTACTTCCGCCGCCAGGGCCGCCGTGTGCTCCTCCGTTCGGAGAGAGCGTTCGGTGTTTCCATTTACCGTAATGATTCCGCGAGGGCCTGGCATCTTGAGCTTGAGGTATGCGTAGTGCGGCACCGCATTGAATTTTCCGAATGCGGTTCGTCCGAGCAGGGCGTGATAGCCACTGCGGAATGGGACTATGTCGAAGATTAACTCTTTGCTTCGGAAATTATCCGGGGATTCGAAGACCACTTCAAGTGTAACCGGGCCTGTACAGCTGGCTTCTACACCTGGTATGACGCCTTTAAAGGTTGTTTTTGTGGGTTTAATCCTTGACGGATCTATACCCATTTTTCGCACTGTATCCTGATAAAGCAGGTTCAGGCTACTGCCGTCGTCCATGAGGACTCTAGTGAGGTGAAATCCATCAATGATTGGGTCTAGGACCAATGCGGCGAATCCACCGTGACGAATGCTAGTGGGGTGGTCCCTTCGATCAAAAGTGATCGGGCAGGAGGACCATGGGTTGAACTTTGGGGCGACTGGCTCCAACGCATAGACGTCCTTGAGAGCACGCTTCCGCTCCCTTTTGGGGATATGGGTTGCGTATATCATGTTCACCATCCGCACTTGTGGGGGGAAGCCCTTCTGTCCTCTGTTGTTCGGCAGCCGGGGCTCCTCCTCGTCATCGCTATGCAGCCCCTTGTCTCTGGTTTCGGCACTTAACTTGCCTGCCTGCTTGAACACCCAACAATCCCTGTTGGTGTGGTTGGCTGGTTGTTCGGGGGTGCCGTGTATCTGGCACGAGCGATCAAGTATCTCGTCTAAACTGTATGGGCCCGGAGGGTTTCTTTTGAATGGCTTATTCCGCTGACCGGGTTTAGAGCCACTGAATCTGGCATTAACTGTCGTGTCCTCAGTATTGTCGCCGTTAATGCGGCGCTTGTGCTTGTTGCGACGTGACCTGCCATTGTTGTCCTTGGTATCTGAATTGCGAGGGATCTTGGTTATGTTATTGCTATGAGCTAGCCAGCTGTCTTCTCCCATGCAAAAGCGGGTCATGAGTGTCGTCAGGGCCGCCATAGATTTCGGCTTTTCCTGTCCTAGGTGCCGGGCAAGCCATTCGTCTCGGATGTTGTGCCTGAAGGATGCAAGGGCCTCGGCATCCGGACAGTCGACTATTTGATTTTTCTTGGTTAGGAACCGTGTCCAGAATTGTCTGGCCGATTCCTCTGGTTGCTGGAATATGTGGCTTAGGTCATTGGCGTCTGGTGGTCGCACATAAGTGCCCTGGAAGTTGTCAAGGAATGCGAATTCCAGGTCCTCCCAGCAACTAATTGACTCTGCTGGCAGGCTGTTAAGCCAATGCCGAGCTGGTCCTTTAAGCTTGAGCGGGAGGTATTTGATGGTGTGTAGATCATCACCACGGGCCATGTGGATATGAAGGAGATAATCCTCGATCCATACCGCGGGATCTGTTGTGCCATCGTATGATTCGATGTTTACGGGTTAAAAACCCTTGGGGATTTGATGATCCATTACTTCGTCTGTGAAGCATAGTGGGTGTGCGGCGCCCCTGTACTGGGCTATATCGCGGCGTAGCTCGGATGAGCTTTGTCTGTTGTGTTCGGCCTGGCCGTATTTATCATATCCGGCGTGACGGTTATCGTCACGTGACGTGGGGCGCCCACGCGATCCGTAGATCGATCTTGTTTGCCTTGCCTTATCCTCCAATATGTCTCGCACGTCTATTGCGTTTCCCCGTGCTTCGGTATTCTTGGAGCGGCGCCAGGGTGCGGCTTGGGTTGAGGGCCGAAAGGCCTCTCTGTCGTGGCCGCGAGGTGGCCGATCGGGCGCATCGTACGCTGGTGATGTGGGTTTGGTTGCTTCCTCCTCTAGTTGGGGTAGCAGCCTATGCTTTGGGTAGCTCTTGGAGGGGCGTTCGAGTTTATACTCTACGGCCGCCAGGACTTCAGTCCATCTGTCGGCTAGCAAGTCTTGGTCAGCTCTAAGCTGCTGCTGTTTTTTCTTGAGGCTGCTCGCCGTGGCCATAAGCCTGCGTTTGAAACGCTCTTGTTCGACGGGATCCTCTGGCACGACGAATTCGTCGCCATCGAGGCTTGCCTCGTCTTCGGAGGGAGGCATATAATTGTCGTCCTTGACCTCCCTGTCTGCCGCTCTCTCATGAGGGCTGGCTCCTCCGTCCTCCTGTGCTGAATCCTTCTGGAGGGGGTTGTCTTCGGCACTGTCCGGGGTGTTGATGTCTCCGGTGCCGGACTCGCCGTTTTTGCTTTGGCGGGATTTAGAGCGGCGCCGCTGACGTCGGCGCTTGGGTTGCTTCTTGGAGGGGTCATCCTCCGTTTTTTCCTCGCCATCCCCTGCTTTGGGGGTGTCCACCATGTATATGCCATATGACGAGGTGGCTTTCCAGTGCCCTATAGGTGTTGGTTCTTGGTCGTCTCCTTCATCGGCGTCCATACTGTCGATGTCTTCGGAGTCGAAGTCGAGCATGTCGGTTAGATCGTCGATAGTTGCTACAAAGTGGGTGGTGGGTGGGTTTCGAATTTCTTCGTCGTCCGCATCCCAACCATGCTGACCATAGTCCGGCCAGGGCTCTCCTGACAAAGAGAGAGACTTTAGTGAATTCAGGATATCGCCAAAGGGCGAGTCCTGAAATACGTCCGCTGCGGTGAACTCCATGATCGGAGCCCAATCGGGTTCGATCGGAAGGGGTGCGGAAGATTCGAAGTCCGGAACGGAGTCCGGCACCTTGGAGTAACGGGCCTTACAAAGGACTAGGCTGGTATTCGGCTCTATCGCCATAGAGATTGCAGCTCCTGGGGCGGCGTCCAACGTCCGTCCACGACTGGCGCAGTCGGCTCCGAGCTAACGGTCGGAGCGGACACCTGAGCGGCGCTCTGGGCGCTGTCCGGCAGTAGAGCTAGATCATGCCCATTGCGACCGTGCGGCGCGCTCGGCCGTGGCTCGAATACGTCGAATATCAAGTCCTCGCGGATGTCGGCCATGTAGTTTAAGCTTCCAAACCTGACCTGATGGCCAGGGGCGTAGCTTTCGATCTGCCCCAGATGGCCAAGCGAATTGGCCCACAGTGCGAAGCCGCCGAATATGAAGATCTGTCCGGGGAGAAAAGTCTCACCCTGGACCGCGTCGTGGTTGACGATCGAAGAAGCCATCGGGCCTAAGGGTGACGACATAGAGGAAATCTCAATGAAAGCACCAATGTCGGTGTCAAAACCGGCGGATCTCGGGTAGGGGGTCCCGAACTATGCGTCTAGGCGGATGGTAACAGGAGACAAGGGACACGGTGTTTTTACCCAGGTTCGGGCCCTCCCGATGGAGGTAAAACCCTACTCCTGCTTGATTAATATTGATGATATGGGTAGTACAAGAGTTGATCTACCACGAGATCAGAGAGGCTAAACCCTAGAAGCTAGCCTATGGTATGATTGTTGTTCGTCCTACGGACTAAAACTCTCCGGTTTATATAGACACCAGAGAGGGCTAGGGTTACACAAAGTCGGTTACAATGGGAGGAGATCTTCATATCATATCGCCAAGCTTGCCTTCCACGCCAAGGAAAGTCCTATCCGGACACGGGACGAAGTCTTCAATCTTGTATCTTCATAGTCCGGGAGTCCGGCCAAAGGTCATAGTCCGGCCATCCGGACACCCCCTAATCCAGGACTCCCTCACTCCCCCTGAGGAGGTGATATATTCTCTGATGTGATCCCTCTCTAAATGATAAGCTTTGATGTGATCTCTCTCTCCCCCTTTGACATCAATTTCCAAGAAGGGTTTTCTGGAATCTATCGAATGGGTTTGGTCCTTGAGTCACAGCACAAAAGCATTTGTAAAAATGTAATGCTTGTAGAGGACAAGATTCATTGAGTGGAGCTAGATTAGAGACAACACAGAATATGTGGCAAGCTGTGTTTCCTGTTGTGAAATCGGTGGCACCGAGTGGTATGCTTCGGTTGGACCGAAAGGATTCGGTTGGATAGAAAATAACAAATCGGTGGAACCGAGTTCATCGCAGAGAAAACACTTGTCACCTCAGCTCACTAGACTAATAATATCTCACAAAGATTTGCAAGGAATTAACTGAATGATATGCAATGAATTGGATGCAGAAAATGCAGAGCAAACAGAAAGAAATCTAGATGAAGTTTTTTTTGAAAAGGGGAAACAAATATGCATGAGACAAATGCAAAAACACAGAAGAGAACACAAGACAACTTCATCTAGAGATGGTTGGCGACAAAGTCACCTATGTTAGAGTATATTGACTTAGGAGTCAAGTGAGATCACTTGATCATAGGCCATACTCATCGTTTAAGCTCAAAATGGGGTTACCATTTTTCGTTTAAGCATCTTGATGTATTCACATCTTGTCGAGTTGCTTTAGCTCATGGCTTGGAGTAAAGCTTCTCTAAGATGGAATAACATACCTTGGTTGGTGGTGATGTCCATGTAGTTGAACTTGTGTGGGTTGCTCAAAGTTGATGTAGCTCATAAAGAGTTGGGAGCACCACTTGGAATTTGAGTCCATCGACCTATATGGGTTAGTTCTTGCAAGGAAGAGCACTTGTGTATCCAAAAATGACAATCATGAAGCTCAACATAGATTTTGTCAAAGGATATGTTTGAATGGTTTCGTGCTTCCTTGGCTTCAACCACCTTTGTGTAGAGACTTGGTGATGTAGAGATTGCTCAAGATATGAGTAAGTTACAACCTCATGGAATTAGATTCATCCAAGTACCTACATGGGTTAGATAACATGCAAGATACAAATATATCCATGACACAAGATTTTCATCATAAGAGAGCTATCAAGGATTAGTCATAAGCTCATGTCTTGCATGTATCCAATGGAGTTTCTACTCCAAGTTTGAGGCATCAATGATGTTAAATTCTCCTCTTAACCTGCAAAACACTTTCTCATCAAGAGGTTTAGTGAATATATCTGCTAATTGCTTTTCGGTGAGAACATGCTTAAGATCAATGTCACCCTTAGCAACATGATCTCGAATGAAATGATGACGAACTTCAATATGCTTAGTTCGAGAATGTTTCACAGGATTATGACCAATTTTGATAGCACTTTCATTGTCACAAAGCAATGGAACATGTTACACATATATCCCATAATCTTTAAGAGTTTGGGTCATCCAAAGTAATTGAGCACAACATGAACCAGCGGCAATGTATTCCGCTTCGATAGTGGATAAGGATACTGAGTTTTGTTTCTTGGAGGACCAAGACACAAGAGATCTACCAAGAAATTAACAAGTACCCGAAGTGGACATTCTATCAACCTTGTCTCCAGCATAGTCCGAGTCGGAGTAGCCAACAAGATCGAAAGAGGCCCTCTTAGGATACCAAATGCCAAAATTTGGTGTATGAATTAGGTATCTCACTATCCTTTTCACGGCCTTAAGATGACATTCTTTAGGAGCAGCTTGATATCGTGCACACATGCACATACTTAGCATAATATAGGGACGTGAAGCACATAGATATAATAATGAACCAATCATAGAGCGATAAACCTTTTGATCAACCGGTTCACCATCTTTGGTTAAGTCAAGATGTCCACTAGTAGGCATGGGTGTAGTCATACCTTTGCATTCTTGCATATTGAACTTCTTGAATAAGTCCTTGGTGTACTTCATTTGATAAACCAAAGTACCCTCCTTAGTTAGCTTGATTTGCAACCTAAGAAAGAATTTGAGTTCACTCATCATAGACATCTGAAACTTCTCCGACATTAGCTTCCCAAACTTTTCACTAAAATGAGGGTTAGTTGAACCAAATATAATATCATCAACATAAATTTGGCACACAAAGAGTTCTCCATTAACCCTTTTAGTAAAAAGAGTAGAATAAATTTTCCCAATTTCAAAGCCTTTTTCAATAAGGAACTTGGTCAAGCATTTATACCATGCTCTAGGAGCTTGTTTAAGACCATAAAGAGCTTTGTGAAGTTTGTAAACATGATTTGGTTTCTTAGGATTGACGAAGTCGGGAGGTTGTTTAACATAAAATTCCTCCTCTATTTCACCATTTAGAAAAGCACTTTTAATGTCCATTTGGTACAAGGTAATATCATGATGATTAGCATAGGCAAGTAAGATGCGAATGGACTCAAGTCTAGCAACAGGAGCATAAGTCTCACCATAGTCCATATCTTCGACTTGTGTGTAGCCTTGGGCGACAAGACGTGCTTTGTTGCGAACTACTTGTCCATCTTCATCTTGCTTGTTGCGAAACACCCATTTGGTACCAATGATGTTGTGGTTGTTGTCGGGCTTCTCAACCAATGTCCAAACTTGGTTCCTTTTAAAGTTGTGTAGCTATTCATGCATAGCATTTATCCAATCGGATCTTCCAATGCTTCTTCGACCTTCATAGGTTCAATGCTAGAGATGAAAGAATAGTTTTCACAAAAGTTAGCTAAACGAGTTTTAGAGCGAGTGATTCTCCCAGTTTGAATATCATTGTAGATTTGCTCGACGGGATGGTCTTTAGCAATTCTTGCTCGAACTCGTGAAAGCTTTTGCTTGGATCTTGGTTGAACTTCTTATTCATCTTGTTCTTCTTCTTGGCCTTCTTCATTGTTGGCATTGTCGTTCTCTTGTCGTGGTGGAGAAGGAGGTTGTTGACGTTCATCTTGATGCACTTCCTCGTTTTCTTCATCTTGGTGTGTCCCACTTGTGGATGCTTCCGTATCAACTCTTGGTTCACCTGCTCGTGAAGTAGAAGCTTCCACTTGGACGGACGAGGTACTCTCCTTCACCTCCGTTGGACGGACCTTGCCAATAGACAAGTCTTGGATTGCTTCCAAAGGATCTTTGTCTCCTACATCAATTGGCAATTGCTCTACTTGCGAGCCGTTAGTTTCATTAAACTTCACATCTACCGTCACTTCAACCTTTCGGGTGAAATTGTTGTAGACACGGTAAGTGTGAGAGTTTGAGCCATAACCTAGTAGGAAACCTTCATGAGACTTAGGAGCAAATTTAGAACGACGATGCTTATCAAGAATGTAGCACTTTGAGCCGAATACTCGAAAGTATCCAACTTGGGGTTTGTTACCGGTGAGGAGCTCGTATGCCGTCTTGTCGAGTAGCTTGTCAAGATACAAGCGATTTGTTGCATGACAAGCTGTATCAACCGCTTCTGCCCAAAAGTGCTTCGGCGTCTTGTACTCATCAATCATTGTTCTCGCCATTTCGATGAGTGTTCGGTTCTTCCTCTCAACAACTCCATTTTGTTGAGGTGTGTACGTAGCCTAGAACTCGTGTGAAATCCCTTCTTCGTCAAGAAAGGTATCCACATTTGCGTTCTTGAACTCCGTTTCGTTGTCGCTGCGAACCTTCTTGATCTTCACTTCAAATTGGTTTTGGGCCTTCCTAGCGAAGTTTTTGAAGATCTTTTGGACCTGCGATTTATCATCGAGAAAGAACACCCACGTAAATCTTGGAAAACCATCAACTATAACTAGACCAAAAGAATTTCCTCCGAGACTCTTGTAAGAGTTGGGACCAAAAAGATCCATGTGAAGTAGCTCGAGTGGCCTCTTTTTGGTCATGATGTTCTTCACGGGATGCCTTCCTCCAACCTGTTTACCTGCTTGACAAGCACTGCGAAGTCTATCCTTATCAAATATGACAACATTAACACCAAGGATATGATTCCCTTTAATAAGCTTGTCAAGGTTTCTCATGCCAACGTGACCTAGTCGTCTATGCCATAACCATCCATTTGAGGATTTAGCAATGAAGCAAGTTTTAGGTTGAGCCTTTTTAGTGAAATCAACAATGTAAAGATCACCTCTACGAATACCGGTAAACACCATTTTATGATTGTCTTGATGAAACACTTGGCAATCTACTTCAGTAAATAGAACATTGAAACCGAAATCAGAAAGTCTAGATACTGAAAGTAGGTTGTAACCAAGAGATTCAACGAGCATAACATTTTGTATGGAGCTATCATGTGATATGGCCACCTTACCGAGGCCAACCACCTTACCCTTTGAGTTGTCACCGAAAGTGACATACTTTCGAGGACCATCGTTCTCAGCAAGCTCACAAAACATGTCTTTATCTCCGGTCATGTGATCGGTACATCCACTATCAAGAACCCATTCCTTTCCTCCTGACATATATCCCCGAAGATTTGCCATAAGACCAAAATGTCTCGTTGCATCAAGATCGAAGTCACTATCATCATCCTCATCATAGTATCCATGTTCAACATCATCATGTGGAGGATCAAATCCTAGAGAGGGTGATTCGTTAGAGTGAGTTTAACAATGATCTTGTCTATGAATTTTTATAGCTTCGGAAATAATATCACTAATAATCCCAACATCTCCTTTGGCACGCATAAGGTTTGTAAGTTCAAATAGACGATCACCAAACATAGAATCACTAGTATTCATCTTACTCAAAGCAATAGACTTATGGAGAATTTCATCTAGATTTTTTAAGGAATAATCTGGAAATCATTCCTCAAGAAATTTCCATATAGTGTAGGCACACTCAAGAGTAGGCAAACATCCAATCAAGTTTCTAGGCAATCCTCTAATAATAAGTTTGGCAGTTCTAAGATTCCTAACCATGTCAATTGACTCATCAAGAGTAGGATGCATAGGATCAACATGAGGTGCACAAGGGCTAACAATATACTTGTTCAAATCATATTGATTGAAAATTACAAGCATCTCATTTTTCCACTCATGAAAATACTCCCCATCAAGAATAGGCACTCTATGTCTAAGACTCCCCAAAGTAGACTCATCCATCTTCCTCCAATGGTGATTAAACAAGGCAATGGAGACCAATGCTCTGATACCACTTGTAGGACCTTGAGAAGAGGTGTCTAGAGGGGGGGGGGGATTAGACACTAAGTACCAAAGTTTCAGTTTTTAAGCTCTTTAAGTTTAAGTGGAGTTTAGGCACAAGTTTAACATTCACAACATATGGCAAGCAAGCATGCAAAGAGTATATGAGCAGCGGAAAGTAAAGCATGCGACTTGCAAGAATGTAAAGGGAAGGGTTTTGGAGGATTCAAACGCAATTTGAGACACGGATGTTTTTGGCGTGGTTCCGATAGGTGGTGCTATCGTACATCCATGTTGATGGAGACTTCAACCCACGAAGGGTAACGGTTGCGCGAGTCCATGGAGGGCTCCACCCACGAAGGGTCCATGAAGAAGCAACCTTGTCTATCCCACCATGGTCGTCGCCCACGAAGGACTTGCCTCACTAGCGGTAGATCTTCACGAAGTAGGCGATCTCCTTGCCCTTACAAACTCCTTGGTTCAACTCCACAATCTTGTCGGAGGCTCCCAAGTGACACCTAGCCAATCTAGGAGACACCACTCTCCAAGAAGTAACAAATGGTGCGTTGATGATGAACACCTTGCTCTTGTGCTTCAAATGATAGTCTCCCCAACACTCAACTCTCTCTCATAGGATTTGGATCTGGTGGAAAGAAGATTCGAGTGGAAAGCAACTTGGGGAAGGCTAGAGATCAAGATTCATATGGTAGGAATGGAATATCTTGGCCTCAACACATGAGTAGGTAGTTCTCTCTCAGAGATAGGATGCTGGAAGTGTAGGTTCGTTCTGATGGCTCTCTCCACGAATGAAGAGGAGGTGGATGGGTATATATAGCCTCCACACAAAATCTAACCGTTACACACAATTTACCAAACTCGGTGGGACCGAATCATCAAACTCGGTCAGACCGATTTAGCAAATTTAGTGACCATTAGGATTTTCGGTGGGACCGAAATGCAACTCGGTAAGACCGATATGATTAGGGTTAGGGCATAACGTAATCTCGGTGAGACCGATTACACAAACTCGGTGAGACCGATTTTGGTAATTAGCTAACCAGAGAGTTGGTCAGGCAAACTCGGTTGGACCAATTACTCAAACTCGATGGGACCAATTTTGGTAATGAGTCAACCAGGAAGTTTGCATTGTAATCTCGGTAGTACCGATTGCTCAAACTCGGTGAGACCAATTTTGATAATGGACATACACAGAGAGATTACAATCGCATCTTGGTGAGACCGAGATCCCTATCGGTGAGACTGATTTGCCTAGGGTTTGTGGCAGTGGCTATCACATATGAACTCGGTGGCGCCGGATAGAAAGAATTGGTGTGATCGATTTTGGCTTTAGGTTTAAGACATATGTGTGGAAGTGGGAGAGTAGTTGAGGGTTTTTGGAGCATATCACTAAGCACTAAGGAGCAAGAGACTCATGAAGTAACACCTCATCCCTCCTTGATAGTATTGGCTTTTCCTATAGACTCAATGTGATCTTGGATCACTAAAATATAAAATGAAGAGTCTTGAGCTTGAAGCTTTAGCCAATCCTTTGTCCTTAGCATCTAGAAGGAGTTCCCACATCCTTTAGTCCATGCCACTCCAATGTTGAACTTATCTGAAACATACTAGATAAAAGTGTTAGTCCAACAAGAGATATGTTGACATTAATTACCAAAACCACCTAGGGAGCACTTGTGCTTTCACCCAGCTTTTTGCTCTTGTAGCATGGACCCTGGCATCTCCTCGTGGGCGGCGGCACACGAACAGCGCACTCTCATGATCGGAAAAGTCCCTATCATCCTCTCCGAGTCTTTCCCCATCGTCTGCGTTCCTTCTCCATTCATTCTCCAGGGCACCCCTGTTTCCACAAATGGGGATCACTTCCCTCCCTCTTCACCTCCACGAATTTCAGCTCCTCCGCCCACCCCCACCACTCCACACCATGGAACCACCCACACTCCCACATCCCCCTTCAACACCCAAGAACTGCGAGATCGTCTCTTTGACATCTTCATCGCTTCATAGTATACTAGAACCACCTCACATGTGTCCAAGTCAGACTCTGACGATGAGCTACCACGTCCAGCCCATGTGGCTGAGGGTGGGCTGCTGCCTTCCTATGGAGACATGCCGCTCGTTGCCGAACCCCCTGCTTAGTCCACTGCCTGCGCCGCTTTGCCTTTGCTCACCTCCAGAACCAAGATCCCAACCCTGCCACCTCATTTGCCACGCCATCCACCTTCATCATGGGTGGATCTTGGTGTGGGGTGGCCTGCCTCACCTTACACACGCCTGCTGCCCGCAGTGATGTCGTCCGCCATAGCCCCATCGACTTTGAAGGCAATGTCATCACTATAGAACCCGTAGAGCATGCCGACCGCGCCATTGTTGTCTTCGCCAACGTTGCTAAGGTCGAGGTCTCTGAATTCCCACACGAGATCTGGCACAACGATGGCTTCCGCTTTGCCCTGGCCTTTCTGGGTGACGTCTGTGCCCTTGACGACTTCTGTCTCCACGACATAGACTATACCTCTGTCCGAGCCTTAGCGCTGCTCCAATCCAGCAAACCAGATCCACCTAGCATTGCCATCTAACTTCCTCCCATCAATGAGATCAAGATAGCCAAAGTTGTCGAAGTCTCCGCTGGCACCACGGCGAGGGTGCAAACCCTTTCGGTGGTGACTCCTCCGATGGCGACTCTGTCCCGCTCTCCCGGCATAGTTCTCCATGCCACCACTCCACGCACAACCTCTCCATAGTCATTTCTGCCGTCAGATCTAGCTGGCGTGCCGACACCTCCTATGGAGGCACCAGACATGTTGCTACCCATGCCGCCAATGGCCCACGCGTGCTCACTGTCTCTCCCGGCGACGAGTCTGGCGAATCTGCCGTGTCTTTGCCTCCCCCAGCACCTGGCACTATGCGCCATCCCCTCATCATATCGGACGACGACTCGGCTGGCTCTAAGGCCATGCACGCTCCGCTGCTGCATGGCGCTCACACCAACTCGGTGGACGTGGCCCATGCACCTGTAGCCTTTGCGGGGGCCCCACATGTCTTCCGCCCGGCCGCCCAGGTCGGGTCTGTTGTGCCACCTGCGCCACCCCCAGGCCCATCGACCGCGGTTCTGGATGCTGGCACTTTGGCGCAATCTGACACGTCCGCCTTCACGGCCTTTCTGCCGCCCGCTACCGGAGTTGACGCTCCCCCAACCTTCACCTTTTCTGCTGGTGAATCGTCACGTGTAAACGGTAAGGCCCCAACCACCCCTACGCTCAATCCATAAAATCTTATAACCTCGATTACCAGTATGCTGACCCCTGCCATCGCGGACACATCTCTCTCTCTCTTCAGGACCTCGACACGCATGAGAGTATCATATGCAAGGAGCGCCGCAAGTCGGCTCGTGACCACTCCTACTCCAAGGACAAGTTGCGCCGTAGCGTACGGCTGGCCGGCAAAGAGGCCAACTACTCCCCCATGCTCGCCAAGGCCGTCAAGGCAAAGGCCGCTCGCCTCTCGGCTGCTAACGTGGGCACTGCCATTGATCGTGCCATCCAGGATGCTCGCCTCAACGTTGCTGATGCCCCTCCTGCCTCTGCTGAGGACCTGGCGGCCATTGCTATTCTCTGTGGTGCCGATGACGCCCATGTTGACGCCATCCTTGGATCTGAGGCCTCTGCCTCTGGTGACGACGAGGCGCCATGATCAGCTCCTCATGCATACTCTGCTCGACGAGGCCCCTCCAGGCGCTCCCGGCCGTCTCCCATGCTTCACGTGCTCTATGTGTGTCGTGGCACTTTTGGTCTTCGTGCCTGCTGTCTTTAGTCTTAGTGTTGTCATCGCACCGTCTTGTAACTTTCATTTCTGTGGAATCGATGCTTCTCAATCCTGACTACTGGTGTATGAGCCCTTTTAAATGAGTAATGCCACTTTCTTTATTTTCTCTTGGAATGTACGTGGTTTAGGCGATGAAGCTAAGTGCTCAGACGTCCTTTCTGAACTGAACCACATTGCACTCCTGCAAGAGTCTAAGCTCGAGACTTACTCCGAACCCAAACTGAGATCGTTCTTGCCCCGTCATCTTGACTGTGTTCTCGCTTCCCGCAGTGGGCACCGCTGGAGGCAGCATCTCAGCCGTCAACACAACTTCCCTCCAAGTTATCTCGTTTTCCAGCCTCACCTTCTCCCCCACCCTAATACTCCAATCAATGGCATGTGATCACAACATTGCCATCACCAATATCTACGCTCCCTCACGCGTGCTCAAACAATCGTTCCTAGATGAACTACTAACTATCTCATAACCAGACGACCCTCCCTGGCTGATCGTGGGCGACTTTAACCTACTCCGGTTCCCCTCTGACAAAAACAATAATGCCTTCCGGTAGTCTGAGGCTAATGCCTTCAACCAAACCATAGATGATCTAGCCCTCATCGAGCTTCAGCTCCTTGATCGCCAATTCAGTTGGTCCAACAATAGGGAAACACCTACCTTAGAGATGATCGATCATGTTTTTTTCAACCTAGCTTGGGCCGACGCCATCCCTAACACAGCTCTATCCTCACTCACGCGCTTTACGTCCGATCACGTCCCCCTTCTCATCCACATCAATACAATGATTCCCCGGTCCAATTTTTTCAAATTTGAGCCGGGCTGGGCCAATTTTATGCTTTGTGGAGATATTTTCAAAAGGGGCCCCCTCCCGGCCCACACAGCCAGCCAACTCGGCCGCCACCCTTGCCTCGGCTCTAAAAAAATCTCGGACTTGGCTCTAAAAATGGAATTGCGCATGTATTCCTACCCCCCTCCATGAATCTCTTTACAAGGCTGCAATCGCTGAGTTGGATCATGCTGAAGAATCTCGGGCTCTCCCCCAAACAGAACTCCTCACTCGCAAGATCATCATCTCTATTCACAAATGCGCAATCCAAGAAAAAATGACCTATTGGAGATGCCGTGCCAAAGTGTCTCGAGCCATCAATGGCGGGGAATACACAAAATTCTTCCACATGTCTGCCTCCCAATGGTTACAGAAAAATAAAATAATTAAGCTCACACTTGACGGCTCTGAATTCACCTCGCACGAACACAAAGCTGAGATTCTAAGGGATTTCTTTTCCTCCGTCATTGGCAGCCCAGCACATACGTCATGGGCTTTCGATCTAAACATTGTCTATCCACAACCTGCACCTGGCCTCCATGTCCTCGATGAGCAATTCTCCGAAGAAGAAATCAAGCTCTCCTTCTTTCCAATGAACCCCCAAGCCAGCCCTAGCCCAGATGGTTCTGGGCCATCTTTTTACAGAACCTACTATCGTGGTTCTAAGTATGATAGTAGAAAGGGGGGTAGGTATGGAGAGGCAAGATCTCAGCTATGGCGAAGGTGTACACGCAAGGTTTACGAGTTCAGGCCCTTCTCGGAGGAAGTAATAGCCCTACGTCTCGGTGCCCGGAGGCGGTCGATTAGATTATGCGTGTGATATTACAGGGGGTGTGAACTATTGTGCCAGAGGAGGAGGGTGGCTTATATAGAGTTCGCTAGGACCTCTCCCGCCCTCCATTACAAGGGAGTAAATGTACATAAAGTGCTGGCGCTACTAGTAACGCCAGCCTTAAGTGCTATTAATGGCCTTAAAGACTATGGAGTGAATGTGTGTCCGTTGTACGCTGAGTGACTCCTGGTCTTCGGGAGGTCGAGTGATTCTCATGTTAGTCGAGTGACAGTAGGTAGGGAGATGCCCGAGTGACATGATGTCGAGTGGATTGCACTCAACATCTTTGACCGGGGGTCTCATGGAGTCTCTTGACTTTCTTGCCTTCTTGGGTAGTGACCTTGGGTAGGACATATAGGTCAGGCCTATGACCCTACCCCAGGTCTGTATCCCCATCAGTAGCCCCCGAATGGATTAAGGTATGAGTGAAAAGTAGGTTGAAGTTGAATTCGCTCTGAGCTTCGTGTCTTCACGAGTATCTTCTACGAGACTGAATGCCGGTGTCGATTCAATCACCTTGATCCATTCAATGAGCTGTCGATTGAACTGGTGACCTCATGTGTCGAGTGCTGTGCTGGGGCGCGGGATCTCGGGCGCGATTGTTTGCAGTGTATCCCGGATTTCGTGGGATATGAAATTTTGGGGAAGCGCGCAGGGTGGAGAGCGCCGAAACGAGCGGGCCGGATAAGTAGTGATGCCTCAATTACCGCGCTACCTTTTTTGCCACGTACGCTGTGCGCAACTGTTCCGGGATTTGACGGGATTGCCTGGTCCCACGCGTCAGTCACTCGGAGATGGCCCTTTATAAGGCGACGGGTCCGAGGCGCTGGTACTGTGCACGTCTGTTCCTTCGTCTTTCTCCTCTGCTTCTCCATCGTGCCCAGCTCCTCCGCTGCCGATGTCGCTGCTCTCCAGCCATGGTGAAGGACAAGACGGCGGCGCTCGAGAACGCTAAGAAGGCGACGGGGGCGGCGAAAGGCAAGAAGCAGACCCGCGGGTCGTCGTCACGTGTGGGGATGCCGCCGGGCTGGATCCAGGGCGATTGGATCCGGTCTTCGATCTGGCAGGAGGATCTAGCTGAATTGGAGGAGTCCGGATTGATCGCCAAGGGAGCGGCGAGGCTGCTGAAGGGGGAGATGGAGCCGCCACCTCAACCGGGTGAGTGTGTTCTGCTTGCCACCCACATCGATCGGGGCTTCTCGCTCCCTCTGCATCCTTTCTTCCGGGGATTCTTGAACTTCTTTGGTGCTCAGCTACACCACTTTTCTCCCAACACCATCACATATTTAGCTGCATTTGTATCGATGTGCGAGAACTTCTTAGGGTGTCAACCGCACTGTGGTCTCTTCAAACACATCTTCACCATTCGTTCCCAGTCGGTAAAAAAGGCGAAGTCGAGTGACTCAAAAACCCACGTCATCCAAATGTGTGGGGGTTTAGGTATCCAAAAGAGGAATAGGAGTGCCTTTCCCACCATGACTCTCCCTGAATCTGTTAGAGGTTGGCAGTCGACCTGGTTCTACTGCCAGGATGTCGCAGCTCCGGGTCAGTCGAATGGTCTTCCTCCCTTCTCGTTTGACCATGTTTAGACTCCTGCCCCACTAAAAGGAACTACTAATGAGACCATGGAGACGAGGATGTTGGTGGATAGATTGGTCCAGCTCATCAATGATGGTGTTACTGGCATGGACTTGTTGGAAGTGTTCCTCAGTCGACGCATTCAACCTCTCCAAGCCCGCGATCATCCGATGTGGTTGTATTCTGGACCGGATGACACTGCTCAGGTCCATCCAGAAGAAGTGTCGTCTGAAACCGTGGCTTTGTGGTTGAGGGGCATCACAAGCAACCAGGACAACCCCAGAGGATCTAGGAGAGTGGTCCCCTTCAGTGGCGGAAACCCACCCGACAAGGTATACTTTTTGTTCCGACTGCTTCCCGCTCATGCTCCGATTTGTTCTGCAGGTATTCACTGAGATGCATTCAATGCCCAACGGTGAACAAGCCTTGGAGCAGGACCAGGAGGGGGAATACAGTGCGTAGGAGAGTGGTGAGTGGGAGTCTCTAGGAGAGGATGAGGAGGAGGAGAGCGAGGAGTTGGATGAGGAGGAAGAAGTCGACTCGCCGCCGCGCTCCGAATGTCGATCCAAACAGCAGCAAGATCCGGCTGGCGAGCGCGGGAAAAGCGTGGGTCCGAGTGCCAATACTCAGAAGTGCACTCGGACATCGACTCCGGAGCCGACGGAGAAGGTGGACAAGCAACCTAAAGTTGCTCCTCCCAAGGCCCGGAAGACATTGCCACGAATCAAGATGGACGTCCCCGTTGCCTCAGGGTGAGTATCTCGCTTGTGTTTTCTTAGGTCGACTGAAGATTTTCTTGATCTGACCGACCAATCCATGTGTCCTTCTAGTCCCACCTCTGCTGCCACTGACATGGACATTGACAAGGCACCAGGAGACGAAGAGGCCACCTCACGAGCTGGTAAGTTCGTTCAACCAAGTTCTATTTAGTCGAGTGGGTGGTCAATCGACTGAAAATTTGATACTTCTCTCTTTATGTAGCTCCGCAAGAGATCGTTGTGCTTCCTGACGACGACGACAAAGAAGTGCCTCTATAGGAGAGGAGGAAGAAGAGTGGAGGCTCAAGCAGGAGGAAGCTTGAAGTCCAAGTCCCTCAGTCGACACCCACTGGGCACTAGAGGCGATAGTCAAGCGTTCCGAAGGGCCAGTTCGGACCAACGTCACGTTGGCTAACCCGCTGATGACTGATCGTCCGTCGGGGTCGATTGCACAGACACCTGCTGCACCGGTGCAACTCCACTCGTCCGACCCGGTAACTACTTCGACCACTCTCAAGACATCCCTCTTTGCTACATATCAAACTCCAGATGACTCGCTTGGTGCCGCTAGGGAAGCTCTTCGCCAGGTGAATCTTGTCATGGAGTAGGTGAAAGTGATGCATGAAGCTAGTCAGGTAGCTTACAACTCCAGCACTGCCCTTCAGACCAATGTTCAGGTCAGCAAACTTCGACTAAAATTTTGAGTGTTGATTTATATCTGATCACCCACTGGGTGTTCCTTCGTTTAGAACTCAGGAAATCTTCAATTTTGCACTTTGCGAATCAGTGGGGGCACGCCGAGTGCACCCACTGGGTGTAGTCCCCGAGACCACAGTCGGCTGCTGGCAGTCGACTGAGGTCTAATGATGTATCTCTCTCTTTTTTTTGAACTCATGCTGGGCAACTCTCGCTGAGTATTGATCTGATCCAGTGGGGGCACGCTAAGTGCACCCACTGGGTGTAGTCCCTGAGACTACTGTTGAATATTTTATTCGGCAGTAGTCTTAGAGTAATTCTTCTCCTTCACTGTCGCTTATATATGTCGACTGACATGTCTGTCTTTCTGGCTGCAGAGGTCTTGTGATCTTGGAGCTCGGCTCACCGAATTAAAAAAGAAGCATATCAGCGTTGAACTTGATCTCGAACTTGCGAAGAAGAATCTGAAGACTGCTCAAGAAGAAACGGCCATCATGGGAGGTAATCACTCGACCATTTTGTCTGCTTTGTAGCTTCACACTTCGCACTGGTTTTTCTTTCAGTCTCTTTGAACCGAGTGATTTCACACAAGCAAATGTGCGTAGTGAAAATCGCCAACTTTAGTCTCATCTGAAGAGTGTTGTTTCTTTAGAGAGGATGAAGGAGGCTTTCGAGCAGAAGGATCTTGATCTGGTAGCTGCTCAGAAGGAAGCACGCGAGAAGATGAAGCTGGCGGGCCAGAAGCTGGCTTCGGTCCGCAAATTGGAGGAGGAGAACGCGAAGCTGAAGACTGCCATCTCGGACGCTAATCGAGAAGTCGAGCAGCTGAAGAAGGACAAGGAGAATCTAACCACTGGAGTTGGCGGCCTCAAGACCAAGACAGACAAGCTAGAGTCCTATCTAGAGCAACTCGCCACCAAACTTGTTGTGAAGCTTGAAGGTATGATCAGTCGACTGCGATTAATTTGTTGCCGACTAAACTTTGTTGTCATGCTGTCGACTCATCACTTTTTGCAATGGGTCAGAACTGTGTCAGGACTTTGAGGCTGAAACTGGGTGGGTTGAGATGGGTCTTGACCCCATCAACTATCCTGTGAAAGATGACACTGCAATGAATCTACTTCGATTGGAGTCGCGCTTAGATGGTGTGGTTGCTTATCTTGCTCGGCTGAAGGCGGCGATGGCTCAAGTGGATGCTGAACTCTGGCCTTGGACGGAGCTGTCTCAAGACCTCGAGTCCCTGATGACTCGACTAAATCAGATTCCAGGTTGAGTGCAAGAGTGGAAGAAATCTTCAGCCCGTTGTGGTGCCGATGTCGCCTTGTCTTTGGTCAGAGTGCAATGCAAGGAGGCTAAGGAGGACAAGCTGACATCACTCAAAGTGGCGAACACTAAGAAGCACTCTTTCCAGGATTTCATGGACACCTTCCTCGAGGCAGCCACTCGCATCGCCGACAGCATCGACCTCGACCGCTTCTGTGATCCGGCCAGTCCTTCTCCCGCCGACTGACTGAAAAACATTATGCCTCACCTTTATTTGCCTCGGAATGTCGAGTGATTTTGTAACCGTTAAAACTCCTTTGGGCCTGATGCCCGAGCACTTTATTCTGCGGTTAAGAATCTTTGGATTTATTATCTCGTATATTGCATCTATCTTCGAACAAAATTTGTTTCTCTCTCGAATTGTTGTCTGTTTACTTGATGCAGCTTCTAGAGAAGAATAACTAGTCGACCGATCGAGCGATCCTTGAGCAGCATTGATCGTTCATCATCAAGGTACTCAGCAATGGTCTTGACATTCCTGTCAACCGATTGGGGATCCTTGAGTAGCATTGATCAGCTCATCAGCAAGGCACTCAGCAATGGTCTTGACATTCCTGTCAACCGATTGGGCAACCCTTGGGTAGCATTGATCATCTCATCAGCAAGGCGCGCAACAATGGTCTTGACGTTCCTGTCAACCGATTGGGCGATCCTTGCGTAGCATTGATCAGCTCATCAGCAAAGCACTCAGCAATGGTCTTGACGTTCCTGTCAACCGATTGGGCGATCTTTGGGTAGCATTGATCAGCTCATCAGCAAGGCACTCAACAATGGTCTTGACGTTCCTGTCAACCGATTGGGCGATCCTTATGTAGCATTGATCAGCTCATCAGCAAGGCACTCAGCAATGGTCTTGACGTTCCTATCAACCGATTGGGCGATCCTTGAGTAGCATTGATCAGCTCACCAGCAAGGCACTCAGCAACGGTCTTGACCTAGGCGAGTACTGAACTGTAGTGAAGCCTCCGAGTGGGAGGATTGCTCAGCACTCGGTAGGATTTTTCAAACTTAGGCAAGCACTAGGCTGCAGCTAAGCCCCCGAGTGGGAGGGTTGCTCACCACTCGGTAGGATTTTTCAAACTTAGGCGAGCACTGGGCTGCAGCTAAGCCCCCGAGTGGGAGGGTTGCTCACCACTTGGTAGGATTTTTCAAACTTAGTCGAGCACTGGGCTGCAGCTAAGCCTCCGAGTGGGAGGGTTGTTCACCACTCGGTAGGATTTTTCAAACTTAGGCGAGCGCTGGGTTGCAGCTAAGCCCTCGAGTGGGAGGATCGCTCGCCACTCGGTAGGATTTATCAAACTTAGGCGAGCATCGGCCAGCAGCTAAGCCCCGAGTGGGAGGGTTGCTTGCCACTCGGTAGGATTTTATAAACTTAGGCGAGTACTGGGCTGCAGCTAAGCCCCGAGTGGGAGCGTTGCTCGCCACTCGGTAGGATTTTATGAACTTAGGCGAGTACTTGACTGCAGCTAAGCCCCCGAGCGGGAGGTAGACTCACCGCTCAGTAGGATTTTTATCACTTAGGCGAGCACTGGGCTGCAGCTAAGTCCCCGAGTGGGAGGCAGACTCACCACTCGGTAGGATTTTTATCACTTAGGCGAGCACTGGGCTGGAGCTAAGCCCCCGAGTGGAAGGCAGACTCACCACTCGGTAGGATTTTTATCACTTAGGCGAGGACTGGACTGCAGCTAAGCCCCCGAGTGGAAGGCAGACTCACCA
>NC_041387.1:286824407-286889994 GCF_002162155.2 Triticum dicoccoides | reverse complement strand
CTTAGGCGAGCACTGGGCTATAGCTAAGCCTCCGAGTGGGAGGCAGACTCACCACTCGGCAGGATTTTTATCACTTAGGAGAGTACTGGACTGCAGCTAAGCCCCCGAGTGGAAGGCAGACTCACCACTCGGTATAATTTTTATCACTTAGGCAAGCACTGGGATGCAGCTAAGCCCCCAAGTGGGAGGCAGACTCACCACTCGGTAGGATTTTTATCACTTAGGCGAGCACTGGGCTGCAGCTAAGCCCCCGAGTGGGAGGTAGACTCACCACTCGGTAGGATTTTTATCACTTAGGCGAGTACTGGGCTGTAGCTAAGCCTCCGAGTGGGAGGCGGACTCACCACTCGGTAGGATTTTTTATCACTTCGTCTCAGGCGAAATAGATTCGCAGCTAAGGTGATAAGTACAAAAGAAATACACAACAATCATTCGGAAGAAAGTAAATTATGTCTTTTGATAGCCAAACTAAGAAGTATTTCTTATTACATCTCATCAGTCTAGATATTTAAGAGTAAAAAGGGCGGAGCAAATCCGCATTCCAGGCGCGTGGCTCATCTTTATTATGTTCGACGTAGAAGAGACGGTATGCTCCGTTGTGGAGCACCTTGGTGACAACGAAAGGGCCTTCCCAAGCTGGAGCGAGCTTGTGAGGTCTCTGCTGGTCCACTCGAAGAACCAGGTCTCCTTCTTGAAATGCCCGACCCCTCACATTTCTGGCATGAAATCGACACAAGTCTTGCTGGTAAATGGTCGACCAGATCAAAGCCATCTCTCTTTCTTCTTCTAGGAGATCGACTGCATCTTGCCGAGCCTGCTCTGCTTCTTCTTCTGAGAAGAGCTCGACTCAAGGTGCATTGTGGAGCAAATCACTGGGGAGCACGACTTCAGCTCTGTAGACTAGGAAGAATGGAGTCCTCCCAGTCGACCGGTTAGGGGTTGTCCTCAACCCCCACAGTATTGATGGGAGCTCGTCGACCCAAGCCCCTGCTGCATGTTTCAGGTCACGCATCAACTGAGGTTTCAATCCTTTGAGAATCAATCCATTTGCCCGCTCGGCTTGCGCATTCGATTGAGGATGAGAGACCGAAGTGTAGTTGACTCTCATGCCTTGGGAGGCACAAAAGGCTTTGAATTCTTCATAATCGAAGTTTGAGACGTTATCCGTGATGATGCTGTGCAGGAGGCCATATCTGAATATAAGTTCTCTAATGAAACATACAACTGTGCTTGCTTCAAGGCTTTTGATGGGCTTGGCTTCGATCCATTTGGTGAACTTGTCGACTGCTACCAGCACATGAGTAAATCCACTCCTGCCCGTCCTCAGAGGTCCAACCATGTCCAGTCCCCAGACGGCGAAAGGCCAGACGAGCAGAATTGTTTTCAGAGCTGACACAGGTTTATGAGACATGTTGGAGTAAAACTGACAGCCTTCACACTTGTCCACTATTTCCTTAGCCATCTCGTTGGCCTGCGACCAGTAAAATCTGGCTTGGTATGCTTTGGCCATGATGGTCCGAGAGGACGCGTGGTGACCACAGGTTCCCGAGTGAATATCATTGAGGATCACTCGACCTTCCTCTGGCGTGATGCACTTCTGGCAGACTCCAGTTGCACTTTCTCTGAACAACTGCCCCTTTATCATAGTAATGGCCTTAGATCATCGGACGATCTGTTGAGCCTCTTCTTCGTCCTCCGGAAGTTCTTCCCTAAGAATGTATGCAATGTATGGCACTGTCCAGTCGGGAGTAATGACCAAAATCTCCATGATCAAATCGACCATGGCTGGGATTTCGACCTCAGTCGGATCCGTGGCACTCTTGGGCTGTGGCGACTCTTCAATGAAGGGATCCTCCTGAACTAAAGGTGAATGAATATTTTCCAGGAACACATTGCGGGGAATGGCCTCTCTCTTTGAACCTATCTTCGCCAACTCATCTGCAGCTTGATTTTTCAATCGGGGTACATGGTGAAGCTCCAACCCTTCAAACTTTTTTTCTAGCTTTCTAACGGCATTGCAGTAGCCAGTCATGGCTGGACTTCTGACATCCCATTCCTTCATCACCTGATTAACCACCAAATCTGAGTCGCCATATACCATGAGGCGACAGACGCCGAGTGAAATGGCCATACGCAACCCGTATAGAAGTGCTTCATATTCTGCTTCGTTATTGGAGGAATCAAAATGAATCTGGAGAACATAGTTAAGCTTGTCTCCATGGGGGGACACCAATACTACTCCAGCACCTGATCCGTTCAGCATCTTGGAGCCATCGAAGAACATAGTCCAATGTTCCAAGTGAACTTGAGTTGGTAGTTGCTGCTCGATCCACTCGGCAAGGAAATCCGCGATTGCTTGGGACTTTATAGCTTTCTTTGCCTCAAACTTGATGTCCAGTGGAAGAAGTTCAATCGCCCATTTTGCCACTTGACCAGTTGCATCTTTGTTATTCAGAATCTCAGACAACGGTGTGTTGCTAATGACCGTAATAGAGTGATCAGAGAAGTAATGTGCAACCTTCTTCATGGTCATGTATATTCCATATACAAGCTTCTGATAATGAGGATATCGTTGCTTGGATGGAGTCAAAACTTCAAAGAGATAATAAACTGGGCGTTGAACCTTGTAAGCTTTTCCTTCCTCTTCTCGCTCGACCGTGAGTACTGTACTGACAACTTGACCAGTGGCTGCAATGTAAAGCAGTAAAGGCTCTTTGCTGATTGGTGCAGCGAGCACCAGCAGGGTGGAAAGCTGGGCTTTGAGCTCTGCAAATGCTGCATCAGCTTCTTCAGTCCACTTGAACTTATCAGATTTCTTCATCAGTCGGTAAAGAGGCAAGGCCTTTTCACCGAGATGAGAAATGAATCGACTCAAGGCGACCAGACAACCAGTCAGCTTCTGAACGTCATGCACTCGCACAGGGCGTTTCATTCAGAGAATAGTGTCACCCTTTTCTAGATTGGCGTCGATCCCTCATTCAGAAACAAGAAAACCGAGCAACTTTCCTCCTGGAACTCCGGATGTGCACTTTGACGGATTAAGCTTGATATCGTACCTTCTTAGGTTGGCAAAGGTTTCTTCGAGGTCAGTCAATAGGTCAGAACCTTTGCGAGACTTGACCACGATGTCATCCATATACGCCTCCATATTTCGACTGATTTGGGTGAGTAGGCACTTCTGGATCATTCTCATGAACGTGGCTCCGGCATTTTTAAGACCGAATGGCATGGTGACATAGCAAAAGCATCCGAATGGGGGTGATGAAGGCTGTTTTTATTTCATCGGGGCCATACAATCGGATCTGATGATACCCGGAATACGCATCTAGAAAAGACAAGCGCTCACACCCCGCAGTCGAGTCAACAATCTGATCGATACGGGGGAGAGGGAAGTGATGTTTCGGGCAGGCCCGATTGATATGCTTGAAATCAATGCACATAAGAAGTGAGTCGTCCTTCTTGGGGACCATGATGACATTGGCAAGCCACTCGGAGTGGTAGATTTCACGGATGAACTCTGTTGCCAACAGCCGAGCCACTTCCTCGCCGATTGCTTTTCTCTTCTGCACGGTGGACCGCCGAAGGTGCTCTTTGACGGGCTTTGCTTTGGGGTCGACACGCAAACGGTGCTCAGCCAGTTCTCTAGGTACACCTGGCATGTTAGAGGGTTTCCATGCGAAGATGTCCCAGTTCTCACGGAGGAACTGGATGAGCGCTTCTTCCTATTTGCTGTCGAGTGTCGTTGATATATGAGTCGGCGCAACATTGGGATCAGTTGGTTGAATATGAATCGGCTTCGTTTCACCAGTCGACTGAAATGCAGAATCTGTAGCAGGCTTCTTGGCTCGGAGCAAATCACCCGGATCTGCACTCTGCTGATACTCTTGGAATTCAACCGCCGCCATCTGTGCATCGGCGATTTTGGAACCTTTCTGGAAACATTCTTCTGCTTTCTGCCGATTGCTAGTGACTGTGATCACACCTTTGGGGCCAGACATCTTCAGCTTGAGGTACACATAACACGGTCGAGCCATGAAACGTGCGTATGCCGGCCTCCCCAGGATGGCATGATAAGCACTCTGAAAATCCATGACTTCAAATGTCAACTTTTCTTTATGGTAATGCTTGGAATCACCAAAAACCATGTCGAGAGTGATCTGGCTGAGTGATTCGGCTTTCTTCCCGGGGATAACACCGTAAAAGCTCATATTGCTCTCACTAAGCTTGGACATCGGGATGCCCATCCCCTTCAAGGTTTCAACATGCAGGATATTCAGACCGCTACCACCATCCATCAGCACTTTAGTCAGTCGAGTGCCACCGACCACTGGGTCGACCATCAGCGCTTGCCTCCCGGGGGTGACTATGCGAGCAGGATGGTCTGACTGGTCGAATGTGATGGCTGTCTGGGACCATTTCAGGTACGTGGTCGACGTTGCCGGAGCAACCATATTCACCTCTCTGTTGATAACCTTCAACCGACTCTTGCTCTCAACATCAGCAAAAATCATGAGAGTGGAATTGACCTTGGGGTAACCGTCATCTTCCTCTTCCTCCTCGTCTCTATCCGACTCTTTCTCCTTCTCATTGGGTTGTTTCTCTCGGAACTGTTGGATCAGGAGTCGACATTGTCGAGTGGTATGCTTTGGGTAGATCAGATTACCTTCTTCATCTTTCTTCGTGTGGATGTGACACGGCAATTCCAGCACATCATTTCCTGCTTGATCCTTTACCTTCTTAGGGGGCTAGGGCCCCTTAGGTTTTCCCTTAAACTTTCCTTGAGCCACTGCCGCAATCTCACCAGGTGCCGCTGGCTCGGCTTTACGCTTCTGTTTCCGACTGGAGCCACCTCCATCGGCCTCTTGACCGACTGGTTTACTCTTCCCGCTGCGGAGTCGATCCTCTTCTTCTCCGTTAGCATACCGGGTGGCTATCTCCATCATCCGGGTCAGAGTCATATCCCCAGTCCGACCGAATTTCAGAAGCAACTCTCGATACTTGACGCCTTCCTTGAAAGCGCACACTGCCTGATGCTCCGATACATTCTCAACGGTGTGATACAAAGTGGTCCACCTCTGAATGAATTCCCTCAAAGTCTCATTCGGCTTCTGCACACAATGCTGCAACTCGGGCAGCCCTGCTGGCCGCTTGCACGTGCCCTCAAAGGTTCTTACGAACACCCGAGATAGCTCTTCCCAACTGTGTATACTGCTCGGAGCCAACTGAGTCAACCATGCTCGGGCTGACCCCTCCAACATAAGGGGGAGATGTTTCATTGCTATCTCATCATTTTCGCCTCCAATCTGCACAGCCACTCGGTAATCCTCAAGCCAGGTTTCAGGCTTGGACTCTCCGGTGAACTTACTGACTCATGTTGCCAATCTAAAGTTGGGAGGAATCATTGCTGCCCTGATGGCTCTGCTAAAACACTCTGGGCCTGAAACATGTAACCTGCTGCCACCCGGACGATCTCTGCCAAGGTCTTTTCTATGTTCTCTATTCCGGTCCACCAGGCCTTGGACGAGAATGGATCTCGCGTCGAAGCCCGGCTCTCTTGGGTCGTCTGGAGCTCTGTGCTCGTCCCTGTGATGGCGTCTATCATTGTTCTACCGAGGCACGCACGACGCACTCCTCGGAGGAGGTGTTGGCAGTCGACGACGATTGTCACGGTCGAACTGACGATCATACTACCCACGGCCTTCTCGCCGCGGGGGTGATCTTGGGCTATGGGTCGACTGAACTGTATCCGCTACCACGGATCTGCTGTGTATCCTATTCCGCGACTGAGACACTGTAGAATTCTGCTCTCCTGCTGCTCGGAGCAAGGCCCGGATCTGCTCCAACCCTCGGCCAGCCTCTGACTGGGAAGGTTGAATCGACTCTGCAATTCGGGCTCCAGCTGTGAGGTTCTGAATCGGAGTATGGTATACCTTAGGTGGAGGCGGGAAAAGCTGCCGTCGACTGGACTCAAGGACTCGCTCCCGAGCTCGCTCGTCAAGAGCGTGCTGCAAGTTCTCCAGTCAAGTGCGCTCAGCCAAATTAGCCAAGCATGCCTCCTCCAAGGCCCGAGCCTCGGGAGTTTCTCCAACGATGGGTGTGTGAAGTGCGTCCATGTTGCGAAAACAAAGATCCTCCCTCTGCTGCGAAGAGAGAGGTTCGAGATGATACTCCTCGTGGACCCGTGACGGATCGCCGCCAGCATCTTCGGCGTCCTCGCGGCGAAAGCCAGGTGGGCCACGCGGACCATCGACCATCAGGACTTCAGCCGTAGGATCGCTGCTATCGCACTCGGAGGCCGTCTCCGAGGAGCCAGTCGACAGATCGAACATGCCATGGAGAGTTTCGTCGGGCTCGATTGCCGCCACTTGATGAGTGGCCGAACGCCGATCCACCACATGCTTCACCCACCGCTGAAGCCACGACCGATCGGATTGCTTGCAGCGGCGAACAGCGGGGAGGGAAGATGTCATCGGAGCCGACTGATACTGGGTCGACGGCTACCGAAGAAGGACGCCACGAACGCACACGCGAAAGTGCGTCGCCCCTCGTACGGGGAGTGCCTCAACATCGAGCGGAGCTTCCTGAAGCCACGCCGAGTGGTCAGCGACGAAAATGAGCGCGCCGAAATGGATCTCGCGGCCCTCAACCAACTCGCCGCCGGAAACCATGATGATGATCGAAAAAACTTGCAACTTCACCAATAAGTCGCTAAGACACCTGCCCCACGGTGGGCGCCAACTGTCGTGGTTCTAAGTCTGACAGTAGAAAGGGGGGTAGGTATGGAGAGGCAAGATCTCAGCTATGGCGAAGGTGTACACGCGAGGTTTACGAGTTCAGGCCCTTCTCGGAGGAAGTAACAACCCTACGTCTCGGTGCCCGGATGCGGTCGATTGGATTATGCGTGTGATATTACAGGGGGTGCAAACCCTTGTGCCAGAGGAGGAGGGTGGCTTATATAGAGGTCACCAGGACCTCTCCCGCCCTCCATTACAAGGGAGTAAATGTACATAAAGTGCTGGCGTTACTGGTAACGCCAGCCTTATGTGCTATTAATGGCCTTAAAGACTATGGAGTGAATGTGTGTCCGTTGTATGCTGAGCGACTCCTGGTCTTCGGGAGGTCGAGTGATTCTCTTGTTAGTCGAGTGACAGTAGGTAAGGAGACTCCTGAGTGACATGATGGCGAGTGGATTGCACTCGACATCTTTGACCGGGGGTCTCACGGAGTCTCTTGACCTTCTTGCCTTCTTGGGTAGTGACCTTGGGTAGGACGTATAGGTCAGGCCTATGACCCTACCCCAGGTCTATATCCTCATCACCTACTGGCCCCTAGTAAAACATGCAGTTCTCTCCTTCTTCTTCCAATTTCACCAAGTCATGGCAGATACAGAACGCTTAAACCATGCTCATATCGTGCTCCTCCCTAAGAAGGATGCACCAACCTCACACGACGCCTTTAGACCAATTTCTTTGCAGAACTGTCCAATAAAAGCGGTAGCAAAAGTCCTCACTTCACGTCTCCAGCCTCTTATACCTACGCTAGTTCATGGAAACCAGACTAGGTTCATCCCCGGCAGGAATATCGCTGAAAACTACGTGTATGCAGCTGATCTCATTAGCTCTTGCCACACTCGTAAATGATCCACCATAGTTTTTAAACTCGGTTTTCACAAAGCCTTTGACTCTGTGGCTTGGCCTGCACTGGCACAGGATCCTCACTGTGTGTGGCTTCTCTCAAACCTTCTGCAACTAGATACAAATCATTCTACACACGGGCAAAACTACCATCTTACTCAACGGTTTTCCAGGTAACTGGATTCAATGCAAGAATGGCTTGCGCCAAGGCAACCCGTCCTCCCCATATCTTTTTATCATCGTTGCCGACCCGCTCCAACAGCTAATCTTCTAGAACTCTGAGCTTACCCTCCACCATCCTATCTTCTCCCACCTCCCTCCCACCGTTCTCCAATATGCCGACGATACGCTCATCATCGCCGCCGCCTCTCCGGGAGCTTCCGCAACCCTCAAGTAATCCTAAACAATTTTGCGCAGGCGACGGGCCTAACCATCAACTTCTCCAAAACCTTGCTAGCCACTCTCCACACAGGCGATACCATGGCCTCTACCATTGCACTGGCCATGGGATACTCCCGCGCATCCTTCCCTCAAACGTACCTCGGCCTTCCACTTGCCCCAACAAAGCCTCCAAACAACACTTTCGCTCCATTGCAAGAATTAGCTCGCAAGCTTCTAACCGGCTGGCGCGCCAAACTACTAGACAAAGGTGATCGTCTCAATCTTATCTCCTTGGTCCTAGACTCCCTCCTCACTTACTTTATGTCAGTTTTTTGAATCCCTAAGAAAACCCTCAAAATCTTGGCCTCGCTGAGAAGGGCGTTTTTCTGGGCTAGAGACGATGCTTGCTCAGTAGCTCAATGCCTCATTGCATGGAAAAATGTTTGCTTGCCAAAAACATTTGGTGGTTTAGGGCTGAAAAACCTACATGTGCAAAATAATTGTATACTCATGAAATTTGCCGCCAAAGCCCTTTCACCCGTACTGCACCATGGCTAGAGTGTCTGGATCTTCAACACCCCAAGGCTTTAGTATCTTCGTCCCCTACTACCTCCTTTCTTTGTCGCACAATTTCTCAGCAAATCCCACCATACAAACAATCTCTTTCGTGCAACCAATAGTGGCTCTCATACGTACTTCTGGCCTGACACTTGGTTAATTCCAAAACCCCTAGCTAACACCTCCCCTCACCTCTTCTCACACTCCAACTTAGAGCTGGTTAAAGTGGCTAATATCTTGTGCTTCGGTATCATAGCTAACCTTCGTAATCGTCTCTCTCTTACGGCAGAACAAGAGGTTGTGTCACTTTTGGCTATTTTGCAGGACTTCATGCCTTCGGTGGAGGAAGATGAATGGTTCCTACACCGAGGCCATGCCTTCTCCATAAAGCATGCATACGACACCCTCATGGATAGGCGAGAAAACAATCTCATTGCCCCCTCATCTAGGGCACCAAGGCTCCTCGCAAGCTAAAAATCTTTGCTTGGCTTCTCCTCAAGGACCGCCTCAACACCAGGGTGAACCTTGCTCACAAGCATATAATCTCCTCCGACGTTTGCCCGCGGTGCGCTAGGGTACCCGAAGACTCCATGCATCTCTTCATCACCTATCCACTTGCCAACAGGGTATTGCAACGCATCGACTTTCTGCCTCAGACCGATGACATCATAGAGCTTTGGGATACTTCTCTGCCTCACCATCGACCCAAAAAAGCATGGCCTTTCGTCCCCATGGTCCTACTAGGAGGATGTCTTCTCGTGGCATTCTTACCTCTCTACACGTTGCACTGTGCCTATGTGATTCTGTACTCGTTGCTTCTGCAGCCCTTTGACTAATATATTCAGGTGGGGGAGCTCCCCCCGGTGATTCTAAAAAAACAAATATAAGAAAAGAAAAGGTTCGAAAATATGTAACATGATAAAAAGTTCGTGTGCGAAATTCACGTGTGAAAAAAGTAAATTCACAATGAAGTTCATGTATAAAAAAATGTCATTACTAAAAGAAATAAAATTAAGAAGTCGAGATTTAAAAAAAGGAGTAATTCGATGTTTACTATAAAACTCGATTTTTTTTCTTCGGCTACTAAAGAATAAAATCAAGTAGTTCAAACTAAAAAAACAAAGTAGTTCTGTGTTCATGAAAACCTAGATTTTCCCTGTTTCCAAAAAACCTAGAAGTTCAAATTTAAATAAATGTGTAGTTCGAAGTTAAAAATGCAAAATATCCTTATCAAAATAAATAAAAATCTAGAAGTTCAATTTAGAATAATAGATCATTTGATTTTAACCATTTCAAAAAACCTCAGAAGTTCAGATTAAAAAAACTAAGAAGTCTGAATTTAAGAACTTGGATTTTTCTTGCTACAAAACAAAAAAACTGAGAAGTTCGAAATAAAATAACGGAGTAGTTCAATGTATACAAAAAAAATTCAATTTCTTCTTGTTTGCAGGTAAAAAAATGAAGTTCAATTTAAAAAAGAGTTGTTCGATGTTACTACAAGATTTAAAACTAAGTGGTTCATATTTAAAACTGAGTGGTTCAACATTTATTTAAAAACTAGGAATTTCTATGTTACAAATGAATAACACCAAGAAGTCATATTAAAACCCCAAGAAGTTCAATTTAAACTATAGAGTAGTTCAATGTATATGAAAACTCATATTTTCCTTGTTGCAAAATAATAAACCTAGAAGTTCAATTTTAAAAACCAGAGTAGTTCGATATTTATTAAAAAAATCGTAATTTTCCCGTTACTAACGAGTAAACAAAGAAATTTAGTTCAAAATAACAAAGAAGTTCATCATTTATTAAAAATGCCAATTCTTCCCATTTCTAAAAATACACAGAGAGGTTCAAAATTGAAAAAATTGACCGGTTTGATGTCTATAAAAAAATTCAGATTTTTTCGATTGCTAAAGGGTAGTGTCGTTTTTTGCATTTTTTTTTGAGCTATTCAATTTTAAAAATAAAATCAATAATTTCATATTAAAAAGGGAAAATTTTGATGTATACAACAAACTCAAATTCTAATTGCTTCTATGCAAAATTAATGTACGAAGTTCAATTTAAAAAAGATAACAACCAGAAGTTCAGGTACTACATGGTGTGTGCTTCATACTAGAAAAGGCTGAATTAAAAGGCAAAATCCAAAAAATTTGTTGCTAGAAGTTGAAGTCCTCGGTCGGAGAAAGTTTAAAAATTCTTGTGAGAGAGGTTGAATAAAAATACGTGACAGAAGTTCAAGGTGAAAACAGCGGCAAGTCCAACTGCTAAACGAATGTGTTTCAGATAAGAATATAAGAATAGAAAACTAAAAGCTTAAATTTTTTTTTGCAATAAGTTCACGTGCTCCTCCTAGCGTAGTTCAAAATTCATGTGTGAGATGTTCATTGTTCATTTACATCTTGAAAAAAAAGAGGCAAAAACAACGTTGTTTTGCCATTTTAAACTGCTCTCAAAGGAGAACGAATTTGTAACACCTATCTACCTGAAGAAGTTGCTGCTATTCATAAGCTTTCCAACGGTATATTATGTGCTACATTTCGATGAATGGTTTAAAAAATTTATGTATATGGTTTAAAAGACGTTTTTATGTAATGAAAAAATTCTTTTGAACCACCGCAAGTATGAAAAACTGTTCAACACGGGAAAGTTGCGTGTTTTCAACATCTTTCCATTGGTATATCATTTGCTCAATTCCGGTAAGTGTTTTCGACGTTACAGTCAGAAAACAACTGGTCAAAAACAGAGTGAAGTTAAAACAGACACGCCCTAGAAGTTCAAGTACTTCACGCAGTGCATTTCCATTCGCGATGAAGGCACAAATCTTAATCTCGCCAATTTCTAAATTACTTGAAAACAGTTGGGAATTAGAGAAAACTTTACATATGAAAAAGTTTCGCATTTTTTATATCTATCCAACGGCATATTATTTTCCCCATTCCGACAAACTTTGTAAAACTTATGACCGAAAAACGTTTTCAACCATTTTCAAAATTGACATAAAACCGTAAGGAATTGGGAGAAACATTATATACCCAAAAGTTTTGCATTTCTTCAAGCTCTCCAACCCCATATCATTTGCTGCATTCCGGCATATGGTTAAAATTAACTCAAAAATACAAACTCAGACAAACTTGGACTGTTTTCTAAATTACTCTTAAATTTTTCAAAATTAGAAAAAACTTTATACATGAAAAAGAAGTGCACTTTCATAAGCTTTCCAACGCAGTATCATTTGCCTCAATTGGGTTAGCCGTTTAGAAATGTCATCAAAAATACGGACTCGGCTGTTCGGTTTGCAAAATTCTACGATTTTCCAAATTACCTTTAACCATCGGGAATTAGAGAAAACTTTCTACATGTAGAAGGTGCGCATTTGTAGCAGCTTTCCAACGCCATATTATTTGCCTCATTCCGATAAACGGTTTAGAAATGGGATCGAAAATACGATTCATGTTTTTTGTATGAAGAAAAAATAGTCTTCAAAACTGCTCTTAAACCGCTTAGATTTTACCAAAAAATTAACTTGGTTCATAATACTCATGTCCATAGCTTTCCAACGATATATCGCAAGCCTCATTTGGACAATGTTCGTGGAAGTTCAACCTCGCACTGGGGGAAGTTCAACTACTACCGCTAGGAAAGGTCAGGTAGTTATCAGAATATTATTCTGATCCCATGATCAGAATAGTGTTTATGTATGTGTGTGTGTGTGTTGGGGCCAAATCCAAAACATAGATAGGTTACAAATTTAGACCACACGCAACTATTGAACATTATATATATATATGCGGGTTGCACAGACTACCATTTTTATAATTCTTAAAATATCACCTACTTATGCTGATGTGTAAAATTATTGCTAGTCCTGTTTTTTCGTGTACAAAATTGTCTGTCTTGCTCGCTTCACTGTTGTAACTATATTTTTGCTAGTCATGTGTACTTACAGAAACATTTCAGGATGAAGTGACATCAACACAAAGAACTGAGAGCTGTGCGGCATGGCCATTACCAAATGATTATGGATTGGAATTGGAATGCGATGATGTTCTCGAGCATCAACTAGAGGTGGAAAGACAACATGTACATGATTCCCAACATGCAATCAACTTGGTGAGACTGGAGTTGCGGGTATTCGATGCAGGAGTCAAAAAATGAAACAAGACACTGAGGTAACCACAAATGAAATCGAGATTTTGCAGACTGAAATTTGTGCTATCTGAATCCGGCCAATTCTATTTTCTGAAGAGATTATACTTCAAATGGTAAGTTCTGTTGATGTGTGTCCATGATGTATGAGCTTTATTTGCCCAGTGTATGTAATTTGCTATTTGTGTACGCTTTATTATCACTCGTGCCGAACTATAATGCCCAGTGGGTATAATCTGCTGTAATTTCTTTATTGTACGGTGTAGGACTATTCTTCGTTTCTATGCCTTATTCTCTTTACTGTGTAGCGTAGGTTTTTTAGAGGCGATAGTATAGAGTAGGATAATTCTTTGTATATGCTATATTATTGAAACGGGGGCCAACATGCTCAAACATTACCTGGGCGCCATCAGAACGAACAAACATGTGTAGTCAAAGAGGGCCTTAATAGGGTTGGTTAACTTAATATTTAATGGATCCCAAACGATGTGGCCCACCGTAACAACGGCTCTAGTAGGCCGTTAACAGGCCGAAAGCTCGATAGGGCCGAATAAATGGAAATGGCCCGCGGGCCTCTAGCAGGCCGAAATAAATGTCAATTTTGTCTTGGACCTTTTACTTGACGGGCCAGTAAGAGGCCGAACGTGTTTTGTGCCAGAAAAGGCCCAATATAAAAACTAGGCTTTTAACAGTCTGAAAGTCACGTCAGGCTAAAATTATGCCCTACATAACATGGGCCACTAATGGACCCGAAATCAAGTGGCACTGTCAAAGGTCCAAGTGTTGTGTGGGCCGTTAACAGGATGAAAGACTAAATGGGCTAGGAGTTGGCCCATTTACAGAATGGGCCGAGGAAAGGCCGGAAGTCACAACAAGCTAGAAGTTGGCCCAACTACATAATGGGCTGGGAAAAGGCCGAAAGACGTACCAGCGGCATATTGGTCCATATCTATAATGGGCTGCTAACAGGACGAAAGAAGGTCGGGACGGCGGGCCGTTAACAAGCTGGAACTAATGATGGGCTGGAAATTATCAAATCTAGAATGGGCCTTTGATGGGATGATTCGGTCTAACTCATATGGGTCGTGCTTGTGAATGGGCCTGACTCAAGTAGGCCGCTAATGGGCCGGCCCAATTATTTTGACAGGCTCGGCTTTTTAACCTAAACGGGCCACGTTGGGCCGAGCCACATGTCGACGTACCATAGGCGCATGCCGTCCACTCGCTGGATGACACCTATCCCAACCCAGAACTAACACATGGATACTATGGCGAATCCGAATTTTACACGTGGAAAATCCCCATTGGCCCGGGCGGTTAACGGGTTATCGGATCCAAACCGGAACCTGATAGCTTAACGGTGACCCGTTATGGTGGATGCCACGTGTCGGTTACCCTTGACGAAACTACTTCCATGACGCGCCATTTATCGTCATGGAAGTGGACACTTCCATGATGATAATTTTGGTATTGTCATGGAACGCTTCTATGAAAGCACATGTATGACTATCTTGATTCTGTCATAAAATCGTCATGGATGTACATGCATGACAGAAAATGTGACCTACTGTGACAAACATGTATCATCACAGAAGTGTGTTTTTTTGTAGTGATTCTCACTCCCAGATCTCTTGCGAGGCAGCTCGTCCACTATATATTTTCATCCTCATCCTCCTCACGAGGCAATCCACCACAAACCAGGAGTAGGGTTTTACACTGCAAGGTGGCCTGAACTTGGGTAAATCTCGGTGTTCATTCCCTTCCTCGCTCGCGCGAACTCGATGAGGCTAGGCCATGAGGTGATGATCTTGAGGCCTTGGCTAGATTAGATCTTCGCACACGCCCAGAGTTTGATCCCTGTTTGAGTCGGCGGAGCCCCGATTCTGACATATTCTTTACTGTGAATAGTGTGCTCTGTTGGGCACACGAGTATATGGATCATAGCCTTGGGCTAGCAATATGGCAGTACGCGTCGTGCTAGCTTGATGTTCCTTCTATGCTAAGTTTCCATTAATTGATGGTGTTTCATGAACACATCATCGTTTCCCTCCATTTCCTCATCAGTTTCCCACTGCCACCCAGCGATATTGTGCATAAACCTAGGCGTCACGCGACGCGTGGACACAACCAGGACAACCTATAGCACATCCACCTTTTTCAAGCATGTTAACCCACCAAAGCGCCGCCTCTACCATCAACCTCCTCGATTAGGAAAACGAGAAGGCGCCACGGCCCATCGAGGCAGAGGCGCTCCCCGGCAACACAATGGACGAAATTGTGATGTGCGTCATCGCTAGGGTTTAGCAGACCCTTGGCGCATGGAACTTCAGCATCATGGATCAAGATAGGCATGTCAGTGCTGAGAGGATGTAGCTCGCCGCACAACATGATTGATGGTGCGCCACAGAGCAAGCTAGGCGCGTCCACGTAGATAGGCTGCGGCTCGCCGCACGGCGACACCGTTGGAGCACTGCAAAGTGAGAGGCGCGACACGCCGCACAGCAGGAGCGGATCCATCGGTGCTTGCCTGCTGTCGATAGCGCATCACAGCTAGGTACACGCCTTGTCAGTACCCCCATTCCTCTAAAGGAGTGTGCAGAGGCCGTCTACGTCGTACTTGCACCAGAGGCGACCGTGTCGTACTTGCACTAGACGCCTGCCACGCCATTCGCATGGGTTGCGCCGTTCGCCTTTTCCGCGGCCCGCTCAATGTCAATGTGCTAGTCGCTAGGCTCGACTGCCTCCTTGGCCCAGTTTTCCACCTGGGCATAGTAGAGGAACATGACCATCGCATCCTCGAGCTATTGATCTATGGTGAAATAGCCAACTTGGAGCTCGAGACTGCGCTCCAGATGTACCGCGAGCGTGTCGACCGCTTGGATGAACGCCTGCACAAGTTCAGGCAGAGCCAAGAGCTACCATAGGCAAGGGTTGCTGGTCATGGACGTGGAGCACTATGTATTCACAAAAATCATAATATTGCTCTGTTTCGATGTGTGTACTCTATTTCCCGTTCTTATACGTTCTATTTCAGTGTGTGTATATATGCTTTCCATTCTGTATATGTGGATGATAATAGCTACATACAAATTAGTATATACAAAAACAGATTGGAAAATGAAATTCATAATATATACTTATTGTTCATTAGTTCATCACAGAATATATATAATATCATCACTTACACGGGATGATACTTAACTACCATGTACAATGCATAAAATTGAAAATGAACAATACTAAAACTAGGAATCCCTCCTGGGGGCAGTATTCTTGCAGCCCCTCGCCAGCAACTCCCTGGTGCACGGCGTCTTCCCAGCACGGAAAGCAGTACTCAGCCTCCTCCTCCTCGTGGCGCTTGACATACCGACCTACCTCTTGCTAGAAGACGAGCGCGAACGATCTTGCCATTTTGTTGGGCGCCCACTTGAGCTCCTTGTCGGTGGCACGCTGGAGCTTATCGGCCCACCTCCACGCAGCGATGAGGTGCCTAGCGCCTTTGACCTTCCTCGCGAAGTACCCGTCTTCATACACCTCCTCTGCATGATGATGCACCCGCCCCCAAAGCTCCACCACCTCCTTTTTCCAGGCGGCCTCACAGGCTTCACGAGTTGCCTCCTTCTTGAATGTCACTCGCCTGACTTGCTCAGCCGACAGCAATTATTTCCACAGACTAAGATTGTACTGGCCCCAAAACCACTCCAAAGTTCAGGGGTCCGGCGACCCATAGGGGTCCTCCTCATCGATGCTCTTTGATTGAATGTCCTCAGGGGGCGGTGCCTCCTCGTCGGTGCATGGGCAGATTGGCAGCGCCATGGCAGAGATTTGTGTGTGTGTGTGTGTGAGAGAGAGAGAGAGAGAGAGCGAGCAAGGGGAGGATATAGATGAGAATGCAGGCGGGACAACCTGAGCAAGGTAGTATTTATTGGCCACCGGAATCTAAATCGACGGGAATAGCACACATGTTGGTCGCCGGAATTTACGAGTATTGTAGTTTGAGTTGCACACGATTCCCGCAGCAAAAGTCATGTGTGAACTTAATAGCTGATGGTTTCCAATATAGAACCGCGTCTGATTAATAACCCGCGCCACTCACCTTCCAAACCCTGAAGCGCGAAATAGAGTGCCAATCGTGTGGGGCTAGGTTGTCTTGCCAGATAATTACATTTTCTTTCCTCATATAAGGGATGAATGCTTTTTTTGTGTTACCATGGCACTCCATGCATGTTTCGAAGCCGTGACACCAATATGTTTGAAAATTCCTTCCAATTTATTGCACATGGAATTAACTCGCACACAACAAGTACACAGATATGATTTTTCAAACCGTTACGGTTAGTTGTTGCATGTACATGTATTTCAATTTTGATTTATGATCATTCAGTGTCTAGAAAATCACATAAATGTCTTAAAAAGGTCAAATGACCCCTGGAATTTTCCATTGACATGACAGTTGTATTAGTGCATGTAAACCGTAAGAGGAAGCTATGGTTGGTTCGTCATCAAACATGCATTGTCCCCTCTCGGTACCACACCCCTTCTAGTGAGTTGTTCCGGTTTGTGAGGGGTGTGTGTCCAAACTTTCGTCAAAAAGGACAATTTTTTTACCACACCGTCATGGTTCCATGCCATTACTTCAAGCAAGGTTTCATGTGTTTCTGATCATTTTTGAATTTTCTGGAATTTAAATTCCATGGCATGCACTCGATGCTCTATGTCCAAGCCGTGACACCAATATGTTTGAGAATCTTCCAATTTACTGCACATGGAATTAACTCGCACACAAGTACAAAAATATCGAAACCGTTATGGTTAGTTGTTGCATGTACATGTAGTTCAAATTTGAATTACGATCATTAAATGGCTAGAAAATCACTTAAATGTCTTAAAAGGGTCAAATGACCCGTAAAATTTTCCAAATTTTGACATGGCAGTTGTATTAGTGCATGTTAACTGTAGAAACATTTTGAAGGCCATAAAAGGAAGCTATCGTCGGTTCGTCATCAAAGATGCATTGTGTCCTCTCGGAACCATGAGCCTTCTATTGAGTAGCTCTGGTTTGTGAGGGGGGTGTGTCCAAAGTATCGTCAAACAAGCCAATTTTTTTACCATAGCATCCTGGTGGCATGCCATTATGTCAAGCAACATTTCATGTGTTTTTGATCATTTTTGAATTTTTTGGAATTTAAATGCCATGGTACTCCATACTTGTGTCCAAGTCATGATACCAATATGTTTGAAAATTCCTTCCAATTTACTGCACATGGAATTAACTCACATACAAGTACATACATATGATTTTTCAAACCGTTATGGTTACCTGTTGCATGTACATGTAGTTAAAATTTGAATTATGGCCATTAAATGGCTAGAAAATCACTTAAATGTCTTAAAAAGGTCAAATGATCCGTGCAATTTTCCAAAATTTAACATGGCAATTGTATTAGTGCACGTTAATTGTAGATAAATTTTGAAGGCCATAAGAGGAAGCTATCGTCGGTTCGTCATCGAAGATGCATTGTGTCCTCTCGAAACCATGATCCTTCTAATAAGTAGCTCGGATTTGTGAGGGGTGTGTGACCAAGGTTTTTTCAAACAGGCCAATTTTTTTACCACAGCATCCTGGTGGCATGCCATTACCTCAAGCAAGGTTTCATGTATTTCTGATCATTTTTTAATATTTTGTAATTTAAATGCCATGGCACTCCATGCTTGTGTCCAAGCCATGACACCAATATGTTTGAAAATACCTTCCAATTTACTGTACTTGGAATTAACTCTTACACAAGTACAGAAATGTGATTTTTCAAAACCGTTATGGTTACCTCTTGCATGTACATGTAGTTCAAATTTGAATTACAGTCATTAAATGGCTAGGAAATCACTTAAAGGACTCTAAAAGTCAAATGGCCCTGAAAGTTTCCAAATTTTGACATGGCAGTTGTATTAGTGCATGTTAATGCTACCTCTTGAGCATTGTGTTGGTTTTCCCTTAAAGAGGAAAGGGTGATGCAGCAAAGTAGCGTAAGTATTTCCCTCAATTTTTGAGAACCAAGGTATCAATCCAGTAGGAGGCTCCTCACAAATCCCTCGTAGCTACACAAACAAACAAGAACCTCGCAACCAACACGATAAAGGGGTTGCCAATCCCTTCACGGCCACTTTGCGAAAGAGAGATCTGATAGAGATAATAAGATAAGATAAATATTTTTGGTATTTTTATGATATAGATTGGAAAGTAAAGATTGCAAAATAAAGTCGATCGGAAACTTATATGATAAAAGATAGACCCGGGGGCCATAGGTTTCACTAGTGGCTTCTCTCAAGATAGCATAAATATTACGGTGGGTGAACAAATTACTGTCAAGCAATTGGTAGAAAAGTGGATAGTTATGAGATTATCTAGGCATGATCATGTATATGGGCATCATGTCCGCGACAAGTAGACCGGAACGATTCTGCATCTACTACTATTACTCCACACATCGACCGCTATCCAGAATGCATCTGTAGTATTAAGTTCATAAGAACAGAGTAATGCATTAGGCAAGATGACATGATGTAGAGGGATAAGCTCAAGTAATATGATATAAACCCCATATTTTATCCTCGATGGCAACAATACAATACGTGCCTTGCTGCCTCTGCTGTCACTGGGAAAGGACACCGCAAGATTGAACCCAAAGCTAAGCACTTCTCCCATTGCAAGAAAGATCAATCTAGTAGGCCAAACCAAACTGATAATTCGAAGAGACTTGCAAAGATAACCAATCATACATAATAGAATTCAGAGGAGATTCAAATATTTCTCTTAGATAAACTTGATCATAAACCCACAATTCATCGGATCTCGACAAACACACCGCAAAAGGAGTTACATCGAATAGATCTCCAAGAAGATCGAGGAGAACTTTGTATTGAGATTCAAAGAGAGAGAAGAAGCCATCTAGCTAATAACTATGGACCCGAAGGTCTGTGGTAAACTACTCACAACTCACAGGAGAGGCCTTGGCGATGATATAGATGCCCTCCGTGATTGATTCCCCCTCTGGCGGAGCGCCAGAAAAGGCTCCAAGATGGGATCTAATGGGTACAGAAGGTTGCGGTGGGGAAATAGGTTTTCGTGGTGCTCCTCGGTGTTTTCAGGGTATGGAGATATATATAGGCGAAGGAGGTCGGTCAGGGGAGCCATGAGGGGCCCACGAGGGTGGGGGCGCGCCCACCCCTCTAGGGCGTGCCTAGCACCCTCGTGGCCGCCTCGGCTGCTTCTTGGTTTCCACTCCAAGTATCCTCGATTGCGTTTGTTCCAAAAAGATCGCTCCCGAAGGTTTCATTCCATTTGGACTCCGTTTGATATTCCTTTTCTTCGAAACACTGAAATAGGCAAAAAAACAGCAATTTGGGCTGGGCCTCCGGTTAGTAGGTTAGTCCCAAAAATGATATGAAGTGTAAAGTAAAGCCCATAAACATCCAAAACGGGTAATATAATAGCATGGAACAATCAAAAAATATAGATATGTTGGAGACATATCAAGCATCCCCAAGCTTAATTCCTGCTCGTCCTCGAGTAGGTAAATGATAAAAATAGAATTATTGATGTGGAATGCTATGTGGCATATTTCTCAATGTAATTTTCTTTAATGTGGCATGAATGTTCAGATCCAAATAATTCAAGATAAAAGTTCATATTGACATAAAAATAATAATACTTCAAGCATACTAATAAAGCAATCATGTCTTCTCAAAATAACATGGCTAAAGAAAGTTTATCCCTACAAAATCATATAGTTAGGCTATGCTTCATTTTTTGTCACACAAAATACTCCCATCATGCACAACTCCGGTTTTAGCCAAGCAATTGGTTCATACTTTTTAACGCGCTTCAGCTTTTTAACTCTCACACAATACATGAGCGTGAGCCATGGATATAGCACTATGGGTGGAATAGAATATGATGATGGAGGTTGTGTCGAGAAGACAAAAAAGGAGAAAGTCTCACATTGACGATGCTAATCAATGGGCTATGGAGATGCCCATCAATTGATGTCAACAGGAGGAGTATGGATTGCCATGCAACGGATGCACTAGAGCTATATGTATGAAAGCTGAACAAAAGAAACTAAGTGGGTGTGCATCCAACTTGCTTGCTCACGAAGACCTAGGGCATTTTGAGGAAGCCATCGGAATATACAAGCCAAGTTCTATAATGAAAAATTCCCACTACTATATGAAAGTGACAACATAAGAGACTCTCTATATGAAGAACATGGTGCTACTTTCAAGCACAAGTGTAGAAAAAGATAGTAAGATTGTCCCCCTTTTTATTTTCTTTTTTTGGGCCTTTCTTTTTTTGGCCTTTCTCTTCTTCTGTTTTTGGCTTTCTTTTATTTGGCCTTTGTTTTTTTCTCGTTTAGGGGACAATGCTCTGATCATGATGATCATCACACTTCTATTTATTTACAACCCATGAATTACAACTCGATACTAGAACAAAATATGACTCTATATGAATGCCTCCGGCGGTGTACTGGGATATGCAATGAATCAAGAGCGACATGTATGAAACATTATGAAGGTGGCTTTGCCAAAATACAATGTCAACTAAATGATCATGCAAAAGCAATATGACAATGATGAAATGTGTCATGATGAACGGAACGGTGGAAAGTTGCATGGCAATATATCTCGGAATGGCTATGGAAATGCCATAATAGGTAGGTATGGTGGCTGTTTTGAGGAAGATATAAGGAGGTTTATGTGTGATAGAGCATATCATATCACGGGGTTTGGATGCACCGACGAAGTTTGCACCAACTCTCAAGGTGAGAAAGGGCAATGCACGGTACCGAAGAGGCTAGCAATGATGGAAGGGTAAGAGTGCGTATAATCCATGGACTCACATTAGTCATAAAGAAATCATATACTTATTAAAAACGTTTATTAGCCCTCGAAGCAAAGCACTACTACGCATGCTCCTAGGGGAAGTGTTGGTAGGAGTTAACGATCACGCGATCCCGATCTCCACTCATAAGGAATGCAATCAAAAGAGCACCCCATGCTACAAATTTGTTACACAACTTTTACCATACATGCATGCTACGGGACTTGCCAACTTCAACACAAGTATTTCTCAATTTCATAATTACCCAACTAGCATGACTCTAATATCACCACCTCTATATCTCAAAACAATTATCAAGCATCAAATTGATCGTAGCATCCAATTCACTTCCTATGATAGTTTTTATTATACCCAACTTGGATGCCCATCATTCAAGGACCAATTTTGTAACCATAGAAAATACCATTCTGTTCTAAAATACTCTCAAAATAATATAAGTGAAGCATGAGAGATCAATAATTTTTACAAAATAAAACCACCGCCGTGCTCTAAAAAGAATATATAAGTGAAGCACTTGAGCAAAATTATCTAGCTCAAAAGATATAAGTGAAGCACATAGAGTATTCTAATAAATTCCGAATCATGTTATGTCTCTCCCAAAAGGAGTGTACAGCAAGTATGATTGTGTTAAACTAAAAATCAAAGACTCATATCATACACGACGCTCCAAGCAAAACACATATCATGTGGCGAATAAAAATATAGCTCCAAGTAAAGTTATTGATAGACGAAGACGAAAGAGGGGGTGCCTTGCGGGGCATCCCTAAGCTTAGGCTTTTGGTTGTCCTTGAATTATCTTGGGGTGCCATGGGCATCCCCAACCTTTGGCTCTTGCCACTCCTTATTCCATAGTCCATCAAATCTTTACCCAAAACTTGAAAACTTCACAACACAAAACTCAACAGGAAATCTCATAAGCTCCGTTAGTGGAAGAAAGAAAAAGCACCACTTAAGGTACTGTAATGAACTCATTCTTTATTTATATTGGTGTTAAACCTACTGAATTCCAACTTCTCTATGGTTCATACCCCCCGATACTAGCCATAGGTTCATCAAAATAAGCAAACAACACATGAAAAACAAAATCTGTCAAAAACAGAACAGTCTGTAGCAATCTGTAACGTTCAAATACTTATGGCACTCTAAAAATCCTACAAAAATAGGAAGTCCTAGGAAATTTGTCTATTGCTCTACTGCAAAAAGAATTAACTAAAAAGCACGTTTTCTTGATTTACTAAAATTATTATCGTGCACGCAAAAGTTTCTGTTTTTCAGCAGAATCAAATTAACTATCACCGTAGGTTGTCCTATAGGTTCTACTTGCACAAACACTAATTAAAACACAAAACCACATCTAAAAAGAAGCTAGATGATTTATTTATTACTAAACAGAATAAAAAATCAAGGAACAAAAATAAAATTGGGTTGCATCCCAACAAGCACTATCGTTTAACGCCCCTAGCTAGGCATAAAAGCGAGAATAGATCTAAGTATTGCCATCTTTGGTATTCAATTCATAAGTGGCTCTCATAATAGATTCATAAGGTAATTTGATTTTCTTTCTAGGAAAGTGTTCCATGCCTTTCCTTAATGGAAATTGGAATCTAATATTCTCTTCCTTCATATCAATAATTGCACCAATCGTTCTAAGGAAAGGTCTACCAAGAATAATAGGACATGAAAAATTGCAATCTATATCAAGAACGATAAAATCTACAGGCACATAATTCCTATTTGCAACAATAAGAACATAATTAATCCTTCCCATAGGTTTCTTAATAGTGGAATCTGCAAGGTGCAAGTTTAGAGAGCAATCATCAAATTCATGGAAACCTAGCACATCACATAAAGTTTTTGGAATCATGGAGACACTAGCACCCAAATCACACAAAGCATAGCATTCATGATCTTTAATTTTAATTTTTATAGTGGGTTCCCACTCATCATAAAGTTTTCTAGGGTTAGAAACTTCCAATTCAAGTTTTTCTTCATAAGATTGCATCAAAGCATCAACGATATGTTCGGTAAAAGCTTTATTTTGACTATAAGCATGAGGAGAATTCAACACAGATTGCAACAAGGAAATACAATCTATTAAAGAACAATTATCATAATTAAATTCCTTGAAATCCAAAATGGTGGGTTCATTGCTATGTAAAGTTTTGACCTCTCCAATCCCACTTTTACCAAATTTAGCATCAAAATCTAGAAACTTCGAATCATTGGGACGCCTTTTAACTAAAGTTGACTCATCTCCAGTCCCATCATTATCAAGATTCATATTCCAAAACAAAGATTTAATAGGGGACCCATCAAAAACTTTTAGATCTTCATCATTATTATCATGAAAACTAGAAGAACATGCTCTTACAAAGCAATCTTTCTTGCCACGCATCCTAGCGGTTCTTTCTTTGCACTCATCAATGGAAATTCTTATGGCTTTGAGAGACTCATTGATATCATGGATAGGTGGAATAGATCTAAGTTTCAAAGAATCAACATCAAGAGAAAGTCTATCAACGTTTCTAGCCAGTTCATAAACTTTAAGCAATTTTTTTCAAGCAAAGCATTGAAATTCTTTTGAGAGATCATAAATTCTTTTACACTATTCTCAAAATAAGAGGGCATATTATTAAAATTCCCATAAGAGTTGTTGTAGGAATTACCATAATTATTAGAGGAATTACTAGGAAACGACCGAGGATTAAAGTTTCCTCTATAAGCGTTGTTACCAAAATCATTCCTACCAACAAAATTCACATCCATTGATTCATTATTATTCTCAATCAAAGTAGACAAAGGCATATCACTGGGATAAATAGGAGCACTCTCAGTAGCAAACAATTTCATAAGTTCATCCATCTTTCCACTCAAAACATTAATTTCTTCTACCGCATGAACCTTTTTACTAGTAGATCTTTCCACTCAAAACATTAATTTCTTCTACCGCATGAACCATGGAGCACTTGTGTCCTCATGAGATCGCCGAGCGGGAGCTGGAGATGCGGGAGGCGGCGAGGATCGACGAGCACAGTGAGGAGGAGTTGCGCGTGGCTCAAGACAAGGTTGAGAAGAGCCTGTCCATCAAGGAATCAACGGTGGAGTACCAGCGTGAGCTCTGGCGCAGCCACTACTACGAGTACTACAACCTTGAGGGCGGTGCCGAGGACGAGGACGATGATGCGGTCGACTTCAGCTCGGGGGATGCAGAGTCCACCAACCCATTTTGGTGTAGGAGCATGTGCATATAGTTTAATTTTGAATTATGCACCTTAAATGCCTAAAAAACTTAGTTAATGTATAGAAATGTCTAAACGAACCCCGAATAACAGTTTTTACTACACTCCTATAGTTGCATGTTCATTGCAGATAAAAGTTCTAGCAATTCAAACACCCTCCTTTGCCGCTAAGACTTCATTATGTATTTCAAATCAAGACGAGAAATCAAGTTGGTCACACACAGTTTATTATCACCAATCGTGTGTGATGCAGTACAAAATATCTTGGAGCACCGTCGGAGTAGTATATGGCTTACATGATAAGGTTAGTTGACTTTGCGTGCCACTTTTTTCGCTGCACCGATCCAAAATTTTCGGCTTTCCCGGATATATCTACCTCCCCGCCCCCTCCCCCTTAGCAAAAGCCACATTTCCCCTGTTTCAGCCTTCCTTTCCAAGTTCAAATCTTCACTCCTTGCTTGCAGCGCTGCCTCCTCACCGACCACCCGCCTTCACGCTACTCGGCCTCATCGATCCAGGCAGGTAATCCATACCTGACCCCAATCCTCCTCCTCCTTCCACATCCCACATGCGTCGGCCGCCGGCACGACACCTTCCATCCAAATCACCGACCCCTCCCCAAAATAAGTGCCGCCCTAAGCCATGGTGCATGCAGTATAGCCAGGAGCTCAAGGAGCATTTGGAAGTGGAGAAGCAAATCGCAGCCACATGCACGAATGAGGTCACGATGGATGCCATTCATGCCAACCCCCAAATCTTGGAGGAGCACCTCGCTGTCGAGGCCACCGTCGGTGCCTCCCACGCCAACGCTGCGACGTGGTTGGATGCTTTAAGCACAATTCGTAGCATTTTCTCGAGGCCACCGTCGATGCCTTCGATGAAGACTATGAGGTGTTTTCTCAGTGTGCATGTGCTTACCTTAACTCGAGAGCCAGCATGTTAGTGCCTGGAGCGGCTCAGGCAACTCACCGCTATGAGGAGGGCACCCATGATGTGGAGGCGTCACCCTCTTCCATGTCCAAGGAGCCAATCACAATCGATATCTCCGACGATGAGGAGTAGTTTGTCTTATTATATCACTATAAGGACCTATGTTTAGCTAGCTAGCTATGCCGGTTAAGCATGCTCGGTTTACCCATTGCATGTGCTGCTGCTGCCTTTCCTTAACAAATTCTAGTGAATTGTCCTATCTACTTTTACCATGCAATCTATTACTCTAGTGTATATGTTCTATATGTCGTGCAATGTGGTGCTCACAATTAATTGTTTGATTAATTAGTTGTTGTGTTTTGTCAACTGCTCGGTTCAATTCTGCAATGTGATGTTCAATTCTTCAGGGTGCAATTTTGTATTGTCTTCCATGTGAGAAATAAATCAAATTTATCGGTACAAAATACAAGAGAAATAAATACAATTGCTATATTTCCAAGTTGTCAAGCATGCTTGGTTTGCTTAACTGTCTGATCTTCTAGTATGTTATATATTGTGCAATGTGGTGCTCAGTTAATGTTTGGTTCATTTATTGTGGTGTTTAGTTAACTGTTTGGTTCAAGTCTGCAATGCGATGTTCAATTGTTGTGTGTGAAATTTTTTATTGTTATGCATGTGAGGAATAAATCGAATTTGGATGTACTAAATACATGAGAAACATATACAATTGCTATATTTCCAAGTTTTTAATCATGCTTGGTTTTGAGAAATGGCTTTTCCATGTGGCTCGAATTAATCTGTTGAATCTGCAATATGCTTGTTTTTCATCAACACATTTTTACTGATAGTATGCCAACTCTGACTTAACCTGATCAATATCTACCTTATATGTGTTGCAGGGAAACCATGGGAAGCACTGAGGTTCACAATCAAGGTGTGCACATGCATGGTCCTTGTCTAATAGCACATTATTTTGCAATTGGAGGAACCATTCTAATATTTAGGTTTTTAACAATTTGGTCTTGCACATGTAGGTCCTGCTGTCCGAGGTTTTGACCCACTGCTCGACCCATTTTGCATATGAGGAAATGAGTTGTCCATGAATATCGGCCAAGTCAAGAAACTAAGAAAGATTGTTAGGATAAAGAAACTAGCAATGAGGAACAACAAGACCTTTGTCTGCAAAATGAAGAAGACATTGGTGCACCACAGGATGGTACTAACTATTATTCCTTGTCTTTTTATTCCTTTGCGCTATTTCCGAATCTAGGAAAGATATTTATGCGTATCTTTGTTTTCAGGATTTTCCATAGCAGTTCACTGATGATTACCTCTCAAAACACATGTATGGTTAGGAGGCGAGGAAGGTATTCATACAAAACCCACGGTACAATATTGAAGTCTTCCTCAAGAGGAGGAACGATGGATGGTTAATCATCCACAGGCAGTGGCCTAAAGTTGCAAGGAGCTTCAACATCAATGAAGGCTCAATATTCGCCTTCCGCTTCAGCAGTTTTCAAGATGAGATTCATTTGTCTATCTGCCATCTCTGATGCTAATTTCCGAAGGTTATAGATGTTACATGTGAAACTTGGTGCTGGTGCAGTCGTGTAATTGGGTAACTGAGTGCTGAAGCTATATGATGTTGTACTCTCATGTATTTCAATTATGAAATCCTGCTTCCTTCATACGAAAATGAAATATATTGTGTTCTTAATATGAAATGTCAATTATATTAATAAATGGATTATTAATAATAGGCCAATTAGCCTGCTAACCGGGTTTTTATATTGCAAATGGTTACTGAGAAAACACTATGGGGATGACCTCAGACAACGAACACAGTTTCTAGAAATAAAATGTTTTGGATCAATGAACAATCACACATGACTTCCTCTTGAGAATTGTTTGCATTATGCCACCATGCGCAAACGTTTACCACATAAAAAGTGTGTGTGATGGAAAGCTTATGCCACACAATTTCTTCTATGCACCGTGTGTGATGCATTCAAGAACGCAAATAGTAAAATTGTTAATATCGTCTGCAATGGCAACGTTATGACAAACAATTTAATGGGGAAAATTGTGTGTGATGTACATACGAAAGGAAATGTTTTCCTTGGATTGACTGTGTGGGATGTACATATGAACGGAAACGTACTTATTGGATTGACTGTGTGGGATGTACATATGAATGGAAACGTATTCCTTGGATTAACTATGTTGAATGTACATACGAACAGAAATATTTTTCTAGGATTGACTGTGTGGGATGTTGTCGGCGTTCTGGGAACGGGGGTCCCCAGACTTGCCTGCCTGCGGCCTGCGGGCGTGGCTCAAGTGGTGGCCCAGTACGGCCCATCTTCATCAGCACAAGACTCAAGACCCTCGTGAGGGGCCAAGCCTCGTGGGGCGGACGACACGGGACTTCCTCAGGAACGGCCTCGCCAGGCAGGCTCGCGAGGAGGCGGAGAGATCAAGGCAGGGTACCTCGCGAGGTGTTCATGATGCAAGCCATGACGATCGAGACCAGGTGGGCGCCAGGCGGGTGCCGGCCTACGCTGTGTCCTTGTTTCCTCTTTTGTGCAAAGGGGGCAAGCACATGCGTGGAGTACCGAGGCATCAGGCAAAGGTTGCCATTTCGGTGCAACGAGACCAAGACCGGCAGAGTGGCAGGATGGAGGTCACCGTGGAGCCCAGGACGGCGTCATCGCCAGTGCCTTTGGCAGCCGAAGACCAACTTTAGTCAGGATAACTTGTACTAGATGTTCCCCTTCAAAATGGCCGTTGTTGGCGCCCTTCCCGCTCAATATTTGGGAAGAGGACTAGGGCCTCTATAAATAGGGCTAGCCACCACAGAGTAGAGGCATCTGATCGAGTGCTTATTAGACCGAGAGGTGATCGAGCTCACCCAAGTAGTTCATTGCACCAGCTCAAGAACACTTCTCGCGAGGCAGTTCTTCCCCCTGTACTGTTCATCATCAGCCCCTGAGGCAATCCACCACACACACACTGGAGTAGGGTATTACACCACAATGGTGGCCCGAACCAGATCTTGTGTCCCTCGTGTTGCTCATCGTTTTAGCTAGATTCTCGCGAGGCGATCGGACGTGGATCGGTAGGGGGAAGATCTTCGTGCGCACCCCAGAGTTCGAACCTTGAGGGTCTGCAGGAACCCAACATCCGACATTTGGCGCGCCAGGTAGGGGTGCACCGGAATCTTCCTTCTTCCGTCCTACGTTCCGCCGCTTCACCGCCTCCATGTACGGCGAGCCGACGGCCAACTCCGACCGCTGGGCGGCATGGCCTGCCCATGCCATGCGGCCTGCCCAAGGTGACCTCAACCCCGCACCTCAGGCAGCCCGCACCCCGCAAAATGCTGCGGGGCGCGGGCGACGCGGTCAGGCGTCGCCTGCCCTCACTCCACGGCAGGTACGATCAGCAGCAAGGGCCTCGAGCCACGCCGCGGCAGGTACGATCGGTAGCAAGGGCCTCGAGCCACACTGCGGCCACGGCGTCGCACACCCACCGGGAGCAGGCGAACATGAAGGCCGCGCTCACGGTGGTGCGAGAACTGCTGCGGTGCAGACTGCAAGAAAGCGGCCGCGACGTGCTGCTGGAGCGCGTCGCCGAGCTCCTGGATGCCGCTGCATCAGGGGATCCCCTGTTCTGCATCCAGCTTCCACCCCAGGCCCCGGGCGGATCATGAGGTGGGCCAATCCGTGCCCACGCGCTCCCGGGTGTGCCTTAAGGCTTCATCACACCGTCCTGGCCATTAGCGCCGGGCAGCAATCTGTGCCTGCAACGCTCCTGGTAAGCGTGGGCATGCGCATCGCTGCCTTTGGTCCTAGCGGGCCGCCGCCCTACCGTCCCCAAGATGGAGCTTCAAGTCGTACTGCATGGTGCGTGGAGCACCAGGGCGAGGCCTTTGGGGTGGTGGCCCCTGAGGCCTATGTGCCCCACATGGTGGATCGAGGGTACGCACTGGAAGAAGACCGCGGCTCGTTCCTCGGGCTAGGCTGGGAGGAAGAGGCGCCAGAAGCCGAGCTCTTTCAGGAGCCTCACGGGAGCCTCGACAACTGTGCCGGTGGCAGCAACTACCGGGTACCGCTAATTCTTCAAGAGCAGGCCTATGCTAACCATGGGTCGCAGGAGGTTCAGGTCGCTGCAGCGGATGGCTGCCCCAGTGGGGCAATCTCCTTCCCCTCAGGAGGAGGGCACTGGGGGCAGCAGGAGAGGTGTTGGGAGCCAGGCTCCTCCCCACGGCATGTGGAGCAAGGCGTTCTTCGGAGGTAGGCCCTCTGCCGAGGAGGTGCCCCAAGGCCTGCCCCTGATAGAGGACCCGTGGTCGTCGGGGGAACCGCTGGCGTCCCCTTTTCCCCATTGGCGTCGTCCTGGTTTCCGGTCACCGTCAATGGTGGTCATGGGAGGCGCAAGGAGGGGCCCTCATCTGGCGATATGAAGCAAGGCCAGTGCCTGTGAAGCTCGCTGCCCATGACACTCTCACGTAATAATGAGTTGGGGTTGTACACGCCCCGGAGTCTCCGGAGAGCCGCCCTCGGGCCTCGGGGGCTCCCTCCCACGCCGAGTGGCAGCACTTAGCTCCACGCTGGTGAGAAGACGTCGAAGACTAGACTAGGTGCCGGACGCAGCCTTTTGCTCTTGCTTCTTTTCGTGCGAACAAGATTTCTCGTTTCAGATCTGAGTTGAAGTCGAATTTGTGTTTGTGTGTGCGGGGAGGGGTGTCGTGTCTTATTTGCGTGCTTTCTCATGCTCCGATTTCTGTTCAATTTGGAATTCACACTAGATGCCTCCCTCTCGCAGGCCCCTCATGAGTAGGGCAGGGCCCAGCATGTGCGCCCACCGTCCCGCGGCCGGCGTTCGCTCCAGCCAGGCTCTCGCCGCATGGTCAATCGGGACCCTCATGAGGCCCTCGGATGGACACTGCGAGCCCACTCTAGGCTCGCCAAGACAAAGGTAAAACCACAACAACCTACTCATCACGAAAATCATGGCATCATGCAGGCACCCATCCGACGATGATCTCAACAACACATAGGCAACAATCTTTTTACATGAGGGGATTCCCCTCCCAAAGTGCTCTCACAACCTTTAGGGCCACGCCTGAGTCTCTTCCTGCGCAGGACAAACAGCAGGGGGAAGCGCGGGTCAATCGGACATGTCGCTCACCGCATCCCCCAGGGCGTCCCCGGAGGCGTTGCTGGCACCGGCGTCATCGCCACCAACCACTTCATCACCATTGTTGGCATCATCTTCACCACCATTCACCATGTCGCCTTCATCAGCAGCAACGATCACCCCGTCGTCATCAGAGGTGAAGGCCCGGACGAGCGCATCTACATTGTCCTCCACCCACCGCGTTAGGTCGCCTCGGATGGCCTCAGGCACCGGGGAGATGGCGGCATCGAAGTTGAAGAGGGGGTCGATGTTCTGGAGATGGCCAAAGACGCGGGAGAATGCCCGCGCGAGCAGGCCGCGGCTTCGTTCCTCCACCAACTGGCGAGACCTCTCAGAGCGGTTCTCCAGATGCATCACCACATTGATGAATAAACCGGAGATTGCCGGCGTAGTTGGTCACATGTGGCTCTTCAGCAACTGCCTCGCAGATATTGCCCAAGGCCGCGTTGGCCCTTTCCTTAAGCGTCCGGAGCATGGGGCCGTGCATGTGTTCCAACGTCTGCCGCTGTCGGATCTCGTCCACATTCCGCTGCGCGACGGCCTCGGCATGGTCCACCCGCCATTGAAGAAGAAGCAGCTCGGCATGGGAGGAGGCCAGCTCAGCCTGCACCGAGCCCAGTGCGGCAGCAGTGGCCTCGGCTTGCTGCGTGACTTCGGTTAGCCTTGTCCTGAGGGCGGCAGTCCTGCCCGCGGCTTCAGCCTTGACCAGCTCCAGCCGCTCTCCATACTCGCGCTAAAGGCCGGCGCGAGACTCCACCACGCGACGGTCGATCTCCTTCTGGATCCGGGCCTCCTGCGCGCCGACGTTGTCCTCCGCCTGGGTAACCTGGCGCTCCCTCGTCTCCAACCGCTCTAGATCGAGGTTGCGCTCAGCAGCCTCCAACGTTAGCGCTTCCTCGTGCCTCCGGAGCTCCTCCTCTTCAGCGGGCCCCCCTTTCAGCAACGCAAGGGCGGCTCGATGTAGCTCCACCTGCTGCTCCAGGGAGTTGCACCAGTCTTGGAGCTCCCACGCGCGCTCCTCTGCAGCTTTGCATCACCTATCTGCCTCCTGAGCCTCCTCAATGGCCCTGGAGCAGGCCTCCCGAGGGGCCTCCAGGGATGCCTCGGCCTTGGCGTTTTCGAGATCACACTGGTGGCACGCGAGACCAATAGCCACCTTCAGGTTGCGCCGCTCCTCGACCGGCCTCAAGCCTTCAGCTTCGAGACGCGTGTCTTCGCCCACTAGCTCTGCACCGAGCTGGCTCACTACATCGACCGCCCTCTGGAGGAACTTTTGGCGGACAGCGCTGCGCTCCTGCGCACGCCCAAGCATGTCGTCAACACCATCCTCCGCCATCGACACTGGCAGAGGGCCCTGGAGTGGTTCGTCCCCTCTCGGCAGGGGGCTGGCGCCCCTGCGATCGTCGGGCGGGCCCTGCAAGGGACCCAGCCGGGCGTCAGTCCACCTCCCGCTGGGGATTCGAAGATCAGCTTCAGCCACTCGCCGCCTATGATCAGTGGAGGAGCTCGAGGCAAGCTGGTTGTGCCCAAGGAGAGCTCGCGAGGGAAGAGCGGTGCGCCGACATGTTCGAGGCGCGCCGCAGGCCGGCTTGCCTCTCCGGCCGAGCTTGCGTCGAGGGCGGCACACGGACTCGGGACAAACAAGGTCGGTGATGGAGGAGAAGCCTGAGGAAGCGGCTCCTCAGCTGGCTCCGCGGGCTCGTCCGAAGGGATCCTGAAAGGCCACGGTCAGCAAAGGGAGCGGCAAACAAGGAACTATAAGAAGGAGGGACTTACTCATCCATGGCGAAGTTCCTGTGCTTCGATGGGCGGAACGGGCGATCTTCATCACCAGAAGCCTCCTTCCTCTTGCGGAGGGCCTCGAAATCTATGCGGAACCAACCCAAGCTTGCGACGTGAGGGCCGGCGTGCAGCATTGGAACTGAGGCATCAGGACGGCCTACGTTAGGGGCAGCAGCCTGAGAGAAGCGGTCAGGTGCCACCTCATGGTGGCCTAGCGAGGCCTCGGGGGCTTCAGCCTCGGGAGCCGCAAATCACGCCTTCTCGTCAGCCACCACCTTGCAAGGGGCTCCGTAAGCTCCGGAGGATGACGCTTCGGGAGCCCCACGCGACATCAGCACCTCGACATCAGGCCCCCCAGCTCCTGCCAATACTTGCCTCCCTGCAACGGCTCCTGAGGCAAGCTCGGTGCGGGCGGCTGGGGGAAGGACCAGGGCAACCGAGTTCTCGCGGGGCCCTGCGAGGCCAGCCGGGCACAACCCCCATTCGTCGTAGAGGGCCATCTGCCACACGAAGTAGACCCTCTTTGTGCAAAGATACAATAGGGCGCCTCCATGATGAACGCTGCCAGGAGAGAGGTCGCCAGTCAGGACCTGCAGCACCTTCTTCAGCGTCTCAGGCGCGAGATCCCCTTCCTGGAGCCTCATACGGTCCTGACGACCGGAGTAAGCCCACATTGGGCGGGAATGGCGCTGGAGAGGAGCGATGCAATGCTGGAGGAACTCCTTCACCACCAGGGGCACCGTCACCCCGAGCTCCCTCGGCCTCTCAAAGCGATGCCAGGTGAAAGCGAGCTGGGAGCTCGTGAGCTCCTCGTGACCCCAACCAGGATTGGGAATGGCATGCAGCGTCGGGTGCGCGAGCAGGGGGATGGGCACCCCAATGTCCACATACAGCCACCGCTCCCGGAACCCGCTCGCGGAAGGTGGGAGGCCAAAATCGATCCCCGATGCGGCCGTCTCTGGCACGTCATGGAAGCTCACGCATCCCGAACACCAGGAAGGTTCAGAGAAGCATAGAGAGAAGAAGTGGCGCAGAAGGGCAACGAAAGGAGGAATCCCCACCATGGCCTCGCAGACGAAGGCGAAGACAGCAAGCAGAGTAATGGATTGGGGGCCAAGATGCATCATGTGGATCTGTTAATGGGAAAGCATCGCATTGAAGAAGGCGGAAAAGGGGGGAACCAGGCCCGCCCACAAGGCGTCGGCAAAGAATCGGACCTCCATGATGATCCTGTCGAAGGAGGCATGCGACGCGGGCCAGACCATTGTCTTCCCGCACTCATTGAAGCAGGAGGCAAGCACCAAACAGACCTTCTCCAGGGCTTCCAGATTGAGTATAAGTGACTTGTCGACGGCTGGAGCAGCCACCGGAGGCGCGCTGGGTGAAGGCGCAGGTTTCTTCCCCTTATCCTTTTTCGTTGGCGCCATGGCAATGGGAAGGGGGAAGAACTCGAGGTGGATTGGAGGCGGAAGCAGAGGCTCGAGGAGGAAAAGGGAACAAGAAGCGCGTAGGCGGCAAAGGGAGGATAACTGTGTACAAGCCTCATGGCCGCCTAGTCAGGCGCACAATGAGGGAGCGTGGGGAAGCGGAGATGCCCACGTCCAATCAACCGCCATGCGGCTCCCAAGGCCGCAGGCTGATGAGGCCTGTGGTGCTCTGCACTTTCCCCTTCGCTTCTCCGCTAAGCCAAGTCCGAGCGCACCTTGGGCCCGGGGGCTACTGTTGGCGTTCTGGGAACGGGGGTCCCCAGACTTGCCTGCCTGTGGCCTGCGGCGTGGCTCAAGTGGTGGCCCAGTACGGCCCATCTTCATCAGCGCAAGACTCAAGACCCTCGCGAGGGGCCAAGCCTCGCGGGGCGGATGACACGGGACTTCCTCAGGAACGGCCTAGCCAGGCAGGCTCGCGAAGAGGCGGAGAGATCAAGGCAGGGTACCTCGTGAGGTGTTCATGACGCAAGCCATGACGATTGAGACCAGGCGGGCGCCAGGAGGGCGCCGGCCTGTGCAGTGTCCTTGTTTCCTCTTTTGTGCAAAGGGGGCAAGCACAGGCGTGGAGTACCGAGGCATCAGGCAAAGGTTGCCATTTTGGTGCAACGAGACCAAGACCGGCAGAGCGGCAGGATGGAGGCCACCATGGAGCCCAGGATGGCGTCATCATCAGTGCCTTTGGCAGCCGAAGACCAACTCTATTCAGGATAACTTGTACTAGATGTTCCCCTTCAAAATGGCCGTTGTTGGCACCCTTCCCGATCAATATTTGGGACGAGGACCAGGGTCTCTATAAATAGGGCTAGCCACCATAGAGTAGAGGCATCTGATCGAATGCTCATTAGACCGAGAGGCGATCGAGCTCACCCAAGTAGTTCATCGCACCATCTCAAGAACACCTCTCACGAGGCAGTTCTTCCCCCTGTACTGTTCATCATCAGCCCCTGAGGCAATCCACCACACCACACACTGGAGTAGGGTATTACACCACAACGGTGGCCCAAACCAGTATAAATCTTGTGTCCCTCGTGTTGCTCATCGTTTTAGCTAGATTCTCACAAGGCGATCGGACGTGGATTGGTAGGGGGAAGATCTTCGTGTGCACCCCAGAGTTCGAACCTTGAGGGTCTGCCGGAACCCAACATCCGACAGATGTACTTATGAACAGAAACAATTGGGGCTGTATAATTGTATTTTTTAGCAAAACTATATGTATAACCTTATTTGATCGCTCGGCTATTGCACACGAGCTCATTTTGCCCAACGTGTGTGACCGGAGGGCCTATTCCCGACGGTTTCTGGGTCATCTGGAAAATACCCCTCCCTATCGCCCACACTCACTAGGAGACGGTTCAAAATGCCATCGCGGAAAGGGCTTCAAAACCGTTTGTATAGCACCTGTTGTACCAGTGCAAGTTCAACTACAACTCCAAGGATTCCCATCAAGTTGATGTGGGTCCCAAATAAGAATAACTAGAGTGTTCTTGAGGGTGACTCCGCCAACATACTTCACTCATATTCGTTTTGGAAAGGGCTTGTGCAATCAACTTTCACATCTTGCACTGTGTTCATGGAGTCAAAAACCCTCTTGTTGGTAAGACAAGGGACAAGTTAACCTAATGCTTTAATGGACATCATCATATGTGCAATTCACTCTATGTCTATGTATATCCTTGCATGTTCCTTGTGGGACTAACCCATGTAGGTATTGAAAGTGCAAAACTCCAAAGGATTGCTATGAGCTCTTGACGATGTACATCAACATTGAGCATCCACATCTTCACTATCTACATGAAGTCATCATCGACAAAACCCAAGGTTAGTTCATCCCTCTTTAGGGGGATATCACATCTAGGGTGAGCTTTGCTCTAAAAATTGAGCTAAAGCAAATCTAGTGGTGTGAACACATTAATGCTTTATGTAAAAGTGGCAATCCAACTTGTGCTTATGACCTATGATTAAATGTTCTCACTCTTGTCTACTTACATGCCACAAGTAAAATCCCACTCTTGTCTACTTACATGCCACAAGTAAAATCTAGCAACAAGAGTAAGAAAGATTCTTCTTGTAGTAGTAACAATAATCATGCTAAATCCTATATTGTTTCTTCTAGTAGTTCTCTTGATTCCACTAATGATTCTCTTAGCCAAGTTACACTTGAGCAAGAAAATAGCTTATTGAAGGGAATTATATAGAAAGGTGTTTACAAGAGCGTAGCTGGAAGTAAGCAATTTGAGGAAATTATACGCAAGCAAGGAAGGCACCAGAGAATCAAGGTGTTGGTTTTGAACGAAAGTTCAATGCCAATGGAGTTGAGTGGCAAGAAGATCAATACGCCAAGACGAAGTTTGTTCCTCAACAAGAGAAGTATGATCCTACTTCCTTCAGGGGAACACAAGCTCAAGATGATCTTCCACCACAAGACCACAAGCTAAAAGGCAAGGACAAGCTTCAAGAGGAGATTGATGCATTTTAAGAATCTCCAAAGGCCTTGGTCAAGTGGGTTCCCAAGACTACTTCAAGTTCTACTTCATCAAGTACTACTACGACTCCAAGGATTACCATCAAATTGATGTGGATCCCAAAGAAGAAGAACTAGAGAGATCTTGAGGGTGACTCGGCCAACATACTTCACTCATATTCATATTGTCAAGGACAAGTGCAATGAACTTCCACATCTTGCACTAGTTCAAGGAGTCACAAACCCTCTTGTTGGTAAGTCAAGGGACAAGGTAACCAAATGTTTTCATGGACATCATCATGTGTGTACTTTACTCTATGTCTATGGATATCCTTGTTTGTTCCTTGTGGGACTACCCATGTAGGTATTGAAAGTGCAACTCCAATGGATTGCTCCAAATGATCTACATCAACATTGAGCATCCACATCTTCAACATCTACATGAAGTCATCATCGACAAAACCCAAGGTTAGTTCATCCTTCTTAAAGGGGATATCACATCTAGGGGGATCTTTACCCCAAGAATTGAGCTAAAGCAACTCTAATAGTGTGAACACAACAATGCTTTATGTGAAAGTGGTAACCCCACTTGTGCTCAAACGATGAGTATGACCTATGATCAAATGTTCTCATTTCACTCCTAAGTCTGTATACTCATATATAGATGACCTAGTCAATTCTAATTGCTTGATAGATGCTACAATTGTTTGTGCATGTTCGACACATATTTCATCTGCTATTTTTTTGTGTGCATGTTGATTTGCATATTTTATCTATTCAAGGACATCCATTTTTCGTTTTGATTGTCTTGGTTTTTCTGACCAATTGGAATAACAAGAATGCATAAGAACCTTCTTTAGCTATCTATGCTTTCTTGTCTCAAATTCTCTTCATGCTACATCACAAAAATTCATCAAGTCTTTTTCGGACCCTATGGGTGAGGCGCACTCGGAGCCACCAATCTAAAAGGGTTGACCACCAAAACCTTCACTGCTTTCGGTGTGACCGATACACTCTTACTCGAACTCACCGAAACAGTTTGATTGATCTAGGTTTTCAATATCGGTGCTACAGGTTAGACCAACTCGGCGTTGTAACTACAAGCAATTATACATATCAGTGCCATCGATTTGTTCATTTGGTGCCACAGATAGTAATTGGGTATATATATCCCATGGGCCCGTACGGTTGAAAAATTTCTCAAACGTCACGCTCCCGCACCCCACTGATGTCGTCGCCCTCGTCTCCGGACTTCTCCATCAAGTCCAGCATGCTCTCACCGTTGGACTCTGCCGCCATCAACGAAAATCCCTCCCGCCATTGGCACCGTAGGGGATTTCCACCATGTTAGGGTAAAATCCCACCCCCTTGTGCTTCACTTTTCCCGATTCAATGCACTAGGGATTTTCCATGTATCTTGCTACATTTGAAACACGTCTACCCACTAGGTCGATGTTGGAAATATGCCCTAGAGGCAATAATAAAAGGATTATTATTATATTTCCTTGTTCATGATAATTGTCTTTTATTCATGCTATAATTGTATTATCCGGAAATCGTAATACACGTGTGAATACATACACCACAATACGTCCCTAGTGAGCCTCTAGTTGACTAGCTCGTTGATCAACAGATAGTCATGGTTTCCTGACTATGGACATTGGATGTCGTTGATAACGGGATCACATCATTAGGAGAATGATGTGATGGACAAGACCCAATCCTAAGCATAGCACAAAGATCGTGTAGTTCGTTTTGCTAGAGCTTTTTCTATGTCAAGTATCTCTTCCTTAGACCATGAGATCGTGTAACTCCCGGATACCGTAGGAGTGCTTTGGGTGTACCAAACGTGACAACGTAACTGGGTGACTATAAAGGTGCACTACAGGTATCTTCGAAAGTGTCTGTTGGGTTGACACGGATCGAGACTGGGATTTGTCACTCCGTATTACGGAGAGGTATCACTGGGCCCACTCGGTAGTGCATCATCATAATGATCTCAAAGTGACCAAGTGTCTGGTCACGGGATCATGCATTACTGTACGAGTAAAGCGACTTGTCGGTAACGAGATTGAACGAGGTATTGGGATACCGACGATCGAATCTCGAGCAAGTAACATACCATCTGACAAAGGGAATAGTATACGGGGTTGTTTGAATCCTCGACATCGTGGTTCATCCGGTGAGATCATCAAGGAGTATTTGGGAGCCAACATGGGTATCCAGATCCCACTGTTGGTTATTGACCGGAGAGCCATCTCGGTCATGTCTGCATGTCTCCCGAACCCGTAGGGTCTACACACTTAAGGTTCGGTGACGCTAGGGTTGTATGAATATGAGTATGCAGCAAACCGAATGTTGCTCGGAGTCCCGGATGAGATCCCGGACGTCACGAGGAGTTCCGGAATGGTCCGGAGGTAAAGAATTATATATAGGAAGTGCTGTTTCGGCCATCGGGAAAGTTTCGGGGTCACCCGGTATTGTACCGGGACCACCGAAAGGGTCCCGGGGGTCCACCGGGTGGGGCCACCTATCCCGGAGGGCCCTGTGGGCTGAAGTGGGAGGGGAACCAGCCCCTAGTGGGCTGGTGCGCCCCCCCTTGGCCCCCCCTGCGCCTAGGGTTGGAAACCCTAGGTGGGGGGGGGGGGCGCACCACTTGCCTTGGGGGGCACTCCACCCCCCTGGCCGCCACCCCCCTTGGGAGATTGCATCTCCCAGGGCCGGCGCCCCCCCTGGGGGCCTATATAAAGGAGGGCAGGGGGGAGGGCAGCCACACCCTGTGCATTGGCGCCTCCCTTCCCCTGCTACACCTCGTCCTCCTCCCACAGCAGCTTGGCGAAGCCCTGCCGGAGTTCTGCTGCATCCACCACCATGCTGTTGTGCTGCTAGATCATCATCAACCTATCCTTCCCCCTTGTTGGATCAAGAAGGAGGAGACGTCATCCGCTCCATACGTGTGTTGAACGCGGAGGTGCTGTCCGTTCGTCACTTGGTCATCGGTGATTTGGATCACGGCGAGTACGACTCCATCATCACCGTTCTCTTGAATGCTTCCGCACGCGATCTACAAAGTGGTATGTAGATGCAATCTCTCTCCCATGACTCATTGCTTAGATGAACTCATAGATGGATCTTGGTGAAACCATAGGAATTTTTTTAATTTTCTGCAACGTTCCCCAACAGTGGCATCAGAGCTAGGTCTATGCGTAGTTCTCTATTGCACGAGTAGAACACAATTTTGTCGTGGGCGTAGATCTTGTCAACTTGCTTGCCGCTACTAGTCTTTCTTGCTTCAGCGGTATTGTGGGATGAAGCGGCCCGGACCAACCTTACACGTACGCTTACGTGAGACAGGTTCCACCGACTGACATGCACTAGTTGCATAAGGTGGCTAGCGGGTGTCTGTCTCTCCTACTTTAGTTGGAGCAGATTAGATGAAAAGGGTCCTTATGAAGGGTAAATAGAAGTTGACGAAATCACGTTGTGGTTATTCGTATGTAAGAAAACGTTCTTGCTAGAACCCAATTGCAGCCACGTAAAAGATGCAACAACAATTAGAGGACGTCTGACTTGTTTTTGCAGCAATTGTCATGTGATGTGATATGGCCAGAAGTTGTGATGAATGATGAATGATATATTGTGACGTATGAGATCATGTTCATGTAATAGGAATCACGACTTGCATGTCGATGAGTATGACAACCGGCAGGAGCCATAGGAGTTGTCTTTATTTTTTGTATGACCTGCGTGTCATTGAAGAACGCCATGTAAATTACTTTACTTTATTGCTAAACACGTTAGCCATAGAAGTAGAAGTAGTCATTGGCGTGACAACTTCATGAAGACACGATGATGGAGATCATGATGATGGAGATCATGGTGTCATGCCGGTGACGAAGATGATCATGGAGCCCCGAAGATGGAGATCAAAGGAGCTATATGATATTGGCCATATCATGTCACTACTTTATATAATTGCATGTGATGTTTATTATGTTTATGCATCTTGTTTACTTAGAACAACGGTAGTAAATAAGATGATCCCTTATAATAATTTCAAGAAAGTGTTCCCCCTAACTATGCGCCGTTGCTAAAGTTCGTCGTTTCGAAGCACCACGTGATGATCGGGTGTGATAGATCCTTACGTTCACATACAACGGGTGTAAGACAGTTTTACACATGCAGAAACACTTAGGGTTAACTTGACGAGCCTAGCATGTACAGACATGGCCTCGGAACACAAGAGACCGAAAGGTCGAACATGAGTCGTATAGTAGATACGATCAACATGGAGATGTTCACCGATGATGACTAGTCCGTCTCACGTGATGATTGGACACGGCCTAGTTGACTCGGATCATGTAACACTTAGATGACTAGAGGGATGTCAATCTGAGTGGGAGTTCATTAAATAATTTGATTAGATGAACTTAATTATCATGAACTTAGTCTAAAACCTTTGCAAAATATGTCTTGTAGATCAAATGGCCAACGCTCATGTCAACATGAACTTCAACGCGTTCCTAGAGAAAACCAAGCTGAAAGATGATGGCAGCAACTATTCGGACTGGGTCCGGAACCTGAGGATCATCCTCATAGCAGCCAAGAAAGATTATGTCCTAGATGCACCGCTAGGTGAAGCACCCATCCCAAAGAACTAAGACGTTATGAACACTTGGCAATCACGTGCTGATGATTACTCCCTCGTTCAGTGCGGCATGCTTTACAGCTTAGAACCGGGGCTCCAAAAGCGTTTTGAGCGACACGGAGCATATGAGATGTTCCAGGAGCTGAAAATGGTTTTTCAAGCTCATGCCCGGGTCGAGAGATATGAAGTCTCCAACAAGTTCTATATTTGTAAGATGGAGGAAAACAGTTCTGTCAGTGAGCACATACTCAAAATGTCTGGGTTGCACAACCGCCTGTCCCAGCTGGAGATCAACCTCCCGGACGAGGCGGTCATTGACAGAATCCTTCAGTCGCTCCCACCAAGCTACAAGAGCTTTGTGCTGAACTACAATATGCAAGGGATGGTGAAGACCATTCCTGAAGTATTTTCAATGCTGAAGTCAGCAGAGGTTGAAATCAAGAAAGAACATCAAGTGTTGATGGTCAATAAGACCACTAAGTTCAAGAAGGGCAAGGGTAAGAAGAACTTCAAGAAGGACGGCAAAGATGTTGCCGCGCCCGGTAAGCCAGTTGCCGGGAAGAAGTCAAAGAATGGACCCAAGCCTGAGACTGAGTACTTTTATTGCAAAGGGAAGGGTCACTGGAAGCGGAACTGCCCCAAATACTTAGCGGACAAGAAGGCCGGCAACACTAAAGGTATATTTGATATACATGTAATTGATGTGTACCTTACCAGTACTCGTAGTAACTCCTGGGTATTTGATACCGGTGATGTTGCTCATATTTGTAACTCACAGCAGGAGCTGCGAAATAAGCGGAGACTGGCAAAGGACGAGGTGACGTTGCGCGTCGGGAATGGTTCCAAGGTCGATGTGATCGCCGTCGGCACGCTACCTCTACATTTACCTACGGGGTTAGTTTTAAACCTCAATAATTGTTATTTAGTGCCAAGTTTGAGCATGAACATTGTATCTGGATCTCATTTGATGCGAGATGGCTACTCATTTAAATCTGAGAATAATGGTTGTTCTATTTATATGAGAGATATGTTTTATGGTCATGCCCCGATGGTCAATGGTTTATTCTTAATGAATCTCGAACGTAATGTTACACATATTCATAGTGTGAATACCAAAAGATGTAAAGTTGATAACGATAGTCCCACATACTTGTGGCACTGCCGCCTTGGTCACATTGGTGTCAAGCGCATGAAGAAGATCCATGCTGATGGACTTTTAGAGTCTCTCGATTATGAATCATTTGACACGTGCGAACCATGCCTCATGGGAAAAATGACCAAGACTCCGTTCTCCGGAACAATGGAGTGAGCAACCAACTTATTGGAAATCATACATACTGATGTGTGTGGTCCAATGAGCATTGAGGCTCGCGGAGGATATCGTTATGTTCTCACTCTCACTGATGACTTGAGTAGATATGGGTATGTCTACTTGATGAAACACAAGTCTGAGACCTTCGAAAAGTTCAAGGAGTTTCAAAATGAAGTAGAGAATCAACGTGACTGAAAGATAAAATTCTTACGATCGGATCGTGGAGGAGAATATTTAAGTCACGAATTTGGTACACACTTAAGAAAATGTGGAATCGTTTCACAACTCACGCCGCCTGGAACACCTCAGTGTAACGGTGTGTCCGAACATCGTAATCGCACTCTATTGGATATGGTGCGATCTATGATGTCTCTTACCGATTTACCACTATCATTTTCGGGATATGCTCTAGAGACAGCTACATTCACTTTAAATAGGGCACCGTCTAAATCCGTTGAGACGACACCGTGTGAATTATGGTTTGGGAAGAAACCTAAGCTGTCGTTTCTAAAAGTCTGGGGATGCGATGCTTATGTCAAGAAATTACAACCTGAAAAGCTCGAACCCAAGTCGGAAAAATGCGTCTTCATAGGATACCCCAAGGAAACCATTGGGTATACCTTCTACCTTAGATCCGAAGGCAAGATCTTGGTTGCCAAGAACGGATCCTTTCTGGAAAAAGATTTTCTCTCGAAAGGAGTAACTGGGAGGAAAGTAGAACTCGATGAAGTACTACCTCTTGAACCGGAAAGTAGTGCAGCTCAGGAAAATGTTCCTGTGGTGCCTACACTGACTGGAGAGGAAATTAATGATGATGATCAAGGTACTTCAGATCAAGTTGCTACTGAACTTCGTAGGTCCACAAGGACACGCTCCACACCAGATTGTTATGGCAACCCTGTCCTGGAAATCATGTTGTTAGACAACGGTGAACCTTCGAACTATGAAGAAGCGATGGCGGGCCCAGATTCCAACAAATGGCTAGAAGCCATGCAATCTGAGATAGAATCCATGTATGAAAACAAAGTATGGACTTTGACTGACTTGCCCGATGATCGGCGAGCGATAGAAAACAAATGGATCTTTAAGAAGAAGACGGATGCGGATGGTAATGTCACCGTCTATAAAGCTTGACTTGTCGCTAAGGGTTATCCGCAAGTTCAAGGGATTGACTACGATGAGACTTTCTCTCCCGTAGCGAAGCTTAAGTCCGTCCGAATCATGTTAGCAATTGCCGCATACTATGATTATGAGATATGGCAGATGGACGTGAAAACGGCATTCCTTAACAGCTATCTTAAGGAAGAGCTGTATATGATGCAGCCGGAAGGTTTTGTCGATCCTAAGAATGCTAACAAAGTATGCAAGCTCCAGCGATCCATTTATGGGTTGCTGCAAGCATCTCGGAGTTGGAACATTCGCTTTGATGAGATGATCAAAGCGTTTGGGTTTATGCGGACTTATGGAGAAGCCTGCGTTTACAAGAAAGTGAGTGGGAGCTCTGTAGCATTTCTCATATTATATGTAGATGACATACTTTTGATGGGAAATGATATAGAATTCTTGGACAGCATTAAGGCCTACATGAATAAGTGTTTTTCAATGAAGGACCTTGGAGAAGCTGCGTACATATTAGGCATCAAGATCTATAGGGATAGATCGAGACGCCTCATAGGTCTTTCACAAAACACATACCTTGATAAGATTTTGAAGAAGTTCAAAATGGATTAGTCCAAGAAAGGGTTCTTGCCTGTACTGCAAGGTGTGAGATTGAGCTCGGCTCAATGCCCGACCACGGCAAAAGATAAAGAAGAGATGAGTGTCATCCCCTATGCCTCAGCCATAGGATCTATTATGTATGCCATGCTGTGTACCAGACCTGATGTAAACCTTGCCGTAAGTTTGGTAGGAAGGTACCAAAGTAATCCCGGCAAGGAACAGTGGACAGCGGTCAAGAATATCCTGAAGTACCTGAAAAGGACAAAGGACATGTTTCTCGTTTATGGAGGTGACGAAGAGCTCGTCGTAAAGGGTTACGTCGATGCTAGCTTCGACACAGATCTGGATGACTCTAAGTCACAAACCGGATATGTGTATATGTTGAATGGTGGGGCAGTAAGCTGGTGTAGCTGCAAGCAGAGCGTCGTGGCGGGATCTACATGTGAAGTGGAGTACATGGCAGCCTCGGAGGCAGCGCATGAAGCAATTTGGGTGAAGGAGTTCATCACCGACCTAGGAGTCATACCCAATGCTTCGGGCCGATCAAACTCTTATGTGACAACACTGGAGCTATTGCCCTTGCGAAGGAGCCCAGGTTTCACAAGAAGACCAGGCACATCAAGCGTCATTTCAACTCCATCCGTGAAAATGTTCAAGATGGAGACATAGATATTTGCAAAGTACATACGGATCTGAATGTCGCAGATCCATTGACTAAACCTCTTCCACGAGCAAAACATGATCAACACCAGAACTCTATGGGTGTTCGATTCATCACAATGTAACTAGATTATTGACTCTAGTGCAAGTGGGAGACTATTTGAAATATGCCCTAGAGGCAATAATAAAAGGATTATTATTATATTTCCTTGTTCATGATAATTGTCTTTTATTCATGCTATAATTGTATTATTCGGAAATCGTAATACACGTGTGAATACATAGACCACAATATGTCCCTAGTGAGCCTCTAGTTGACTAGCTCGTTGATCAATAGATAGTCATGGTTTCCTGACTATGGACATTGGATGTCATTGATAACGGGATCACATCATTAGGAGAATGATGTGATGGACAAGACCCACTCCTAAGCATAGCACAAAGATCGTGTAGTTCGTTTTGCTAGAGCTTTTTCTATGTCAAGTATCTCTTCCTTAGACCATGAGATCGCGTAACTCCCGGATACCGTAGGAGTGCTTTGGGTGTACCAAACGTCACAACGTAACTGGGTGACTATAAAGGTGCACTACAGGTATCTCCGAAAGTGTCTGTTGGGTTGACACGGATCGAGACTGGGATTTGTCACTCCGTATTACGGAGAGGTATCACTGGGCCCACTCGGTAGTGCATCATCATAATGAGCTCAAAGTGACCAAGTGTCTGTTCACGGGATCATGCATTACGGTACGAGTAAAGTGACTTGCCGGTAACGAGATTGAACGAGGTATTGGGATACCGATGATCGAATCTCTGGCAAGTAACATACCATCTGACAAAGGGAATAGTATACGGGATTGTTTGAATCCTCGACATCGTGGTTCATCCGATGAGATCATCGAGGAGTATGTGGGATCCAACATGGGTATCTAGATCCCGCTGTTGGTTATTGACCGGAGAGCCGTCTCGGTCATGTCTGCATGTCTCCCGAACCCGTAGGGTCTACACACTTAAGGTCCGGTGACGCTAGGGTTGTATGAATATGAGTATGCAGCAAACCGAATGTTGTTTCGAGTCCCGGATGAGATCCCGGACGTCACGAGGAGTTCCGGAATGGTCCGGAGGTAAAGAATTATATATAGGAAGTGTTGTTTCGGCCATCGGGAAAGTTTCGGGGTCACCCGATATTGTACCGGGACCACAGGAAGGGCCCCCGCGGTCCATCGGGTGGGGCCACCTATCCCAGAAGGCCCCGTGGGCTGAAGTGGGAGGGGAACCAGCCCCTAGTGGGCTAGTGCGCCCCCCCTTGGGCCCCCCCATGCGCCTAGGGTTGGAAACCCTAGGTGGGGGGGGGGGCGCACCACTTGCCTTGGGGGCACTCCACCCCCCTGGCCGCCGCCCCCCTGGGAGATTGCATCTCCCAGGGCCGGCGCCCCCCTGGGGGCCTATATAAAGGATGGCAGGGGGAGGGCAGCCGCACCCTGTGCATTGGCGCCTCCCTTCCCCTGCTACACCTCGTCCTCCTCCCGCAGCAGCTTGGCGAAGCCCTGCCGGAGTTCTGCTGCATCCACCACCACGCCGTTGTGCTGCTGGATCATCATCAACCTCTCCTTCCCCCTTGCTGGATCAAGAAGGAGGAGACGTCATCCGCTTTGTACGTGTGTTGAACACGGAGGTGCTGTCCGTTCGGCACTTGGTCATCGGTGATTTGGATCACGGCGAGTACGACTCCATCATCACCGTTCTCTTGAACGCTTCCGCACGCGATCTACAAAGTGGTATGTAGATGCAATCTCTCTCCCATGACTCGTTGCTTAGATGAACTCATAGATGGATCTTGGTGAAACTGTAGGAAAATTTTTAATTTTCTGCAATGTTCCCCAACAGTCGATTCCATAGATTAGATACAAATTACAATTTAGGTTTAGGTTTTTGCTGAAAGCATCTCGGACTGAACCAACTGAAACTTTTGGTGCCACCAATTTGGCCCTGGACATTGCACAAGTACGTCTCGGCGCCATCGAGAAGTACGAATCGGTGAGACTAACAGTAACGTTTCTGGGAAACCCTCGGAACGCAGATACACCAAATCACATCTTGGTCTGTCCGAAATGATAAGTTTAGGTTCTATTGAGTGCTTTGTTATCACTGAGATTATCAACTCGATGGATCTGAAATGCATTCTATGTAAACTTAACACTAAGATTTGAACTCCATTTTCATAAAAACTATCTTCTTTTTGTGATGACTCATCTACTCTGCCCATACCTATCTATTCAAAGGGTCTACTTGCAAGATGTCTAGTGCCAGTGATAGCCAAACATGTCAGAGCAGCATGAGAATATCACTGAGGGATCAGGTCCAGCTAAAAGTTCTGATGAAGGCAGCAGGAGCACTCCTAGCAATTTCCCTAAGGCTCCCAAAAGAATAAGGAAAAACAGGGGCTTGGACATAGAGGATGAGGACTTGCAGCCTGAGGAAGTGACCTCAAAGAAGAAGAAGGTGCTTGCCAAGGAGTACATCACAAAAGCCAGCACCAGGCCTTCAAGTAGTGCCAAGGAGATATTGGCTGTGAGGAAGGTCCGAATCTCCAAGGCAGACAAAGCCACAACTCCCAAAGAAACCATGACATTCACACTTGAGGAGCCAAGTGATACAGAGGCTGATGCAGGCAAGAAGAAGAAAAGGCCAAGGAAGATATCTGCTCATGTTATTGGCAAAACCTCCTTGGTTGCAGATGATGATGATGATGATGATGATGATGATGGTGATGATGATGATGATGAGGATGATGATGATGATGATGATGATGATGATGATGACGACGACGATGATGATGATGATAATGATGATGATGATGATGAGGAACCAGTTGTTGATGCACCTCCAGCCAAGACTCAAAATCTTATGTCAGATGTTATGAAGTCTACTGCTCCCTCCAAGCCCAAGTCCAAGCCCAAAGCACCAACACCTAAGAGGTTTACCAGGAACATATCTGCCAGTGAGAAGAACAAGGCCCAGTGCCTAAGGCTGAAATTGATGATGAGCCACTAGTGCCCAGGAAGTTAAAGCCAAAGAATCCAGACCATGAAAACTCTCATCCAATAGCAGAAAACATGATGCTCATGAAGGACAAAGGTCTGAGTCAGTGGACGATGTCTGATCCATATTCTGTCACGAGGAGGACTGCATGTGACTCTCAATTTCATACTCGAGAGCAACATGATTACTGAGAGAAAGTTTTGCTTGATAATAAGCCCATAGTCAGTGACATGAAGTGGGTGGACTGGAAGTACATTGATGCCAATGAGGATCACTTTCCACATGTACATGAGAGCTTCAAGCTTGCAGGAGTTGATGCATTTCTTGGGAAGAAGCCCACCAAATGGAATGATGATATGATCATGCAATTCTATTCACCGGCACATTTCTATCCAGATGGCAGAATTGTATGGATGATTGAGGGATCCAAATACCAGTAAGCCATCTCTAAATGGGCTGAACTTCTTGGTGCCCCAAAGGAAGAGGAAAATGACATTAATGTCTATGGCAAGCCCAGGATGGATCGTAACTCTATGGCAAACATGTACAAGCCAATTCCCAAGAAAGATCTTGACGCACATAAGCTTTGTTCACTGAAGCATTCCTTGTTGGTTTGGCCACCACAAACACTATCTTGAGGCACACCCTTTTGCCCAAGTCTGGAGATGACAGGATGATCTGTGGCCACTCCAACTTGCTACATACTACCTCTTGAGCTTGCGTTGGTTTTTTCCTTGAAGAGGAAAGGGTGATGCAGCAAAGTAGAGTAAGTATTTCCCTCAGTTTGAGAACTAAGGTATCAAACCGGTAGGAGACAACACACAAGTCACCGAATACCTGCACAAACAATCAACAACTTGCACCCAACGTGATAAAGGGGTTGTCAATCCCTTCACGGTTACTTGCGAGAGTGCGATCTGATAGAGATAGATAAATGGTAAAGTAAATATTTTTGGTATTTTTGGTTTATAGATCAGAAAGTAAACGATTGCAAAATAGTAGATTGGAAACTAGTATGATGTAAAAGAGAACTTATATGATGGAAAAGAGACCCAGGGGCCATAGGTTTCACTAGTGGCTTCTGTCAAGATAGCAAATATTACGGTGGGTGAACAAATTACTGCCAAGCAATTGATAGAGGAGCACAAAGTTATGACGATATCTAAGGCAATGATCATGAACATAGGCATCACGTCTGTGTCAAGTAGACCGAAACGATTCTGCATCTACTACTACTACTCCACACATCGACCGCTATCCAACATGCATCTAGAGTATTAAGTTCATAAAGAACAGAGTAACACATTAAGTAAGAGGACATGATGTAGAGCAATTAACTCAAGCAATATGATGAAAACCCCATCTTTTTATCCTTGATTGCAACAATACAATACATGCCTTGCTAACCTTACTGTCACTGGGAAAGGACACCGCAAGATTGAACCCAAAGCTAAGCACTTCTCCCATTGCAAGAAAAACCAATCTAGTAGGCTAAACTAAACCGATAATTCAAAGAGACTTGCAAAGATATCAAATCATGCATATAAGAATTCAGAGAAGACTCAAATAATATTCATAGATAATCTGATCATAAATCCAAAATTCATTGGATCTCGACAAACACACCGCAAAAGAGTATTACATCGAATAGATCTCCAAGAACATCGAGGAGAACATGGTATTGAGAATCAAAGAGAGATAAGAAGCCATCTAGCTACTAGCTATGGACCCGTAGGTCTGTGATAAACTACTCATGCTTCATCAGAGAGGCATTGGTGTTGATATAGAAGCCCTCCATGATCGAATCCCCCTATGGAAGGACGCCGAAAAAGGTCCCTAGATGGCATCTCACAGGTATAGAAGGTTCCGGCGGTGGAAAAGTGATTCCGTGGCTCCCCTGGATGTTTTCATGGTATAAGAGTATATATAGGCGAAGGAAGTAGGTCAAGAGACCCACAAGGGGCCCACGAGGCAGGGGCGCGCCCTACCCCCTGGGCGCGCCCTCCACCCTCGTCGCAGCCTCGTTGCATCTCCGACTTCATCTCCAAGTCTCCTGGTTTGCTTCTGGTCCAAGAAAGATCATCGTGAAAATTTCATTCCGTTTGGTATTGCTTTTCTGCGAAACTCTAAAACAGGCCAAAAATAGAAACTGGCACTGGGCTCTCGGTTAATATGTTAGTCCCAAAAATAATATAAAATAGCATATGAATGCCTATTAAACATCCAAAACATATAATATAATAGCATGGAACAATCAAAAACTATAGATACGTTGGAGACCAAGACGTATCAAGCATCCCCAAGCTTAATTCTGGCTCGTCCTCGAGTAGGTAAATGATAAAAACAGAATTTTTGATGTGGAATCCTACCTAACATATTTATCCATGTAATTCTTTTTATTGTGGCATGAATGTTCAGATCCAAAAGATTCGAAACAAAATTTTAATATTGATAAAAACAATAATACTTAGCATACTAACAAGGCAATTATGTCTTCTCAAAATAACATGGCCAAAGAAAGCTTATCCCTACAAAATCATATAGTCTGGCTATGCTCCATCTTCGTCACACAGAATATTCAAATCATGCACAACCCCGGTTCCAGCCAAGCAATTGTTTCATACTTTAGTATTCTCAAACTTTTTCAACTTTCATGCAATACATGAGCGTGAGCCATGGACATAGCACTATAGGTGGAATAGAATGGTGGTTGTGGAGAAGACAAAAAGAGGGACATAGTCTTACATCAACTAGGCGTATCAATGGGTTATGGAGATGCCCATCAATAGATATTAATGTGAGTGAGTAGGTATTGCCATGCAACGGATGCACTAGAGCTATAAGTGTATGAAAGCTCAAAAAAAGAAACTAAGTGGGTGTGCATCCAACTTGCTTGCTCATGAAGACCTAGGGCATTTGAGGAAGGCCATCGTTGGAATATACAAGCCAAGTTCTATAATGTGAAATTCCCACTAGTATATGAAAGTGACAAAATAAGAGACTCTCTATCATGAAGATCATGGTGCTACTTTGAAGCACAAGTGTGAAAAAAGGATAGTAACATTGCCCCTTCTCTCTTTTTTTGTTTGGGCTTCTTTGGCCTCTCTTTTTTCCTCACATGGGACAATGCTCTAATAATGATGAACATCACACTTCTATTTACTTACAACTCGAAAAAATTACAACTCAATGCTTAGAACAAAATATGACTCTTATGTGAATGCCTCCGGCGGTGTACCAAGATGTGCAATGAATCAAGAATTACATGTATGAAAGAATTATGAAAGGTGGCTTTGCCACAAATACGATGTCAACTACATGATCATGCTAAGCAATATAACAATGATGAAGCGTGTCATAATAAACAGAATGCTGGAAAGTTGCATGGCAATATATCTCGAAATGGCTATCGAAATGCCATAATAGGTAGGTACGGTGGCTGTTTTGAGGAAGGTATATGGTGGGTGTATGGTACCGGCAAAAGTTGCATGGCACAAGAGGGGCTAGCAATGATGGAAGGGTGAGAGTGTGTATAATCCATGGCCTCAACATTAGTCATAAAGAACTCACATACTTATTGCAAAAATCTATAAGTCATCAAAACCGAGCACTATGCGCATGCTCCTAGGGGAAGGGTTGGTGGGAGTTAACCATCACGCGATCCCGACCTCCACACAAAGGATGACAATCAAAGAGATACTTGATGCTCCAAATCTGTTACACAAGGGTTCACCATACATGCATGCTATGGGACTCACAAACCTCAACACAAGTATTTATCAAATTCACAATTACTCCACCAGCATAACTCTAATATCACTATCTTCATATCTCAAAACAATCATAAAGAATCAAACTTCTCATAGTATCCAATGCACTTTTTATGAAAGTTTTTATTATATCCCCCTTGGATTCCCATCATATTAGGACTAATTTTATAACCAAAGAAAATTACCATGATGTTCTAAAATACTCTCAAAATAATATAAGTGAAGCATGAGAGTTCATTCCTATTACATATAGTCACCGTCGTGCTCTAAAAAGGTATAAGTGAAGTACTAGAGCAATGTTGCCTAGCTCAAAACATATAAGTGAAGCACATAGAGTATTCTAATATCACGATTCATGCGTGTCTCTCCAAAAAGGTGTGTACATCAAGGACGATTGTGGTAAACTAAAAAGCAAAGACTCAAATCATACAAGACGCTCCAAGCAAAACACATATCATGTGGAGGATAAAAATATAGCCTCAAGTAAAATTACCGATAGACGAAGACGAAAGAGGGGATGACTTCCGGGGCATCCCCAAGCTTAGGCTTTTGGTTGTTGTAGGATCGAAAGTATGTCTAGAGGGGGGTGATTAGACAACTTGACCAAATAAAAACTTATCCTTTTCCCAATTTTAGTCTTTGGCAGATTTTAGTTAACTTAGCACAAGTCAAGCAATCTTAACACAATTCAAGCAAGCATGCAAAGAGTATATGAGCAGCGGAAAGTAAAGCATGCAACTTGCAAGAATGTAATGGGAAGGGTTTGGAGAATTCAAACGCAATTGGAGACATAGATGTTTTTGTCGTGGTTCCGATAGGTGGTGCTATCGTACATCCACGTTGATGGAGACTTCAGCCCACGAAGGGTAACTGTTGCGCAAGTCCACGGAGGGCTCCGCCCACGAAGGGTCCACGAAGAAGCCACCTTGTCTATCCCACCATGTCCGTCGCCCACGGAGGACTTGCCTCACTAGTGGTAGATCTTCACGAAGTAGGCGATCTCCTTGCCCTTACAAACTCCTTGGTTCAACTCCACAATCTTGTCGGAGGCTCCCAAGTGATACCTAGCCAATCTAGGAGACACCACTCTCAAGAAGTAACAAATGGTGTGTTGATGATGAACTCCTTGCTCTTGTGCTTAAAATGATAGTCTCCCCAACACTCAACTCTCTCTCACAGGATTTCGATTTGGTGGAAAGAAGATTTGAGTGGAAAGCAACTTGGGGAAGGCTAGAGATCAAGATTCATATGGTAGGAATGGAATATCTTGGCCTCAACACAAGTGTAGGTGGTTCTCTCTCAGAAAATGCAAGTTGGAAGTGTAGGTTCGTTCTGATGGCTCTCTCCACAAATGAATAGGAGGTGGAGGGGTATATATAGCCTCCACACAAAATCTAACCGTTACACACAACTTGCCAATCTCGGTGGGACTGAATTGAGAAACTCGGTTGGACCGATTCAGCAAATCTAGTGACCGTTAGGATTTTCGGTGGGACCGACATGCAACTCGGTAGGATTGATTTTGGTAATAATCTAACCAAAGAGTTGGTCATGTAAACTAGGTGGGACCGGTTCGCTCATTTCGGTGAGACTGAAATGTTACGAAAAGGAAACAGAGAGTTTACATTGCAATCTCGGTGGGACCAATCGCTCATCTCGGTGGTACCGAAACGTTACGAAGGGAAACAGAGAGATTACAATCCCATCTCGGTGAGACCGAGATCCCTATCGGTGAGACCGATTTTCCTAGGGTTTGTGGTAGTGGCTAAGACATGTGAACTCGGTGGCGTCGGATAGAAAGAATCGGTAGGGCCGAGTTAGACTTTTTGGATTAGGTCATATGTGGATGTGAGAAAGTAGTTGAGGGCTTTGGAGCATATCACTAAGAACTTGAGCAAGTAAGCCATTAAGTAACACCTCATCCCTCTTTGATAGTATTGGCTTTTCCTATAGACTCAATGTGATCTTGGATCACTAAAATATAAAATGTAGAGTCTTGAGCTTTGAGCTTGAGCCAATCCTTTTGTCCTTAGCATTTTGAGGGGTCCACTTTTCTCATCCATGCCATGCCAATCATTGAGCTTTCCTGAAATATTCATCTTGAAATAGCATTAACTCAATGAGCTATATGTTGTTAGGAATTACCAAAACCACCTAGGGATAGTTCCACTTTGAATCTCCCCCTTTTTGGTAATTGATGACAACATATAGATCAAAGCTTTGACAAATGAAAATAAGATTGAAAAACATTGTCGCTTTGAGAAGTATGTGAAATGTAAGAGCTCCCCCTAAATGTGTGCATAGTTTAAGATTTGCTTTGGACTGCAAATGCACAATGAGTTGGGATCATGAGTTACTCTTCCATGTCACATATATCTTGGTGGAGCGCTCAAAATGATAATAATTAAATGCATGCACTCATCACCAAGCAAAGTGAATGATCATATAGAGATAAAAGGATAATGCCATCCAACAATCATTAAGGTAGCATATGATCAAACACATGATCATCCAAGTATCTCACAAAAGCATAAAGTATCTCAAACAAGGAAATAAAGTTCAACCACCAAAACAAGAGAGAACAAAAGCAACACTCTCTCTCGAAGCCTATGATCTATACATTTTTCTCCCCCTTTGGCAACAAGTTACCAAAAAGTTCATACAAAATGCATAGCACTAAATCGACTCTCAGGCTTGGTCTTCAGGTGGTGGTGTAGAGATGGCTCCTTGGATGAAGACTTCAGTTGATGTGGATGGAGCTGGTGGAGTAGGTGCTGGAGCTGGTTCCACAGAAGCTGTAGCTGGTGCAGATGAAGTTGCTCTGCTGTCTGGAACAGGCACTGCAGCTGATCTCTAACTCCTGGGCACTCTGGCAAAAGCATCAGTAGTAGTCTTGCCCTTCCTCTCCTGCATGTCATCTTGAAGTTGCTCAACAACTGACTGTATCCCAGTGACCTTCACATCCAAGTCATAGAACTTCTGCTCCATGATCCTCTCCAGGATCTCCTTGTTTTGAGTCAGGGTGGCCAATCACTTCTCAATCCTCCGAGTGGAGGCAAACAAGTAGCCAAGCTGATCCTGCTTGCTCTTCAGGAAGTACCGAGATGCATCATCAATGGTTGGCATCTTTGCTCCTTTTCAGTCCTTGCCTTCTCCTTCTTTGCTTGTGCTTGCACAGAAGATGGTTCATTTTCATCCATGAACACTGTGTTGTCCTCAAAATCTGGATAGATGGGCATGTGTTCCTTGTCCAAGAGGTATGTGCTAGTGCCCATCTTGGAGTTGATTAGCTCCTGGATCTGTGGGGCATACCCACAACTTCTCTTCTGATCTGCAGCTGTCCTCTTGGTAGTTTCAACTTTGAGGCTCATGACCTTGAACTTTTGAGGCACATCAAATATGTGAAGTAGGTTGATAGCATGGCCTCTGATCATCTTGTGATCACCTGACTTAGGCAAAAGAGTGTGCCTGAGGATGCAGTTGATTGTTGGCAATCCTGACAGAAGGTAATGTATTGATCCAAACTCGTGTGTCTCAACAGCAGCATCTGGGATCTCTCTGTACATATGTGCCATGGAGTTATGATCCTTCTTCTTCTTGGCATAGACATCCAAGTCATCCTCTTTTTCCTTAGGTGCGTTCATCAACTTTGCCCATTCTTCAACTGATGATGAGTACCTAGTACCTTCAGACATCCAAACAATCCTTCCATCTGGGTAGAAGTGAGCTGTGGAGTAGAACTGCATAATAAGCTCATCATTCCACTTTGTGAGCTTCTACCCAACAAAGTCATCCACTCCACAAGCATTGAAACTATCATACACCGCTGGATAATGCTCTTCATTCTTCCTGATGTACTCCCAGTCCACCCATCTCATATCACAGACTATTGGCTTCTTGTCAAGTAGCACTGTCTCATAGAAGTCCTGTTGTTCCTTTGTATGGAACCTGTAGTCCACAACAGTTCTCCTCCTGACTGCATAGGGATCAGTCAATCTCCACTGCCTGAGTCCTGCATCCTTCCTCAGCTTCATATCCTCAGCTACAGGATGAACATCATTGTGATCTGGAATTTTGGGCTTCAACTTTCTCAAGACATGTTCCTCATCATCTTCTTCAACAACAACAACTTCAGGCACTGGGGCCTTGTTCTTCTCTCCAGCAGGAATGTTCCTTGTATTCCTCTTGGGTGTAGATTTGGGCTTTGGAGCAGCTGCCTTGGGAGATTCTTTAGGCTTTGATGAAGCAGCCCCTGACCTGATGGCATCACCCATAAGCTTTTGAGCTTTGGGTGCTGGTGCAGCAACCTCTTCCTCTTCTTCTTCAGAGTCTCTCCTCATAGGGATTGCCAAGTACTTTGGCAGTAGTGATTCTGACTCTCTTCTTCTTCTTGTCTTGGCCAACAGCTTCATCTTCTGACTCAAGGGTGAATTTCATGGTTTTTCCAGTGGAAACCTTCCTAGGTTTGGAAGTGGGAATCCTTCTTGCAGGTGCTTTCTTCTGCATTCCTGGCTTGGTGGTAGCAGTTGTGCCATATTCCTTCTTGAGAACCTTCTTCTTGGAAGTGGCCTCATTCTCAACAGCCACATAGCCTTCATCTTCAGATTCTGAGGTTTTCTTCTTTCTGGCCCTGGTGGCTACCTTGGGTAAGTTGCTGGGTGTGCTCATACTACCCTCATCATAGCTGCTAGAGGGACTAGTGCCCTCACTCATCTGAACCTGCTCCTCAGACTTGTTCTGACTGTCACTTTGATCAGACATGTTGCAAACACTGATAGCAAACCCTGTGAATAGATATGGAAGAGGTAGAGTAGATGAGCATCATAAAATACAGAGGTTTTTGCAAAAGAATGAGTCAAACACTTAGTTTTAGTTTTCCACAGAAAGCATTTCGGATCTACCGATTTGTAAATTCGGTGATACCGAAGCAGCTTTTGGAACCTAAACTAGTGAACTCGGTCAGACCGAGTCACAGTTCGGTGGCACCAAGACTGCTAGGGTTTCACAAAGTCCTGAACTCGGTCAGACCGAAAATCACATGTGCAATGGCCTTAGCCGAATCGGTGGAACCGAGTTCTACAACTCGGTTGGTCCGAGATGGTTTCGGCGGAAACCTAACCCTAAATTTTCAATTCACATCTAACCTACGGAGTGTTTTTGGTGAATAAGATGATCTCAATCGTGGCAAGATTCATGGCAAAACAATGTGCTAGGCATTCGGAGTTAGGAATAGCACAAAGATCAAGTCCATACCCTAGTTCGGCGATGGACTTGCTACGACGGCAACGGCGGAGACGATTTCCGTTGACAGCGGCGGAGACCAGCGGCGGGAGGCAGCTGGCGACGAGGAGGATGATCCGGAGACCTAGGGAGGCAGTGCAGGCTGAGCGCGGGTGAAAGAGTTTGGTGAAATTTCCAAAATTTGACCCGTGGATATATATAGCCTGACCCTGTCGGTGTGACCGAGTGGAACAACTCCGTGGCACCGAGATGCATAACTGCAAGCAGTTACTGCAATTCGGTGTGACCGAAAAGTTCAAATCGGTTGCACCGAGATTGAAAACCTAGATCTACTTAGTGATCTCGGTATGACCGAAATGGAAGAATCGGTCAGACCGAAATGCACAAAGAAGTTTTGGAAGTTTAAGTCTATGACGAATCGGGGACTCCAAGTGCTCCTCACACAGAGTGGTTCGAATCTGACTTGATCAAGTTTTTTGATGTAGCATGAATAGAGTTTGAGACAAGAAAAGCATAGATAGCTAGAGAGGGTTCTTAGGCATTCTTGTCCATTCACTTGGCAAAAGAAAGGAAACCAAACAATCAAAACAACAAGTGGATGTCCTCGAATGAGTAAAATATGCAACCAACATGCTCACACAATAAAACGGCAAATGAAATATGTGGCAAAGCATGCACAACCAATTCTAGCATCTATCAAGCAATTGACGATGACTAGGTCATCTATATATGAGTATATTGACTTAGGAGTCAAATGAGAACATTTGATCATAGGTCATACTCATCGTTTTAGCTCAAGTGGGGTTACCACATTTACATAAAGCGTTGTTGTGTTCACACCATTAGAGTTGCTTTGACTCAATTCTTAGAGTAAAGCTCCCCCTAGATGTGAGATCCCCCCTAAGAGGGATGAACTAACCTTGGGTTTTGTCGATGATGACTTCATGTAGGTGTTGAATATGTGGATGCTCAATGTTGATGTAGATCATTTGGAGCAATCCTTTGGAGTGAGTTGCACTTTCAATACCTACACGGGTTAGTCCCACAAGGAACAAACAAGGATATCCATAGACATAGAGTGATGCACACACAAGATGATGTCTATGAAAGCATTAGGTTACCTTGTCCCTTGTCTTACCAACAAGAGGGTTTGTGACTCCTTGAACTAGTTCAAGATGTGGAAGTTGATTGCACTTGTTCTTACCAAAACGATATGAGTGAAATATGTTGGCGGAGTCACCCTCAATAACTCTCTAGTTCTTCTTCTTCGGGATCCACATCATCTTGATGGGAATCCTTGGAGTTGTAGTCGTACTTGATGAAGTAGAACTTGATGTAGTCTTGGGAACCCACTTGACCAAGGCCTTAGGAGCTTCTTAAAATGCATCAATCTCCTCTTGAAGCTTATCCTTGCCTTTTTGCTTGTGGTCTTATGGTGGAAGATCATCTTGAGCTTGTGTCCCTTTGAAGGAAGTAGGATCATACTTCTCTTGTTAAGGAACAAACTTCGTCTTGGGGTATTGATCTTTTTTGCACTCAACTCCATTTGCATTGAACTTTCATTCAAAACCAACACCTTGGTTCTTCCGGTGCCTTCCTTGCTTGCGTACAATTTCCTCGAATTGCTTACTCCCGGCAAGGCTCTTGTAAACACCTTTCTCTATAATTCCCCTCAATAAGCTATTTTCCTTGATCAAGTGTATTTTGGCTAAGAGAATCATTAGTGGAATCAAGAGAACTACTAGAAGCAACAACATTGGATTTAGCATGATTATTATTACTACTAGAGGAAGAATCCTTCTTGTTCTTGTTACTAGACTTGACTTGAGGCATGTAAGTAGATAAGAGTAAACGCTTGGCAATGTAAGAATAACTTTTCTTACGAAGATCATCATTGATTGCCTTTAAGAAATCATGCTCTTGCTCAAGGTTGATCTTTTCAAAGCGTAACTTTTCATGAGTCCTTAAAAGTTCTTGATGATCTTCTAAGATAGTTTCATGAGCTAACTTAAGAGTGTTTAGTTCTTTAGTTAGAAGCTCAATCTTCTCCTTATCATTGTCATTCGTTTTATCTTGATTAGCATGATTAATTGATGTTTCATCATAGTATTCATCACTAGAGTTGTCAACAAGTAAATCATCATCACCTAGCAAGTCATCTTCATCACTATTGAAATCAACATACTCGGTGTGTGATACCTTTGGGCCTTTAGCCATGAAGCATCTTACAAGTCCTTCATTTGGTGAATCAAATATGTCGTAGGAGTTGGTTGACACAAGTGCTAGACCGGCAACACCTTCATCTTGAGTATATTCGGAGTCTCTCGGAGTGATTGTCAGAGTCGGAGCCGGATACCCATTCTCCAACATGAGCTTGATGTCTTCGTTTTGTGTAGCTCCTTGATGACTTGTACTTCCTTTCCGAATCCTTGCTTCTCCGGGATGTTCTTCTTCATAACGATCATCTCTACTCCTTCTCTCTCTTGGTGGTGATTCTTCTCTTCTACTTCTCCTCTTAGGTGATTCTTCTCTTCTTTTGTAGGGTGCCGTACACTCATTGGAATAGTGCCCGGGTCTTCCACAATTGTAGCAATTACGCTCTCGACTAGAAGATCTTTTGTCATTGTAGTACCTTGACTTGGAGCTTCTTTCTTTGCTTCTACTCTTGTAAAACTTGTTGAAGTTCTTCACCATTAGGCTCAATTCTTCATTGAAGGTTTGTTTCTCACTTGATGACGTGGGAGCTTCACATGAGGCTTTGTAAGCACCGCTTGACTTGTTGTGAAGTTCCTCTTTATCCATGAGTGACATCTCATGAGCAACAATTCTTCCAATGACTTCCATTGGCTTGAGATCTTTGTAATTGGGCATCATTTGGATCAATGTGCACACGGTATCATATTTTACGTCCAACTTAGGATCTTCTTGATGATGAATTTGTCGATCATCTCTTCACTTCCTAAGCCGGCAATCTCATATGTGATAAGAGCAAGCCTAGAGTACATTTCAGCGACACCTTCACCATCCTTCATTTTGAACTTATCAAGCTGACTTTGAAGCACATCCAACTTGAATTCCTTGACGGAGTCGGTACCTTCGTGCATATCAATCAAAGTATCCCAAATTTCCTTTGCATTCTCAAGATGGTTGAGTTTGTTTAATTCTTCGGGGCACAATCCGTTGAAGAGGATATCACAAGCTTGAGCATTGTATTGACGCATCTTCAACTCTTCTGCGCTAGCTTCATGGTTCGGTTCTCTCCCATCAAAGAATTCACCTTGCAAGACAATACACACAATAGCCCAAACGGCGGGGTTATGTCCAAGAATATGCATTTTCATCTTATGCTCCCAACTAGCAAAAATAGTACCATCAAAGTATGGACCTCTATGGTGATAGTTTCCCTCGCTAGACGCTGTACTCTCCTAGGTTGTGAAACCAAGGCTATGACTACCAAAAGCTATGAAAATCAAAGAAAATGGAGACCAAAGCTCTGATAGCACTTGTAGGATCGAAAGTATGTCTAGAGGGGGGTGATTAGACTACTTGACCAAATAAAAACTTATCCTTTTCCCAATTTTAGTCTTTGGCAGATTTTAGTTAACTTAGCACAAGTCAAGCAATCTTAACACAATTCAAGCAAGCATGCAAAGAGTATATGAGCAGCAGAAAGTAAAGCATGCAACTTGCAAGAATGTAAAGGCAAGGGTTTGGAGAATTCAAATGCAATTGGAGACATGGATGTTTTTGTCGTGGTTCCGATAGGTGGTGCTATCGTACATCCACGTTGATGGAGACTTCAACCCACGAAGGGTAACAGTTGTGCGAGTCCACGGAGGGCTCCACCCACGAAGGGTCCACGAAGAAGAAACCTTGTCTATCCCACCATGGCCGTCACCCACGAAGGACTTGCCTCACTAGCGGTAGATCTTCATGAAGTAGGCGATCTCCTTGCCCTTACAAACTCCTTGGTTCAACTCCACAATCTTGTCGGAGGGTCCCAAGTGACACCTAGCCAATCTAGGAGACAGCACTCTCCAAGAAGTAACAAATGGTGTGTTGATGATGAACTCCTTGCTCTTGTGCTTCAAATGATATCCCCAACACTCAACTCTCTCTCACAGGATTTGGATTTGATGGAAAGAAGATTTGAGCGGAAAGCAACTTGGGGAAGGCTAGAGATCAAGATTCATATGGTCGGAATGGAATATCTTGGCCTCAACACAAGTGTAGGTGGTTGTCTCTCAGAAAATGCAAGTTGGAAGTGTAGGTTCGTTCTGATGGCTCTCCCCATGAATGAAGAGGAGGTGGAGGGGTATATATAGCCTCCACAAAAAATCTAACCATTACACACAACTTGCCAATGCCGGTGGGACCGAATTGAGAAACTCGGTTGGACCGATTCAGCAAATCTAGTGACCATTAGGATTTTTGGTGGGACCGACATGCAACTCGGTAGGAGCGATTTTGGTAATAAGCTAACCAGAGAGTTGGTCAGGTAAACTCGGTGGGACCGGTTCGCTCATTTCGGTGAGACCGAAATGTTACAAAAAGGAAACAGAGAGTTTACATTGCAATATCGGTGGGACCGATCGCTCATCACAGTGGTACCAAAACGTTACGAAGGGATACAAAGAGATTACAATCCCATCTCAGTGAGACCGAGATCCCTATCAGTGAGACCGATTTGCCTAGGGTTTCTGGCAGTGGCTACGACATCTGAACTTGGTGGCGCCGGATAGAAAGAATCGGTAGGGCCGAGTTAGACTTTTTGGTTTAGGTCATATGTGGATGTGAGAAAGTAGTTGAGGGCTTTGGAGCATATCACTAAGCACTTGAGCAAGTAAGCCATTAAGCAACACCTCATCCCTCCTTGATAGTATTGGCTTTTCCTATAGACTTAATGTGATCTTGGGTCACTAAAATATAAAATGTAGAGTCTTGAGCTTTGAGATTGAGCCAATCCTTTTGTCCTTAGCATTTTGAGGGGTCCACTTTTCTCATCCATGCCATGCCAATCATTGAGCTTTCCTGAAATATTCATCTTGAAATAGCATTAGCTCAATGAGCTATATGTTGTTAGTAATTACCAAAACCACCTAGGGATAGTTGCACTTTAAGTTGTCCTTGAATATTACCTTGGGGTGCCTTGGTAATCCCCAAGATTAGGCTCTAGCCACTCCTTATTCCATAGTCCATCAAATCCTTACCCAAAACATGAAAACTTCACAACACAAAACTCAACAGAAAATCTCATGAGCTCCGTTAGTATAAGAAAATAAATCACCACTTTAAGTTACTGTTAGAAACTCATTCTTTATTTATATTGGTGTAATATCTACTATATTCCAACTTTTCCACGGTTCATACCCCCCAATACTACCCATAGATTCATCAAAATAAGCAAACAACACGCGAAAAATAGAATCTGTCAAAAACAGAACAGTCTGTAGTAATCTGTAACTATCGAATACTTCTGTAACTTAAAAACTCCTGATAAATTAGGAAAACCTGATAAAGTTTTGTACCAATCCATAGCAAAAAGAATCAGATCAAAAGCACGTTTCTGTCAATTACGAAAACTAAATTACTGGGAGCAAAAGTTTCAGATTTCAGCAGGATCAACACAACTATCACCATAAGCTATCCTAAAGGTTTAACTTGGCACAAACACTAATTAAAACATAAAACCACATCACCATAAGCTATATGAATAATTTAAAGCGAAACAGCAAGGAAAAATATTGGGTTGTCTCCCAACAAGCGTTTTCTTTAAAGCCTTTTAGCTAGGAATTGATAATTTCAATGATGCTCTCATGAAAGACAAGAATTGAAGCACAAAGAGAGCACCCTAAAACATGCGACAAGCACATCTAAGTCTAACATTCTTCCTATGCATAGGGATTTTATAATCAAAAAAATTACCAAGGCAAGCAAGAACTAGCATATGCAAGGAAGAAGAAAGAGACGATAGCAATCTCAACATGAAGAGAGGTAATTTAGTAACATGAAATTTTTTACAACCATATTTTACTCTCTCATAATAATTACATGTAGGATCATAAGCAAATTCAACAATATAGCTATCACAAAACATATTCTCAACACGATCCACATGCATGTGAAGTTGACACTCTTCCAAAATAGTGGGACTAACATTAACTAAAGTCATGACCTCTCTAAACCCACTTTTATCAAAAATTTCATAAGGTTGAACATTCTCCAAATATGTGCGATCTAAAGTTGACACTCTTCCAAATCCACTTTCAATATTATTGCAAACATTATTATAAATCTCATATTCATCATGGGGCTTAAATAATTTTTCAAGATCATAAGAAGAATCACCCCAATCATGATCATTGCAACAAGTAGTAGCCATAGAAAAACTAGCATCCCCAAGCTTAGGATTTTGTATATCATTAACACGATTAACATTAATAGAATTTTCAATAACATCATTGCAATCATGTTTTTGATTCAAGGAACTATCAAGTATGGGAGGAATAGCAACAATCTCATGTTTAACATAAGGAACTGTAGCAAATTCATCTCCATAAATATTGGCATCGTGGCCATAAGAATAGCAAGCATCATGTTCATCAAGGGATATTTCAATCAAATTATCGGAATCATAATTATCTATAGATTCATGCATATCATTATTTTTCCTCCATAGCAACATCCATTCTCTGGATAAATTCTTTGACATAGACATTGTGAGCATAATTTCCATAGGAATATCTAAGTATCTCAATTTTTTTAGATTTGTAGAGAGTAATATCATACTTTTTAGTCAAACAAGCGACTTCATAAGAACCCTTAAAAGAAGCAAATTCTTCAATTTGTTCGATATCATAGTAACTATAAACACCCTTTCCATAAGAAGATAAGATTTCATTATCATTAAACTCACATAGGTAGGGAAGGTGTTTTTAGGGTTCTTAGAGCAACAAGTAAAAACATAAATTTCACAAAGATTCCAAGCATAAGACAACGAACTGTTTATTTGATTTCATAAGAGTCTCCCTTTTTCAGACAAATGGTGACTTACAAAATGAGCATGCTCATCTAAAGATTTTCCCTCAACTAAACTAGTTGGGGTTTCAGCATGAGCACATATAGATCGAAGATGATCCAAGTAGAACACTTTAAGTCGATCCATATCAATATATTTTTAGCAAGCAAAGATGCAAGCAAATAGAAGGCACATGGAAACACAAACAAAAAGAAACATGGAAAGTAGGCGAAGAAAAAGGCAAAGCTTTTCGAAAATCATTTTAGAAGTGGGGGACAGGAAAATGAGAGGCGAATGGCAAATAATGTAATGCAAGAGAGAAGAGTTTATGATGGGTACTTGGTATGGCTTGACTTGACATAGATCTCCACGGCAATGGCGCCAGAAATTCTCCCTGCTACCTCTTGAGCTTGCGTTAGCTTTCCCTTGAAGAGAAAAGGGTGATGCAGCAAAGTAGAGTAAGTATTTCCCTCAGTTTGTGAACCAAGGTATCAATCCAGTAGGAGACAACGCACAAGTAACTGAATACCTGCACAAACAATCAACAACTTGCACCCAACACGATAAAGGGGTTGTCAATCCCTTCACGGTTACTTGCAAAAGTGAGATCTGATAGAGAAAGATAAATGGTAAAGTAAATATTTTTGGTATTTTTGGTTTATAGATCGGGAAGTAAAAGATTGCAAAATAGTAGATCGGAAACTAGTATGATGTAAAAGAGAACTTATATGATGGAAAAGAGACCCGGGGGGCCATAGGTTTCACTAGTGGCTTCTCTCAAGATAGCAAATATTACGGTGGGTGAACAAATTACTGCCGAACAATTGATAGAACAACGCAAAGTTATGATGATATCTAAGGCAATGATCATGAACATAGGCATCACTTTCTGTGTCAAGTAGACTGAAATGATTTTGCATCTACTACTATTACTCCACACATCGACTGCTATCCAGCATGAATCTAGTGTATTAAGTTCATAAAGAACGAAGTAACGCATTAAGTAAGATGACACGACGTAGAGGAATTAACTCAAGCAATATGATGAAAACCCAATCTTTTTATCCTCGATGGCAACAATACAATACGTTCCTTGCTACCCCTACTGTCACTGGGAAAGGACACCGCAAGATTGAACCCAAATCTAAGCACTTCTCCCATTGTAAGAAAAACCAATCTAGTAGGCCAAACTAAACCGATAATTCAAAGAGACTTGCAAAGATATCAAATCATGCATATAAGAATTCAGAGAACACTCAAATAATATTCATAGATAATTTGATCATAAATCCACAATTAATCAGATCTCGGCAAACACACCGCAAAAGAGTATTACATCGAATAGATCTCCAAGAACATCGAGGAGAACATGGTATTGAAAATCAAGGAGAGAGAAGAAGCCATCTAGCTACTAGCTATGGAGCCGTAGGTCTGTGAAAACTACTCATGCTTCAT
>NC_041387.1:286816997-286824019 GCF_002162155.2 Triticum dicoccoides | reverse complement strand
AGGACGCCGGAAAAGGTCCCTAGATGGGATCTCATGGGTATAGAAGGTTGCGGTGGTGGAAAAGTGGTTTCGTGGCTCCCCTGGATGTTTTCAGGGTTTAAGAGTATATATGGGCGAAGGAACTAGGTCAGGAGACCCACGAGGGGCCCATGAGGCAGGGGTGCGCCCTACCCCCTGGGCGCGCCCTCCACCATCGTGGCCGCCTTGTTGCGTCTCCGACTTCATCTCCAAGTCTCCTGATTTGCTTCTGGTCCAAGAAAGGTCATCGCGAAAGTTTCATTCCGTTTGGACTCCGTTTGGTATTCCTTTTCCGCGACTCTCTAAAATAGGCAAAAAAACAGAAACTAGCATTGGGCTCTCGGTTAATAGGTTAGTCCCAAAAATAATATAAATTAGCATATAAATGCATATTAAACATCCAAAACATATAATATAATAGCATGGAGCAATAAAAAATTATAGATACGTTGGAGACGTATCTCTACATTTCTTCGACACTCTGCGAAAAGTTGAAAGTAATTCGCCTGATAGTTCAGACAATCAAGAGAACCACAGCTGACTAGAAGAGATCATGGGGATTTGCTCCGCACATTCAGTTGCTCATTAACAGCAAGGTTGGAACGAGCACTTATCTACTTAATCATGAGCATCTCCCATTGAAGCCTGAGTTTGGACACTGTTCTAGTGATGGATCCTTCACATCCATCATCTGCTCAAGCTCAAGAGGAAATACAGGTAGCTGCAGCAGCAAGAGCAACATAGGAGGCATCTGCAGCCAATGCACCCATAGCCAACCTCAAGACAAAGAATGACCAGATGACTTACCTGCTAGAAAAAACCCTGAGGACTGAGCGAAGTCTGGCCAACATCACCAAGAACCAGGAGAGCTTAGAGCGGGTGGTTGAAGCTAAGATATACTCCCTCCGTCCCAAAATAAGTGTCTCTAGTACAAATTTTTACTAAGCTCAAGACACTTATTTTGGGACGAAGGGAGTATGGTCTTGATGTGAAGACCACTAAGGTTCAATCAGTTGTGACAAAGCTAAAGGAAGATATTGATGCCGCTAGAGCCGCTGCAGAGTGTCACAGCCCTAGAATAATTGTTTTTAATTAGTTGCGTAATCATCAATGCATCATGTTAATTTCAAAGGAAACTTCAAATGGGGATGATCAAATCCTAGCACCAAATGAAATTGAACTAGTTTCAAATTCAAATATTTTGAATGAACCCAAAATTCCCCTCAGAAAAGTTAATGACATTTTATTAAGGTGTAAACCTCTGCCAAAAATTATGCAATCATTTCTAGGACATCCTGGATTTTTGAATTAAACCATATTGTATTTGAATTAGGCCAATTAAATCCTATAGATACTCTTAAATGCTCCAATAATTCTAGAATTGGTTGAGGGCCTCAGAAATAATTCAGTTAGTGCCAACAAAAAGTTCGAGAATTTTATAAACTCATTTGGTTAGCAAACCAAATTTAAAGCAAATGCAGAAATTAAAAAAACAACAACGAATGTTTAAAAGGCAGAGAGAAGATAGAAAACCTACCGGCGGCCTACTACTATAGCTGGCGGCCCATCCCACTAGGGGCTCCCCTATCGTCTTCCACCTTGTGCCAGAAGGCACAAGGGAGCGTGGTCGCCACGCGCCAGCCACCTCCTACATATCTGCATCGCCTAGAGGCCGCTGAGAGCTCCACACACTCCCCCTCGACCCCCTCGACCTCTCCCTCATCCTCACGTGTCCTCTGCCTCCCCTCCCCCCCGCGCGCTCTCCTCGCTCATGTCCGAGAGCGGCGACGAGCACCACGGCACCCACCACACATGCCTCGCCTCACTATGCGGTCATCTAGCTCCTCCTCGACATTGTGAAGCACCAAGCTGAAGAACACGGCCTCAATTGCCTAGAGTTGTCGTCCTCGAGCTTGCAAACGCTACATCTGGCCGCCGGCAGTCGCCATCAATTCGTGCGCTGGAGGTCATCCCCGGCCCACTGAGACTGTTGTCGACCTCTTTGTGAGCATCCGCGTCAGACCCCTCTCCTCCATTTCGCGGTTGTACCCTCTAGCTCAGATCCCCACCATGTCGTGAGCTCCCCGTCGCCAGCCATGGACCCTCCATGGCCAGAGCCCGAACCAGCCGCTCCCGCGTGCGTCATCATTCTCCTTGCTTCACCAGGAGCCCGGTGAGCCCCTCAGAGAGCTCCTCCGTGAGATATAGCATCATTTTCGCCGTAGCACGAGCCACTGCCGCCGCCTCCGTCATTGCCGTTGTCAACTCCGGCGACCCCGAGGCCTCCTGTTCATTCTGCTAGACGCCGTCAAGCATGAGTCCGCGTGTCGAACCGTTGCCAGAGCAGCGATCTCGGTGAACTTCCACCGCGGCTTCGGTCACCGCCGGCCAAACTCTGGCGGGCCGACGTGGCCACTTAGTTAGGGACTAATCACAAGCTAATTAAGCCCCTAGACACTGATAGGTGGGCACTACTATCTAATTAGCTATTGTTTACCTTTTAGCTTATGTTAGTTAACAAAACCAGTGGAGCCACATGTTAGGATTGACTATGCTGACCTGGACGTTGACCGAACCCACCTGTTTGTGACACTAAATGACACTAGGTCGCTGGCGAGTGGACCCCACTGGTCAGGTTTGACCTAGCTGACCCACTTGACCTGCTGACATCACCCTTGTGCAATGGTGATGGAGTAAATGTTTCTGGAGTTTAAAATAAATCCAAAATGATTTATTTATTTCATAAAATACTCAAAACTTCTAAAAGTTATAGAAATTCAACCATAACTCCAAATGAAATAAATTATATATGAAAAATGATCAGAAAAATATGAAGAATCTCTTTATGCCATGATCATGCATGTTTGAACGAGTTAATATAACCAACTAGGACAATTCACGATTATGGAATATAGGTAATGAGTTTTGGAGTTGGAATTTGATGTATGTTTGAATTCCACTTCAATTAACATGACTAACTATTGCACTAGGTCAATCCAGTACCTTAATATGAAATATCATCCATTTAGATGCGCATTGCATTGATTGTGGTCCTTCTCTTGTTTGTCGGTGTTGTTCCTTCTCGGTAGAAGGCGACTCTGTTGGATTCGAGGCTCCGTAGACCCAAGAAAGGTTCAAACTCAGGGGCGTGTGCGAAGAACTCAACCTCTCAAGCCACCCGATCCGCAGCTCTCACGACCTAGCTCGATGAACACGGCAGAGAAAGACACAACAGTTTACCCAGGTTCGGGCCACCCTGCGGTGTAATACCCTACTCCTGCTTTGTGGTCGGTTGGCCTCGCGATGGGCTGAGGATGAACTAGTACAGGTGGAAGAACAGCCTCAGGAGGTGTGTTCTTGTGATGAGCTCTTTGGTGGTTCTATGAGCTGATCATCTGCTGAGCCGATCGATCGATCTCCCTTTCTATAGTGGTGGCTAGGCCCTATTTATAGTGGCCTTGGTCCTCTTCCTCCAAAACTTTGGTGGGAAGGGATCCCACAACGGCCAAATTTTAAGGGGAACAACAAATACAACTAATCCTGACGAAAGGTGGTCTTCGCCTGCAAAGCCTCTGAGTGTGATGTCGTGGTGGGCTCGGCGATGACATCCATCCTGCCGTTCTAGCGGTCTTGGTCTCATTGCACGCAAATGGCAACCTTTCGTTGATTGCTTGGGACACCACACCTGCACTTGCCTCCATTGCACCAGAGAGGAAACCTGTTGTACTACGCCCGCTGGCGTGCGCTTGGCCTTGGTTGTCATGGTTGATGTCATTCCAGCCTCGTGAGGCTGGGTCTTGCATAGAAATCTCTACTCCTCTCACGAGGCAACCTAAGGAGGCCGCTCCCTCGGGAGGTGTTGACGCCACCTGCCTCGCGAGGCTTGACTCCCCGCGAGGGTCTTGTCTTGCCGTAGTCGAAGTCGGGCCACGGGCTATCGAAGTTGCCACATCGTGGGCCATAGGCAGGCAGGCTGGGTACCCCGATTCCCAGAACGCCGACAGAAGCCCCTGGGCCCAAGGCGCGCTCGCACTTGGCTTCAAGGCGAAGCCAAAGGGCAAGTGCGGGACGCTGCTGGCCCCAATCGCCTGCGGGCCGTGACGACACGTGGCACTTGACAAGACGTGGGCATCTTCGCTTCCCCATGTCGCCTCGGCAACCGTTTGACTTGACAACTGCATGCTGCATGCAGAGAGAATCATCATTACTGGGGATTGTGGGAGGCCGACGATTTACCTTCTCCTGGCTATAAATGCGGGAGGGCGCGGATCCCCTGCTCATCTCTGTCTTCTTACTCCTTGCTCCTCCTTCTCCTCGCGCCTCCATCTTGCCGGAGCAACCATGGCGCCGATCAGGAGGTTCTCTGTGGTGGAGAAAGGAAAATCCCTAGAGATGCAACCCGAGTTGCTCCCGCCGAAGAAGAGGCCGGACCACTCCCGGGGCGATGCTGACGAGGCCGCGACGACGCGGCCTTGGCAATAACGGGCTCCGCCGGGCTTCCCGATTCCCTTGTACGCCCGCGCACATGGCCCGACGCAAGATGACCGGCGCCGCGAGGAGCGGAGCCGTGGAGGAAGTCGAGCGGCAACCGCATGGCTGCCTCCTTCGCTGACCCACGCCGAAGGCTCGGCCCGGGAGTTCATGGTGTGGGCGGAAACGCCGCCACACACGTGGATTCGCCTCCCGAGGCCCTTCGCGGGGGAGATACCATCGAGGGGTCCCATCGAGATGTGGCTGCAGCATGACGGGTGCTGTGGCTATGCCGCAGATGAGGAAGTTGAGGTTGTGGACGCCGACGACACCTTCATGACCCACTGGTGGGGCACGATTGCCCGCGTGTGCCGCCCAGAGGGGACCCACGCCATCTACTTCACGTACGACCGGGGCATCGACGCTCTTCTTCAGGATCTTCGACGGGGAAGGCCGACGCTTGGGGTGTCGCTCTGGCGGAGGAGGTTGCGGAGATAGGGCCACGGGCGGTGAACTTGCCCTTGGCCTTGCCAGCGACTCCTTGGAGCGGTAGCACCTCTTCGGACAGCAACAGCGCTTCTTCCGAGCATGACTCGAGTGACGACGTCAACTACAATCCGTCGAGCCGCCACGCTTGTGCCTTAATAATGGCGTCAACCGGCGTCGCCGGTGAAGCCGTTGGGGTCGTGCTCTCCTTAGGCCTCTCTCTTTTGTTTCATCCCTGCGGCATGTCATGACGAACCCCACGGGGGCATGTAAAAATCATGTAATGCTTTTTCTTAGTAATTGTCGTTCTCCAATCGATGTTGCACTTGTGTCTCTCGCTAAGGCACGCCCCCCTTTCATTCTTGAAGTAGCTTAGCGCTTTATGTCTGCGGGACCCAGTCCCCAAGAAGGCTTCAGCCATCGCTGGTATGCCAGGTCGCGATGCGTAGTCAAGGCAAGGAGGTGAGCAGCTCGAGGTCCGGTGAGAGCCCTTGAGGAGCGATGCTCAGGAGGCCCCCCTTGACACGCAAGCAGCTCCCAAAGGACTGAAAGGGAAGCATCCTTACCCCAGCTAGGTCGCGAGGGGCATGGCGTTGATTGCGAGATTAACGCTATGCACACGTTTAAGGACTTATCTTTTGATTCGCGTTTGTCTTCCCAATGCAGTGGCAGGCTCCTCGCGATGTCTGGTCGCGTTCCTATGGCCGCGGAGATCCTTTAGCGAGGCTCGCATCGTCCCCTTCCCTTCCCCTCATCCGGGTGCTCCACGTCCTCGGGCACCGGCTCCCGAGCACGGCTCAGCCACCGCTGGTATGCCAGGTCGCGATGTCGTGGACAAGTCCACACTACAAGAATCAGGAACTTTGCCATCCGCCAAGGCTGACGGCAAAGGCATACATGGCGGACGGCAAAGACCTTTGCCGTCAGCCAGCAGTCAGCAACATGTCCGGCTGAATAGGCTATGACAAAGGATTCTCTGTCGTCAGATGGCGGACGACAAAGATGAAAAAGGCTTTGCCATCTGCTGGCTATCGGCAAAGAGCTTAGACAGCACACGTGGTAGTTCAGGTACGTTAAGTGCTTAACGGCGTGCTTTGTCGTCAGCCAGCGGACGACAAAGATGCAAAGGCCTTTGTCATCTACTAGTTGATGGCAAATCTGCCAAATAGGCCAGCCCCTAATTGCCAGGTTGCACAGGTAGCTACCACGTGGCAGCTTTGTCGTCTGCTGGCGGGCGGCTAAGCTCTTTGCCGTCCGCTAGCTCACGACAAAGTGTCTATATAGCCCCTATTTTTCTGTTTTTCTTAAATTCATTCAATTTTGACAGAATTTCACACACACACACACACTATATATATATATATGTACACATTTCAAAATAATTTCAACAATAAGTTTCCAACAAGAGATATATACAAGTTTCCAACATTTCCATATATACAATAAGTTAGCAACAAGAGATATCCAACAAGTTTCCAACCAACAACATATCCAACAAGTTTCCACAAATAACAAGGAAGCACAAGCACAAGTACAAGTTTGCAACAAGTTTCCATCAATGCTAGCTTCCTCATCTCAAGTAAATATGCAAATTAGGAAAGTTGAAAGTTAGAAGAAGAAGAAGACTAGCTAAAAGAAGAAGAAGAAGAAGAAGAAGAAGAAGAAGAAGAAGAAGAAGAAGAAGAAGAAGAAGAAGAAGAAGAAGAAGAAGAAGAAGAAGAAGAAGAAGAAGAAGAAGAAGACTTCTTCTTCTTCTTCTAACTAAGGTAGGTAAAAATGCCATTTTTGAGCTAAGGTAGGTAAAAATACTAAGTGTGTATGTCATTTTGTACCTAAGTGAGCTAATTATGTCATAAATGAAGTAGTTAAGCTAATTATAGTTCATTATTGAGCTATCCTAGGTTGTTATGCCATTTTGTACCTAAGTGAGCTAATTATGTCATAAATGAAGTAGTTAAGCTAATTAGACCATTATTGAGCTATCCTAGGTTGTTATGCCATTTTGTACCTAAGTGAGCTAATTATGTCATAAATGAAGTAGCTAAGCT
>NC_041387.1:286809087-286816885 GCF_002162155.2 Triticum dicoccoides | reverse complement strand
GTAGCTAAGCTAATTATAGATCATTATTGAGCTATCCTAGGTTGTTATGCCATTTTCTACCTAAGTGAGCTAATTATGTCATACATGAAGTAGCTAAGCTAATTATAGATCATTATTGAGATATCCTAGGTTGTTATGCCATTTTGTACCTAAGTGAGCTAATTATGTCATAAATGAAGTACCTAAGCTAGTTATAGATCATTGTTGAGCTATCCTAGGTTGTTATGCCATTTTGTACCTAAGTGAGCTAATTATGTCATAAATGAACTAGCTAAGCTAGCTATAGACCATTATTGAGCTACCCTAGGTTGTTATATGCCATTTTCTAGATAACTTAGCATTTGTTAAGAAAACACTTGGGAAAACTTACCATGATCCGAGAGGTGAAGGGCCGGTCAGGGTTGCACCACTGTGAGACGGAGAAGGATCGGTCGATCCTTTCTGGGAGGCGTGCTGCATGAAAGATCATTTGCAATGTTTAGTTAGCATGATGCAACTGAAATGTGAATACTAGTAACTAATGACCATTCAAATGAAACTCATCGTGTCCGCTATAGCAATCTGGGGCATCGGCGAAGGGGTCTGTCGTATTTCTGCACACGGACTGCACTGTTTGTTTTCATGAGTCAGTCATATGAGTTAGTAATGAAACAAACATTGCATGCATGATTTGACTAGTATGCGGGAGAAACTTACCACGAGGATCTCGTATAGGGCCCAGTGACTCGCGTCGTTCCAGTTCCTCTCCGCCTCCAACATATTAGCCGTCCTCTCCTCCATGTCCCTCACCTTCTCGTCGGCCTGCCTGGCTGCCTTCGCCACAAGCACCTAGGCCCTAGCCTCAATAGAGAGATCCACTGGCCGTGGTCGAGGCCCCATCTCAGGAAGAGACTTCGCCTGCCGCTTCTTAATCTCCGAGAGACTTCTAGGACAACATATGAGCCCATCCCCAATGGGTACGTGGCCATGTTTCCTCCCATCACCAGATAGCATCACGAGCTCCAAATCAAAAGGACTCTGGCTCGGGTTGAGTCCTCGCCATTCATCTCCTTCCCCAGTCTCTGTACCTCACAAGCTTGTTGTGGGAGGAGATGTTGGTGAAGCTCTATGGATGATTGAGGTCATCCTCCGAGAATGCCTTAGCCTTCTTGAACGGGGCACTATGGGCCATGGCACAGAGGTCATACAGCGACGGCACCTCCTTGTTGTATTTTGCCTGAAAGAGAGGAACGGGGGTAAATTAGTAATTGAAGCTAGCATGAAGAATGAAATTGCATGAATGAAACCACATACCAAGTGATCCCCGTACTCAAACAGGTTGGAGCACCCTTGATGGTGCGACAGACCTCGCATCTGGGCACGCTTGTCCCTGGCCTTGTTGTGGGTGGTGTCGGATTTCGGGTTCCAGCAGCCCCTTGAGGTTCAAACACTGGGGTGCGCACGAAGATCTTTCCCCTACCAGCTCACGTCTCGATCTCTTGCAAGGAATCTAGGATAGGAAGAAGAACGCACAAGGGACACAAGATTTATACTGGTTTAGGCCACCATTGTGGTGTAATACCCTACTCCAGTGTGTGGTGTGGTGGATTGCCTCAGGGGCTGATGATGAACAGTACAAAGGGAGAACAGCCTCGCGAGGGCTGTTCTTGAGCTGGTGCGATGAACTGCTTGGGCGAGTTCAGTCGCCTCTTTCTGGACTATGCGTGGTCTGGATCCCCTCTCTCTAGACTATGCGTGGTCTGGATCCCTCCTCTCTAGACTATGCGTGGTTTGGATCCCCTCTCTCTAGACTATGTGTGGTTTGGATCCCCTCTCTCTAGACTATGCGTGGTTTGGATCCCCTCTCTCTTTGCCCTGTGGTGGCTAGTCCTATTTCTAGAGGGAGGCCCTGGGCCTCTTCCCAAATAATGAGCGGGAAGGGCGCCAACAATTGGCCATTTTGAAGGGGAACATCTAGTACACTTATTCTGACTAAAGTTGGTCTTCGGGTGCCAAAGGCTCTGACGATGATGCCGTCCTGGGCTCCACGATGCCCTCCATCCTGTTGTTCTGCTAGTCTTGGTCTTGTTGCACCGAAATGGTAACCTTTGCCCGATGCCTTGGCCTGTGCTTGCCCCCTTTGCACTGAAGGGGAAACAAGGACACTGCACAGGCCGGCGCCCGCTTGGCGCCCGCCTGGCCTCGATCGTCATGGCTTGCGTCACGGGCTCCTTGCGAGGTTCCCTTGCCTTGATCTCTCCGCCTCCTTGCGAGCCTGCCTGATGAGGCCGTTCCTGAGGAAGCTTCCTGTCATCCGCCCCGCGAGGCTTGGCCCCTCGCGAGGGTCTTGAGGTTGAGCTGATGAAGCTAGGCTCCCTGGGCCCCCACTCGAGCCACACCGTAGGCCGAAAGCAGGCAAGTCTGGGGAACCCCATTCCCAGAACGCCGACAGTAGCCCCTGGGCCCAAGGCTGCCCGGACTTGGCTTAGCAGAGAAGCGAAGGGGCAAGTGCGAAGCACCGCGGGCCCTAACAGCCTGCGGCCTTGGGCGTAGCGTGGCGATTGATTGGACGTGGGCGTCTCCGCTTCCTCACGACGCCTCGGCAACCGTCCGACTTGACAAGTCCCTGCATGCAAAAATGGGTCATGATTACCTGCGATCGTGGTGGCCGACGGTTAGCCTCCTCCGGCTATATGTACGGAACGGCGCGAGCCCTTCCAGTCCATTCCTTCCTGCTACTCCTTTTCTTCTTCTTCCTCGCCCTTGCTCCACCTTACGCCAATGGCACCAATCCGCCGGTTTTCTGCAGAAGAGAAGGGAAAGTCTCCTCAAGAGGGTCCTGGCCCGCTTCCGCCGAAGAAGCGGCTAGTCCTTTGCCGCCGAGATGATGGTGCTCGGTAGGAGGTGTCGAGGCCTTGGTACGAGCGGCCGCTGCCTGGGTTTCCGCTCCCCCTGTACGCCCGCATCAAGGGCTCTGGAGAAGAAGGCGTCGAGCCACACCGACGGCGCCGCCGCCGACCCCGGCGAGTTATGGTGGTGCGTGTCGTTCCCCCTGGAGTCCATGCCGAGGGCTCCTCTCGCGACCTTGTGCTCCACACTGCCATGCCTCCTCGATCCTGGATTCTCCTTCCTCCCTCCTTCGCCTTCAAGATTCCACCAAGGGGGCCTCTTGAGCTCTGGCTGCAGCACATTGACTGCAGTACCCCCGCGACCGGAGCAGAGGTTGAGGTCGTCGCTCCGGGCAAGGTCTACATGACCCGTGGCTGGGGCGAGATCGCCCGGGTCTGCTAGACAGGGGGCGCCCTCGTAATCCACCTCGAATACGATGGCGCCTCCTTGATGCTCTTCAAGGTCTTCGACGCGGAAGGACGCCGGCTGGAATGCTGCCCCGAGAAAAGTGGCCAGGGCGTCGGAGTGGCGAGGACCAGGCCTGCCAACCGCTTCCCCAACAGCTCCTCAAGCAGCAGCGGAGGTGCCGGAGGGTCCAGCGACTCCGCCGAGCTTCACGCTACTCCGGAGACGAGCGACGATAACTACGAGCCCCCGAGCTCGCGTCGCGCTCGGAGCAGTGCAGGTGCTTCAGGCCGCCGGCGGTGCTAATATGGATGGGGTTGGCGTCGGCACCTGATGGCCCACTGTTGATGATGGCGTCGCCTGCAGGGGCACGCGTAGTTAGCGTTCCTTAGGATTAGCACCTTTTGTTCCCTGCGAGGAATCGAAGTGACACCCCATGGGGGTATGTAAGGCGCTGGCCATGTCTTTTGTGAATATTATATCCTTATTTTGAATCGATCTGAGATGCTTGTCCTGCCTCGGCTCGGCTCCCCTTTCTTTCCTCACGAGGGCTTGGTGCTCTACACCGACAGGTCCCGGTCCCCAGGCAGGCTTCAGCCTCGCTGGTATGCCAGGTCGCGATGCCGTGGTCAAGGCCAGGAGGTGAGCGGCCCGAGGTCCAGTAAGAGCCCCTGAGTTGCGATGCTCAGGAGGTCCCCTTTAGCGCTCAAGCGGCCTCCGCTGGGAAAGAAAGGTAGTCAATGTTGCCGTGACAGAGCTGCAGTAGGCGAGGGTTTGGCGCTGAGTCAAATCAGTTTTCGCGTGACTTATCTCGTAGGTTCGGCGTAGTTTTCGTCGTCGTGTCGGGCCTGCGGGGCGGCAGCTGAGGTGTTGCCGGGTTAGGTCCTCGCGAGCTTCTTCCCTCTCCCCCTCACTTTCCTTCATGCTCTATGTCCTCAGATCTCGGCCCTCGAGCGAGCTCAGCCGCCGCTGGTATGACAGGTCGCGATGTCATGAGTCAAGGCCAGGGGGTGAGGGCTAGAGAGCCAGTAAGAGCCCATGAGTCACGATGCTCAGGCGCCCCCCCTTTTAACGTGCAAGCGGATTGTGCTGGAGAGAAGGAGATAAAGCTCGTGACGTCCCCAGCGTTGCTTCTGGAGTGGGTCCTGCATACCAATCACGAGGGGAAACAAGGTATGTCGTTACGGTTGCCAACCAACCATTGGTCGCTCCGAGGGAGTGATTGGCGCACTGAGGGCATGGTGAGGTGGCGCCTTGCGGGGCTGCCGCGGCTAGAGCTTAGCCACTTAGATTTGTCAGTGTTGCAGGGATGGACCCATGCGCAAGTGCCGTGCCAGAGCGAGCGGCTCCAAAGGTAGGTGTCAATCACGCAGGCGATTAGGTCAAGCATGTTAAGCACGAAAGGAGCAAATCCATTTAGATAGGTACAGGAAAGCAAACGCCACTGGGTCAGGCCCAAGCAGCTTGGGGATAGTGCAGCCCGAGGGGCGCCCCCAACAAGGTAAGTAAAGAGCATAAGCAAAACGGATACATGCCGCAGGGACAGACCCACGCGACCTGGGAATGATGCAGCCCTGAGGGCGCTCCCAGCTGAAACGAAACTTGGAAAGAAGTCACCTGATACCATTGCAGAGCGAGTGTCGGAGTAGCTGACGACACGTGGTGAAGAAGCCAATCCTCACGAGCCTTCAGAGCCTAGAGCCTCGGGAGGCTCTAGGTGTCCGGGTGGCTCCTCAAGGTCCATCTCCATCTCCTCCAGGAACGTGCGGTGCCTGGCCACCTGAGCTTCCAGGATGCTCCTCATCAGGCGCTGGTGAACAGCGGCCGCGTTCGGCAAGCCGAAAGGCATGCGAATGTAGCTGTGGGGTGGACCCTCGCAACGCCCCACGCGTGAAGGCCAGAGGCGCTCCTGAGACGCGACTCAGTTGAGCCCTGGTACGTCGATGCAGACACGCAGCCCACCATCCTCGCCGGGATGTGGGGCTACGGCGGGTAGGCGGCGGCTGCCGCGCATGACTCTTGACTCCTATAGCTCCTGAATGTTCCTCGCGATGAACTCCTGAGGGTTTGGCCCTCCTTGCCTCATACCTTCCTGAGGGAAACGTGCTTTGAAGCACGCCTCCAAGTGGTGCCCGAGCGCCTCCCTCGTGACCATGGCAAGGTCGGTGGCCCTCCAGGAGAGAGCCCCCGAGCCCTGCTCGAGGAGGGCGCCGGGCGTGCCTTCCTATGCGGCAGAGGGTGGCGCCCCTTGAACGGGCGCGGATCCTGAAAGAACGCCTCCAGAGGTGCCTTCCTCCTGAGGGTTTGGGCCATGCAAAGCCTTCTTCTTCTTTGGGACCGCCTCGGGTCTTCCGCTCCTGTGATCTGGGTCTTCGATTGCCGCAGCTTGGAAAGGCATGCTCAAGAGAACACACTGCATCCCTTTCCTCTCAAGGCACTGTGATGACTCCACCGCTTCCTGGCATCTTGAGGACGTTGTAGCCATGGTGAGTCACTGCCATGAACTTGGTCAGGGCTGGGTACCCGAGGATGGCATTGTATGGCAGGCGGATGTGGGCGACGTCGAAGTCGATGAGCTCGGTGCGGTAGTTGTTGTGCTGCCCAAAGGTGACAGGAAGGCGAACTTGCCCTATCGGGACGGTGGAACCATCAGTGACTACTGAGAAAGGCTTGGTCGGCTGAAGCTGATCGTATGGCACTTGGAGATTGTTGAATGTCTCGACGGATAGGACGTTGAGTCCTGCTCCACCATCGATGAGGGTCCTGGTGACTTGCACATTGCTGATGACTGGGGAACAAAGCATTGGGAGGACACCGGCCGTCGCTGCGCACTTGAGCTGATCCGCTGAGCTGAACGTGATGGCGCACGCAGACCACCTGAGAGGGCGCGTGGCCTCAAGCTTGGGGAGGACTGCATTCACCTCGTGAGCAAACTGCTTGAAGATGCGCTGAGAGGCTGGGGCTTGAGCGCCGCCCAGGATGCAAGCGATCGCGCGAGGCTCCTGGAAGCCCCCAGCCCCCTCGTCCTGATGATGGTCTTCATTCCTCCTTGGCGGTGGTGGTAGAGGAGGGAGGCCTGCGTTTCCTTGAGGGCGATCCTCGCGAGGCTGATCCCTCCAACCTTCCTTGCGAGGCTGGTCCTGCCAGCGGTCCTCGCGAGGTCGGTCACGCCACCCTTGGCGAGGGCCACGGTCTTCCCAACGTCCTCCACCTCTTCCTCCTCCTCGGCCATAGCCCCGGTCCTTACGGCCGGGGCGTCGGCCGATACGCCCATCTCGCACGGCCCTGAGCTCTTAGCATTCGTTGGTGTTGTGAGTGTGGAGGTCGTGGTACACGCAGTATTGGCTGCCCTTGGATGACTCAGGCTGATCCCTGCCTTGCTTGGTGTCTGGCTCTGCTGCGAGCACAGCAGCTCCCTTACGCTTCACGTCCTTGACCTTGGGCTTCTTCTCTTCTGGATCGGCAGCCGAAAGCTCGAGGAGGGAGAGGCGCCCTTCCTCATCCCTGGTGCACTTGGTTGCCAAGTTGAACAGCTCCAGGGATGTGCACAGGTCTTCATGGATCGCTAGCTCCTCTTTCATCTTGATGTCACGGACACCGTCGGAGAAGGCTGAGATGATGGCTTCCTCAGTCACCCTGGGGATCTTGAGGCGAGCGTTGTTGAAGCGCTGGATGTACTTCTGTAGGATCTCTCCTGGCTGTTGCTTGATGCGGCATAGGTCACTCATGGCCAGGGGCCGGTCGCGAGTGCCTTGGAAGTTGGCGATGAAGCGGGTGCGCATCTCATCCCAGGAGGAGATCGTGCCAGGAGCCAGGTTTAGGAGCCAGGTGCGGGCACTGTCCTTGAGCGCCATGGGGAACTAGTTCGCCATGACCTTCTGATCCCCGTTGGTGGCTTGGATGCCCAGCTCGTAGAGCTGGAGGAACTCTGCGGGGTCGGCAGTGCCGTCGTAGCGTGGAGGCAGGTCCGACTTGAACTTGTCGGGCCATGCGATGCTACGCAGCTTGGCGGTGAAGGCGCGACAGCCTGTAGTGGCCACCGGAGCTCTCTGCGGGTGCGGGGCTTGCTCCTGGAGATTCCCGTGCATCGCTGCCTGGAGCAGCGCGGGGTCTTGACGTGGTGGTGTAGGGATGTGGTCATGGCGCACCGGTGCTGGGAGCACGCGGGCACATTCTTGGGGGCGAGGGATCTCTTGGCAGCTCCTTTCTTGACGTGCAAGCGCTGGACACGGTGGGTCTCATCCTGGGGCCACGCGCCTTGGAGCCAGGGTGCCTTCTTGGGGAGGAGGTGGCAGAGGCACCTCCTGATCCTCGCCTCCTGCGCGGGATGGAGGGAGAGGCAGCGAGGGAGAGGGCATAGGAGAGCCCCCTGCAGCGCTGACAAGCTCGGTGATGCGGGCGAGGCAGTCCTCAAAGAGGTCGTCGACGGGATGGTAGTGCAGGAGTTCACGCGCCAGGAGCAGCGCAGCGTGCGCGTCCGTGGGGGCGCGATAGGCGTGGGACAACGAACCGGCTGGAGTCAGCG
>NC_041387.1:286805207-286808670 GCF_002162155.2 Triticum dicoccoides | reverse complement strand
AGCGGCTAGAGCAGCCCGACGCTCAGCGCGGGCTCGGCGAGCGTCAGACATGGATACGATGGAAGATCACACGCGACCAGCGGAAGAAAGATTCCGGCGCACCCCTACTTGGCGCGCCAAATGTCGGATTTCGGGTTCCGACAGACCCTTGAGGTTCGAACACTAGGGTGCGCACGAAGATCTTTCCCCTACCAGCTCATGTCTTGATCTCTTGCAAGGAATCTAGGCTAGGAAGAAGAACGCATAAGGGACACGAGATTTATACTGGTTCAGGCCACCATTGTGGTGTAATACCCTACTCCAGTGTGTGGTGTGGTCGATTGCCTCAGGGGCTGATGATGAACAGTACAAAGGGAGAACAGCCTCACGAGGGCTGTTCTTGAGCTGGTGCGATGAACTGCTTGGGCGAGTTCAGTCGCCTCTTTCTAGACTATGCGTGGTCTGGATCCCCTCTCTCTAGACGATGCGTGGTCGGGATCCCCCCTCTCTAGACTATGCGTCCTTTGGAGCCCCTCTCTCTAGACTATGCGTGGTTTGGATCCCCTCTCTCTAGACTATGTGTGGTTTGGATCCCCTCTCTCTTTACCCTGTGGTGGCTAGTCCTATTTATAGAGGGAGGCCCCGGGCCTCTTCCCAAATAATGAGCGGGAAGGGCGCCAACAATTGGCCATTTTTAAGGGGAACATCTAGTACACTTATCCTGACTAAAGTTGGTCTTCAGCTGCCAAAGGCTCTGACAATGACGTCGTCCTGGGCTCCATGATGCCCTCCATCCTGCCGTTCTGCTGGTCTTGGTCTTGTTGCACTGAAACGGTAACCTTTGCCTGATGCCTTGGCATGTGCTTGCCCCCTTTGCACCGAAGGGGAAACAAGGACACTGTGCAGGCCGGCGCCCGCCTGGCGCCCGCCTGGCCTCGATTGTCATGGCTTGCGTCAAGGGCTCCTCGCGAGGTACCCTTGCCTTGATCTCTCTGCCTCCTCGCGAGCCTGCCTGATGAGGCTGTTCCTGAGGAAGCTTCCTGTCATCCGCCCCGCAAGGCTTGGCCCCTCGCGAGGGTCTTGAGCTTGAGCTGATGAAGCTGGGTTACACTGGGGCCCCACTCGAGCCACGACGCAGGCCGCAGGCAGGCAAGTCTGGGGACCCCCGTTCCCAGAATGCCGACAGGTGGCTAGCCATTGGGGAGAGCACCACTCATCCACCAACCTCTCCCAACTGTCCATCTTATCCGCACACCATCTCTGGGGCACCTAAGTTAGACAAAGAGAAATTTCAGCTCTACGCCTACAAATCAAATCAAAGAAACTGGTACAAGGCCTTAAGAATAGGTAATTACCGTCATGTACTTCTCCTTAATCAGATACTTGAGGCGGCACTTCTTCTTCTGCCTCCTGATGTTAGTCGAGGCGTAGTAGTGTCGGACAGCCTGGACCCGAGCCTCGTGCCATGTGTTATGAAGTAGGCGCTTGCACTCAGCTTCAAGAACCATAACCGCCTCCGCCTCGTGTTCCTCAAGACACATGTAGAAGGTCTGCAATCAAATAAGACAACACCGATCACTAGTACAATCACTAGGTATAGTTGATTTTTAATTCTATAAAGGAGAACTTACTCAAAAACGCCGTCTCACAATGTCGGTCGCCGTCTTGCACATGACACTGTCGACCATCTCCCTCGGTGGGGCCGGGGCAGCCTGGTACATCTCCTAGGTGAGTGCTAGCTTTCGAATCTCACCCTCACCGGGCAACGTGACCCACCCCGGGAAGTGGTGCCAGACTAGAGTACCAAGGACATGGTTGGGCCTGTGGACCTTATCTGCGTGTGCCCAACCCCTGCAGTATGACAAGGCCAACACATTAGATATTAATTTGAACAAACATGAAGGCAAAAAGTTAAAAAAGAGTAAATTAATGCACTTACTTCTCCCCGTTAGGCTGAATCAACCACCTCTGGTCGCAGGTCGCCGGCACGGACGGTAGCTTAGTACTACCACGCTGGTAGACCCTCTTGCCCTCCTCAACCTGCTCGCTCTCGCTGTAGCTATCCTCGGATAAGGTCTCGTCGAGATCATCATCATGGTCGCTAGTCTCCATAGTCACGTGGGACAAAGACTCTGCGACCCTAGTCTCCTAGGAGGAAGACTGTGGGACCCGAGTCTCTTGTGAGGAAGACACTGGGACCCGAGGCTCGGCGACCAGAGCCTCGTAGACCCGTGGCTCGGCGACCAGAGGCTCGTCGTCCCGAGGCTCGTGGACCGGAGTCCAACACAGGTCCAGGTCAAAAGGGTCCACCTGAGCCGGAGCACTCCGGTGGTCCGCAGACTCAGCGGGGGTGGCAGCGAGGAAGGCAGAACAACCTTCCTGCCTCTGCCAGCGCCCCGTCCACCTCTACCCCTCTTCTTCCCCCGACCTCCTCTCCCGGCCAAAGAAGAAGCACCCGCCGAAGGTGATGGGGGTGTGTGCATGCTGTCTACAAGCGCCCTCCGAAGGTTGTGGGGTGGAATAACAACACCCCTCCCACGCGCCGAGGTAGGAGGCTCGGAGCGCTCTCGACCCAAGCCCACCATATGTCAACACCTATAATGAGAAAGAGTAAACGAAATTAGTACAACATAAACATAATAAAAAAATAGTGTGTATCATCATCATGAACATAATAAAAAATTCTGGGGTGTCATGTCGGGGTCGAGGGGTCGGGGTGTCAGGGTGCCCTGTCGAGGGTCGAGGGGTCGGGGTGTCGTGGTCGAGGGTCAAGGGGTCGGGGTGTCGGGGTCAAGGGGTCGGGGTGTCGTGGTCGGGATGGCAAATCCTCGACCCCTTGACCCCTTGACCCTCGACACGACACCTTGAACCCTTGACCCTCGACACGACACCCCGATCCGATCCCTCTTCTTCTTCTTCCCCCTTCTACTTATTCTACTTTTCTTCTTATTTGTTCATATTTTTTTCACTTCCTTTAATTATGACTATTTAACTAAAACCTCACACTAATCTAATGCTCCCTCCATGCGAAAATACTTGTCGCAGACATGGATGTATCTAGACGTATGTAAGTTCTAGATACTTCTATTTTTATATATTTCTCTGACAAGTATTTCCAGACAGAGGGAGTATAATATAGTCTAATCTAGCTAACTATATATCTAATATATTTATTATCTAAAAGAAAAAAGAAAAAAACAGAACTCCTCCTCCTCCTCTTCTTCTTCTTCTTCTTCTTCTTCTTCTTCTTCCTCTTCTTCTTCTTCTTCTTCTTCCTCTTCTTCTTCTTCTTCTTCTTCTTCTTCGTCTTCTTCTTCTTCTTCTTCTTCTTCTTCTTCTTCTTCTTCTTCTTCTTCTTCTTCTTCTTCTTCTTCTTCTTCTTCTTCTTCTTCTTCTTCTTCTTCTTCTTCTTCTTCTCCTTCTCCTTCTCCTTCTCCTTCTCCTTCTTCTTCTCCTTCTTCTTCTTCTTCTTCTTCTTCTTCTT
>NC_041387.1:286728355-286804207 GCF_002162155.2 Triticum dicoccoides | reverse complement strand
AGCAAGGGGTGGCGGCCAAGGAGGTGGGAGGACGTCCCAAGGCAGCCTAAAACTAAATCTAGGTCGTACAAGGCCAATGGGCCCAAGTGGAGGTGATGTAACACCTTTGGACTTGTAGTTTGACTCGGATTCTGCTGCAGCATCAGATCGTTTCGTCCACAACTCAACACTCCGGACGAATTTGAAGGTGATTCCAATTGGGTTGGAAAGTGCACGAAATCTAGTTTCCAACAAAAAAAGAATCACCCAATTCGGAGTCCGTATGAAAAACTTGTGTGCGTTTTGAGTCAGGTATGTCTGTGCAGTCCGAATCTGAATCCAGAACGTGAGAGACTTGGACTCTATCTTCTCTTGGGCCAAAAGTGACGTGAGAGAACTTTTTGAACAGCAAATAAACATCTCTTTCTTCCTTATCTTCATATGTGGATTGTACAAATGTCCCATACACCTGCAATTAGACAAAACACAAAAGTGTGAGAAGTATTTTTGTTCTGGATAACATAAATAGATTATTGAATAGTTTGCACTAGAAATCACCTGACAAATATGCGTATATGCAATATTTTTGGTCATATCCAAGGTAGTCATGTCCTCATCAATTGCTGCACCTCTCAATGAGCTTACAAAGAAAGATGTGCCTTTTCTTTGGGGTACCGCACAGGAAGAAGCCTTCACGGTATTGAAAGATAAGTTGACACATGCTCCTGTACTCCAACTTCCTGATTTTAATAAGACTTTTGAGCTTGAATGTGATGCTAGTGGAATTGGATTAGGAGGTGTGTTATTACAAGATGGCAAACCTGTTGCATACTTTTCTGAAAAATTGAGTGGGCCTAGTCTGAATTATTCTACTTATGATAAAGAATTATATGCTCTTGTTCGGACTTTAGAAACATGGCAACATTATTTATGGCCCAAAGAATTTGTTATACATTCTGATCATGAATCTTTGAAACATATTAAAAGTCAAGCTAAACTGAATCGTAGACATGCAAAAATGGGTTGAATTCATTGAGACTTTCCCTTATGTCATTAAACACAAGAAGGGAAAAGAAAATGTTATTGCTGATGCATTGTCTCGTCGCTATACTATGCTTTCACAACTTGACTTCAAAATATTTGGTTTGGAGACCATCAAAGATCAATATGTGCATGATGCTGATTTTAAAGATGTAATGCAGAATTGTAAAGAAGGAAGAATGTGGAACAAGTTTGTTGTTAACGATGGATTTGTGTTTCATGCTAACAAGCTATGCATTCCAGCTAGCTCCGTTCGTCTTTTGTTGTTGCAGGAGGCGCATGGAGGAGGATTAATGGGACACTTTGGCGTGAAGAAGACGGAGGACGTACTTGCTACACATTTCTTTTGGCCAAAGATGAGACGGGATGTTGAGCGTTTTATTGCTCGCTGCACTACATGTCAAAAAGCTAAGTCATGGCTCAATCCTCATGGTTTATATATGCCTTTGCCTGTACCTACTGTTCCTTGGGAGGATATATCTATGGACTTTGTTTTAGGTTTACCTCGAACAAAGAAGGGGAGGGATAGCATATTTGTTGTCGTGGATAGATTCTCGAAAATGGCACACTTTATACCATGTCATAAAAGTGATGATGCTGTTAATGTTGCTGATTTGTTCTTTCGTGAAATTATTCGCTTGCATGGTGTGCCAAATACTATTGTTTCAGATCGTGATACTAAATTTCTTAGCCACTTTTGGAGATGTTTATGGGCTAAGTTGGGGACTAAACTGCTTTTTAGTACTACTTGTCACCCCCAAACTGATGGACAAACTGAAGTAGTCAATAGAACGTTGTCTACTATGCTTAGGGCTGTTTTGAAGAATAATAAGAAAATGTGGGAGGAATGCTTGCCTCATATTGAATTTTCTTATAATCGTTCATTGCATTCTACTACTAAGATGTGCCCTTTTGAAGTTGTGTATGGTTTTCTACCTCATGCACCTATTGATTTGTTGCCTCTTCCATCTTCAGAGAAGGTTAATTTTGATGCTAAACAACGTGCTGAATTGATTTTAAAAATGCATGAGTTAACTAAGGAAAACATTGAGCGCATGAATGCTAAATATAAACTTGCTGGAGATAAGGGTAGAAAACATGTTGTGTTTGCACCTGGAGATCTTGTTTGGTTACATTTGCGTAAGGATAGATTTCCTGATTTGCGCAAATCAAAGTTAATGCCACGTGCTGATGGTCCCTTTAAGGTGTTAGAGAAAATAAATGATAATGCATATAAACTTGAGCTGCCTGCAGATTTTGGGGTTAGTCCCACTTTTAACATTGCAGATTTGAAGCCTTATTTGGGTGAGGAAGATGAACTTCCGTCGAGGACGACTTCATTTCAAGAAGGGGAGGATGATGAGGACATCAATACAATTGTTACACCCACAGCCCCTGCTGCTATACATACTGGACCAATTATTAGAGCTCGTGCACGTCAACTAAATTACCAGGTACTTTCGTTTCTTGGTAATGATTCTAATGTTCATGAGAATATGATGCTGCCTAAATTGGATACATTTGTTTTGCTTAAAAATGAAGGGCCTAGCTTGGAGAAGGATGAACATTGGAGCAAGAACAAGCATGGAGATGATGGCATGCGCAAGGGGAACAAGAACGGAGTTACAAGTGATGATTTCAGGACTTTGAAGCCACCATAATGGGTGCATGAAGCCTTGGACGAAATATACAAGATGCCACTTCATAAATTTCGTCCCGAGGCTATTTTAGGTGCTGCGTCACCTTATTATTGGGCCAGGGCCATATAATTTCGAAATACATAAGTATAGGCTATTTTTAGAGTCCGTATGTGTGGGGAAACAAGAGATAGGGTTGATTTCGGACCCCTCCACCAAGGGCCACGAAATTCTCCCCTCTTCCTCCATATATACATCCCTTAGGGCATCGTTTAGACTTTGGGTTTTGTTTAGATTAAAAGTTCGCCATAGCTGCAACTTCGCGTACTTCGTTTGTGTTCAACGACCAGACAAAGGCGTCACAGAACCCCACCTTGATCAATAAAGCTTTCATCTTATATTCGCAATATCCAGATTGCAATCTCAGTTTCTTGCTTGTTCTTCGTTTGCTCGCAGGAAACAGACCCTCGTGGTCAGGTTGATCGTGCTCCGGCGTGGTCAATAACCTCTCGGAGTTGGTTTAGCGATTGCTAAGGCGCGACGTCCTCGCACGTTCGTAGTCGGATCGTCAAAGTCGACTTTCACCAAAGCGATATCCATCATCTCATCGAAAGACGGGACACCTTAGCCTCTATCATAGAGTCTCCGAATAAGGTAGTAGCCATGTCTCGTGAGTAGGAAGAGGGAGTTCGGTGATAGAGGCAAAGGTGTCCCGTCTTTCGATGAGATGATGGATATCGCTTTGGTGGAAGTCGACTTTGACGATCTGACTACGAACGTGCGAGGATGTCGCGCCTTAGCAATCGCTAAACCAACTCCGAGAGGTTATTGACCACGCCGGAGCACGATCAACCTGACCACGAGGGTCTGTTTCCTGCGAGCAAACGAAGAACAAGCAAGAAACTAAGATTGCAATCTGGATATTGCGAATATAAGATGAAAGCTTTATTGATCAAGGTGGGGTTCTGTGACGCCTTTGTCTGGTCGTTGAACACAAACGAAGTACGCGAAGTTGCAGCTATGGCGAACTTTTAATCTAAACAAAACCCAAAGTCTAAACGATGCCCTAAGGGCTGTATATATGGAGGAAGAGGGGGGGAATTTCGTGGCCCTTGGTGGAGGGGTCCGAAATCAACCCTATCTCTTGTTTCCCCACACATACGGACTCTAAAAATAGCCTATACTTATGTATTTCGAAATTACATGGGCCTGGCCCAATAATAAGGTGACGCAGCACCTAAAATAGCCTCGGGACGAAATTTATGAAGTGGCATCTTGTATATTTCGTCCAAGGCTTCATGCACACATTCTGGTGGCTTCAAAGTCCTGAAATCATCACTTGTAACTCCGTTCTTGTTCCCCTTGCGCATGCCATCATCTCCATGCTTGTTCTTGCTCCAATGTTCATCCTTCTCCAAGCTAGGCCCTTCATTTGTAAGCAAAACAAATGTATCCAATTTAGGCAGCATCATATTCTCATGAACATTAGAATCATTACCAAGAAACGAAAGTACCTGATAATTTAGTTGGCGTGCACGAGCTCTAGTAATTGGTCCAGTATGTATAGCAGCAGGGGCTGTGGGTGTAACAATTGTATTGATGTCCTCATCATCCTCCCCTTCTTGAAATGAAGTCGTCCTCGACGGAAGTTCATCTTCCTCACCCAAATAAGGCTTCAAATCTGCAATGTTAAAAGTGGGACTAACCCCAAAATCTGCAGGCAGCTCAAGTTTATATGCATTATCATTTATTTTCTCTAACACCTTAAAGGGACCATCAGCACGTGGCATTAACTTTGATTTGCGCAAATCAGGAAATCTATCCTTACGCAAATGTAACCAAACAAGATCTCCAGGTGCAAACACAACATGTTTTCTACCCTTATCTCCAGCAAGTTTATATTTAGCATTCATGCGCTCAATGTTTTCCTTAGTTAACTCATTCATTTTTAAAATCAATTCAGCACGTTGTTTAGCATCAAAATTAACCTTCTCCGAAGATGGAGGAGGCAACAAATCAATAGGTGCACGAGGTAGGAAACCATACACAACTTCAAAAGGGCACATCTTAGTAGTAGAATGCAATGAACGATTATAAGCAAATTCAATATGAGGCAAGCATTCCTCCCACATTTTCTTATTATTCTTCAAAACAGCCCTAAGCATAGTAGACAACGTTCTATTGACTACTTCAGTTTGTCCATCAGTTTGGGGGTGACAAGTAGTACTAAAAAGCAGTTTAGTCCCCAACTTAGCCCATAAACATCTCCAAAAGTGGCTAAGAAATTTAGTATCACGATCTGAAACAATAGTATTTGGCACACCATGCAAGCGAATAATTTCACGAAAGAACAAATCAGCAACATTAACAGCATCATCGCTTTTATGACATGGTATAAAGTGTGCCATTTTCGAGAATCTATCCACGACAACAAATATGCTATCCCTCCCCTTCTTTGTTCGAGGTAAACCTAATATGACAAGAACTCGGATTGGTGGTGGATATATGGTGGTAGATGGCAGCGGTGGTGGTATATGACAGCTGTGGTGGTATATGGATACGGATTCGAAGCGGTGGCGGATAAGCGGTGGTGGTAGATGGCAGGGGTGATGATGATGGTGCGGCGGCGGCGTGACAACTTATGACCAGAACTCGAAACTCTAAAAGACTAGACTCTAAGACCAGCAACTAGACACGACGATGCAACCGCAAATTCAACAAAGCAAAACCCTAAAAAGATTATGCAAAGGCTCAGATTGGTTCGGATATGATGAACTAACCCTAATTTTTTTTGTGGCTTTTTCGTGGACTGTAGGTATGAAGAACAGACTCGATCTAAACTACGAAAAACTGTAAAATCTCACCGAGCAACCTGGAAATCTGATACCACTTGATAGAGGCAAAGGTGTCCCGTCTTTCGATGAGATGGTGGATTTCGCTTTGGTGGAAATCGACTTTGACGATCCGACTACGAACGTGCGAGGACGTCGCGCCTTAGCAATCGCTAAACCAACTCCGAGAGGTTATTGACCACGCCGGAGCACGATCAACCTGACCACGAGGGTCTGTTTCCTGCGAGCAAACGAAGAACAAGCAAGAAACTGAGATTGCAATCTGGATATTGCGAATATAAGATGAAAGCTTTATTGATCAAGGTGGGGTTCTGTGACGCCTTTGTCTGGTCGTTGAACACAAACGAAGTACGCGAAGTTGCAGCTATGGCGAACTTTTAATCTAAACAAAACCCAAAGTCTAAACGATGCCCTAAGGGCTGTATATATGGAGGAAGAGGGGGGAATTTCGTGGCCCTTGGTGGAGGGGTCCGAAATCAACCCTATCTCTTGTTTCCCCACACATACGGACTCTAAAAATAGCCTATACTTATGTATTTCGAAATTATATGGCCCTGGCCCAATAATAAGGTGACGCAGCACCTAAAATAGCCTCGGGACGAAATTTATGAAGTGGCATCTTGTATATTTCGTCCAAGGCTTCATGCACCCATTATGGTGGCTTCAAAGTCCTGAAATCATCACTTGTAACTCCGTTCTTGTTCCCCTTGCGCATGCCATCATCTCCATGCTTGTTCTTGCTCCAATGTTCATCCTTCTCCAAGCTAGGCCCTTCATTTGTAAGCAAAACAAATGTATCCAATTTAGGCAGCATCATATTCTCATGAACATTAGAATCATTACCAAGAAACGAAAGTACCTGGTAATTTAGTTGGCGTGCACGAGCTCTAGTAATTGGTCCAGTATGTATAGCAGCAGGGGCTGTGGGTGTAACAATTGTATTGATGTCCTCATCAATTGGGGCGAACTAACTTTTCTGCAGGCCGACCTTCATCATGGACACCACGTGCATCTTCTACTTCAACTGCACCAGCACCTCCATCCGGTGCCACCTCCAGCCGTGATACAAGAAAACAGGCACAACCACCATTATCTGCCAAGAGCGCACCTGCGGGGCCTGCACAGCGTTCTTCTTCTTCCATGGCATCAACAGGGCACACAAGTGATATTATTTGTCGTCGTTGTAAGGGAGGAGGTCATTATGCGAGGGAATGCAAATCTCTGCGTGTGATGATTGCTACCGCGGATGGTGGATATGAGTCCGCTAGTGACTATGATGAGGAGACATTGGCTCTTATTACACGTGAAGAACATGGTGGAGATGATTCTGATCATGAGACGCAATACATGGCTCCTGAAGACGCTGACAGGTATGAATGTTTAGTTGCTCAACGTGTTTTGAGTGTGCACGTCACACAAGCTGAGCAAAATCAGAGGCACAATTTGTTCCATACCAAGGGAGTTGTGAAGGAACGTTCTGTGCGCGTCATAATAGACGGAGGGAGCTGCAACAACTTGGCTAGCATGGAGATGGTGGAGAAGCTTTCTCTCACCACAAGACCACATCCACATCCTTACTACATCCAATGGTTCAACAACAGCGGCAAGGTTAAGGTAACACGTACTGTTCGTGTGCATTTTAGTATCTCTACATATGCTGATTATGTTGATTGTGATGTGGTACCTATGCAAGCATGTTCCTTATTACTTGGTAGACCATGGCAATTTGATAAAAATTCTGTACACCATGGTAGAAACAATCACTATACTCTTGTTCATAAGGATAAAAATATTACTTTGCTTCCTATGACTCCTGATTCCATTTTGAAAGATGATATTAATAGAGCTAATAAAGCACAACAGGAGAAGAATAAGAGCGAAAATCAGATTGTGGCAAAAGAATTTGAGCAACAAATGAAGCCTAATAATAAACCATCTAGTGTTGCTTCTGAAATTAAATTGAAAAGTGCATGTTTATTTGCCACCAAATCTGATACTGATGAGCTAGATTTCAGCAAATCTGTTTGCTATGCTTTTGTGTGCAAAGAGGCATTATTTTCATTCGAGGACGTGCCTTCCTCTTTGCCTCCTGCTGTCACTAACATTTTGCAGGAGTTCGCTGACGTTTTTCCACAAGACGTGCCACCGGGATTACCGCCTATTCGAGGGATTGAGCATCAGATTGACTTAATTCCCGGTGCTTCACTGCCAAACCGTGCACCATACCGTACCAATCCAGAGGAGACGAAGGAGATTATGCGTCAAGTACAAGAGCTTCTCGACAAAGGTTATATACGCGAATCCCTTAGTCCTTGTGCTGTTCCTATTATTCTAGTGCCGAAAAAGGATGGTACATCACGTACGTGTGTTGATTGTAGAGGCATTAATAATATTACTATTCGTTATCGTCATCCTATTCCTAGGCTAGATGATATGCTTGATGAATTGAGTGGCTCTACAATATTCTCCAAAGTTGATTTGCGTAGTGGCTACCATCTTTTCTTGGCTATGTTGTTACTCCACAGGGAATTGAAGTTGATAAAGCCAAGATTGAAGCTATTGAGAGTTGGCCGCAGCCCAAAACAGTCACACAAGTGAGGAGTTTTCTTGGCCTCGCTGGATTCTATAGGCGTTTTGTGAGAGATTTCAGCACCATTGCTGCACCTCTCAATGAGCTTATGATGAGGACATCAATACAATTGTTACACCCATAGCCCCTGCTGCTATACATACTGGACCAATTACTAGAGCTCGTGCACGCCAACTAAATTACCAGGTACTTTCGTTTCTTGGTAATGATTCTAATGTTCATGAGAATATGATGCTGCCTAAATTGGATACATTTGTTTTGCTTACAAATGAAGGGCCTAGCTTGGAGAAGGATGAACATTGGAGCAAGAACAAGCATGGAGATGATGGCATGCGCAAGGGGAACAAGAACGGAGTTACAAGTGATGATTTCAGGACTTTGAAGCCACCATAATGGGTGCATGAAGCCTTGGACGAAATATACAAGATGCCACTTCATAAATTTCGTCCCGAGGCTATTTTAGGTGCTGCGTCACCTTATTATTGGGCCAGGGCCATATAATTTCGAAATACATAAGTATAGGCTATTTTTAGAGTCCGTATGTGTGGGGAAACAAGAGATAGGGTTGATTTCGGACCCCTCCACCAAGGGCCACGAAATTCCCCCCTCTTCCTCCATATATACAGCCCTTAGGGCATCGTTTAGACTTTGGGTTTTGTTTAGATTAAAAGTTCGCCATAGCTGCAACTTCGCGTACTTCGTTTGTGTTCAACGACCAGACAAAGGCGTCACAGAACCCCACCTTGATCAATAAAGCTTTCATCTTATATTCGCAATATCCAGATTGCAATCTCAGTTTCTTGCTTGTTCTTCGTTTGCTCGCAGGAAACAGACCCTCGTGGTCAGGTTGATCGTGCTCCGGCGTGGTCAATAACCTCTCGGAGTTGGTTTAGCGATTGCTAAGGCGCGACGTCCTCGCACGTTCGTAGTCGGATCGTCAAAGTCGACTGCCACCAAAGCGATATCCATCATCTCATCGAAAGACGGGACACCTTTGCTCCTATCACCATTTGTTTCATCTTGCTTGCAAAGCTGAACAGGAAATAAAACGACGTGTTGGCCACGAGGAGAACAAGCGCACGGTGCACATTCCAAGAGTTGATATGATTGTTCCTTCAACTACTAGGCATACTATGACAACCACATCCGTTGTTGTCAGGACTACATCACCTCCACCATGTGACGCATCGCCCCCGAGAGTGGCTACATCATCTGAGTTGATCATAAGAGGTAATGACAAAGGTACTGATCTTCCATCTCTACATGAGAATGATGAATGCCTTGTCAATTTGAATGCACCATCTGATGAGCTACCCACTACTTTGATCACACCACCTATTTTAGAGGATTACGTTGATAATTTCACTTTGCCATGTGATCAAACAACTGAAATACCAACAATTTTGAGTGCACCCATTGAATTAACTATTGATGCAAAAGAACCAATGTTTAATCATTTTGATATGACCTCTAATCTTGGTGATGATTCTGTGTTGAATGACTTATTGCATGTTTGCTTATTTAAGCATGTTGTAGCATGTAAATTTGATGCAAGTAAGGTTTATTCACCAATGTTGGGATGGTTTAATGATGAACATTGTCAATCTTTTGAAATGAATAAGAGCTTCACTTATATGTGCAAACTGAGTTGCAATATTTTCATGCCTTCTACTTCTTGTGCTAATTTTTTGGCTTTAGATTTTATGAACTATGCATGTTACTCATCTATTCATGTGTCATATATGCAAAAATCAAGGGAAGTAAAAATGGATGACATATACATATACAACATGTACACCTTGTCTCTTTTGTTAGCCACATTTCAGATTAAGCAACGCCGAGGACGGCTTTATTTTCAAGAAGGGGAGGATGATGAGGACATGACTATCTTGGATATGACGAAAAATATTGCATATATGCATATTTGTCAGGTGATTTCTAGTGCAAACTATTCAATAATCTATTTATGTTATCCAGAACAAAAATACTTCACACACTTTTGTGTTTTGTCTAATTGCAGGTGTATGGGACATTTGTACAATCCACATATGAAGATAAGGAAGAAAGAGATGTTTATTTGCTGTCCAAAAAGTTCTCTCACGTCACTTTTGGCCCAAGAGAAGATAGAGTCCAAGTCTCTCACGTTTTGGATTCAGATTCGGACTGCACAGACATACCTGACTCAAAACGCACACAAGTTTTTCATACGGACTCCGAATTGGGTGATTCTTTTTTTGTTGGAAACTAGATTTTGTGCACTTTCCAACCCAATTGGAATCACCTTCAAATTCGTCCGGAGCATTGAGTTGTGGACGAAACAATCTGATGCTGCAGCAGAATCCGAGTCAAACTACAAGTCCAAAGATGTTACATCACCTCCACTTGGGCCCATTGGCCTTGTACGACCTAGATTTAGTTTTAGGCTGCCTTGGAACGTCCTCCCACCTCCTTGCCCGCCACCCCTTGCTCCTATATAAGTAGATGATAGAGGCAAAGGTGTCCCGTCTTTCGATGAGATGGTGGATTTCGCTTTGGTGGAAGTCGACTTTGACGATCCGACTACGAACGTGCGAGGACGTCGCGCCTTAGCAATCGCTAAACCAACTCCGAGAGGTTATTGACCACGCCGGAGCACGATCAACCTGACCACGAGGGTCTGTTTCCTGCGAGCAAACGAAGAACAAGCAAGAAACTAAGATTGCAATCTGGATATTGCGAATATAAGATGAAAGCTTTATTGATCAAGGTGGGGTTCTGTGACGCCTTTGTCTGGTCGTTGAACACAAACGAAGTACGCGAAGTTGCAGCTATGGCGAACTTTTAATCTAAACAAAACCCAAGGTCTAAACGATGCCCTAAGGGCTGTATATATGGAGGAAGAGGGGGTGGATTTCGTGGCCCTTGGTGGAGGGGTCCGAAATCAACCCTATCTCTGGTTTCCCCACACATACGGACTCTAAAAATAGCCTATACTTATGTATTTACATGGGCCTGGCCCAATAATAAGGTGACGCAGCACCTAAAATAGCCTCGGGACGAAATTTATGAAGTGGCATCTTGTATATTTCGTCCAAGGCTTCATGCACACATTATGGTGGCTTCAAAGTCCTGAAATCATCACTTGTAACTCCGTTCTTGTTCCCCTTGCGCATGCCATCATCTCCATGCTTGTTCTTGCTCCAATGTTCATCCTTCTCCAAGCTAGGCCCTTCATTTGTAAGCAAAACAAATGTATCCAATTTAGGCAGCATCATATTCTCATGAACATTAGAATCATTACCAAGAAATGAAAGTACCTGATAATTTAGTTGGCGTGCACGAGCTCTAGTAATTGGTCCAGTATGTATAGCAGCAGGGGCTGTGGGTGTAACAATTGTATTGATGTCCTCATCATCCTCCCCTTCTTGAAATGAAGTCGTCCTCGACGGAAGTTCATCTTCCTCACCCAAATAAGGCTTCAAATCTGCAATGTTAAAAGTGGGACTAACCCCAAAATCTGCAGGCAGCTCAAGTTTATATGCATTATCATTTATTTTCTCTAACACCTTAAAGGGACCATCAGCACGTGGCATTAACTTTGATTTGCGCAAATCAGGAAATCTATCCTTACGCAAATGTAACCAAACAAGATCTCCAGGTGCAAACACAACATGTTTTCTACCCTTATCTCCAGCAAGTTTATATTTAGCATTCATGCGCTCAATGTTTTCCTTAGTTAACTCATTCATTTTTAAAATCAATTCAGCACGTTGTTTAGCATCAAAATTAACCTTCTCCGAAGATGGAGGAGGCAACAAATCAATAGGTGCACGAGGTAGGAAACCATACACAACTTCAAAAGGGCACATCTTAGTAGTAGAATGCAATGAACGATTATAAGCAAATTCAATATGAGGCAAGCATTCCTCCCACATTTTCTTATTATTCTTCAAAACAGCCCTAAGCATAGTAGACAACGTTCTATTGACTACTTCAGTTTGTCCATCAGTTTGGGGGTGACAAGTAGTACTAAAAAGCAGTTTAGTCCCCAACTTAGCCCATAAACATCTCCAAAAGTGGCTAAGAAATTTAGTATCACGATCTGAAACAATAGTATTTGGCACACCATGCAAGCGAATAATTTCACGAAAGAACAAATCAGCAACATTAACAGCATCATCGCTTTTATGACATGGTATAAAGTGTGCCATTTTCGAGAATCTATCCGCGACAACAAATATGCTATCCCTCCCCTTCTTTGTTCGAGGTAAACCTAAAACAAAGTCCATAGATATATCCTCCCAAGGAACACTAGGTACAGGCAAAGGCATATATAAACCATGAGGATTGAGTCGTGACTTAGCTTTTTGACATCTAGTGCAGCGAGCAATAAAACGCTCAACATCCCGTCTCATCTTTGGCCAAAAGAAATGTGATGAGGACATGACTCCGAATTGGGTGATTCTTTTTTTGTTGGAAACTAGATTTCGTGCACTTTCCAACCCAATTGGAATCACCTTCAAATTCGTCCGGGGCGTTGAGTTGTGGACGAAACAATCTGATGCTGCAACAGAATCCGAGTCAAACTACAAGTCCAAAGGTGTTACATCACCTCCACTTGGGCCCATTGGCCTTGTACGACCTAGATTTAGTTTTAGGCTGCCTTGGGACGTCCTCCCACCTCCTTGGCCGCCACCCCTTGCTCCTATATAAGTAGATCCATCTAGTAGCTTTTCCTTGGGATTTGTTTAGTTAAAAGTTAGCCATTGCAACTTCGTGTACTTCGTTTGTGTCCAACGACCAGACCAAGACCGCTTACGGATCCCCACCATTATAAATACCTCATATATATTTGCAATATTCAGATTGCTTTATCATATTCTTGCTCGTTCTTCGATTGCTTGCAGGAATAGACCTTCGTGGTCAGGCTGACCGTGCTTCCGGCATCGTCAGTAACCTCAGGAGATTGGTTTAGCGATTGCTAAGGCGCAACGTCGTGCACGTTTGTAGTCGGATCGTCAAAGTCGTCTCCACCAAATCGATAGTTATCATCTCATCGAAAGATCGGGACACCCTCGCCTCTATCAAGTGGTATCAGTTTTCAGGTTGCTCGGTGAGAATTTTCAGTTTTCCTAGATTAGATTTATTTTCTTACCTATTGTCCAAGAAAAAGCCACAAAAAAGAGTTAGATCTATTCATCCTTGGTCCAAGCCAGTCTGAGCCTTTGCAATTTTCTTTTCATTGCTTGCATAGTTGAATTATCGGTTGCATCGTCGTGTCGAGTTGCTGGTCTTAGTGTCTAGTTCGTTTAGAGTTTCGAGTTCTGTTCACATTAGTCACGCCACCGCTGCATCATTATCTCTTTCGCTGTCCACCACCCATCCATCAATTTCCACCACGTGCTACCCACCATTCATTGTCATAATAATAGTTGAGATCGTTCACATCTTCACTTGATCCAATCTGCATCTTATCTAGTTTGTTTTGGAAAGAGGGAGAAAAAAAGAGAGAAAAAAAAGGAGAAAAAAAAGGAGAAAAAAAAGTCAGAGAGAAAAAAAGGAGAGAAAGAAAAAAAAAGTGTGAGGAAAAAAAAGAGAAGAAAAAAAAACAAAAAAATCGGCACAAGCTTTTTCAGAGGAAAGTTGGAGACGAAGTTGTTGATATATCCTGCTTGACTGTTGTTTCACCTCATTATCTTTACTGCCGTTGTGATCTTCACTTATATCTTGCTGTCCAGAGCTACTTAGTATCCTTCATTGATGCTAGTTGTGCTACGACGTGACCTCATTAGTGTTCTAGGCTCGCGTCTCTAGTCCGCTCTAGCCTAGGACCAGCACAGTACCGTCGTTGAGCGTTTATTCAACATTGCATCTTTGAATTGATTATTGCTAATCTTTTGCTACCATATATAGCCAACCCAGCTCCACATATTTCTACACCGTGTATACGTACGCTCCCCTGGCAATCGCTTTACTCAATATTCGGAGTTACTTGACACCTCTGGTTGCCGATCACCGCCTGCTGCATGGTAAGAATTTGTAAGACATTGATATTTGCTTTACTATGAGCGTTTTACCACCACATCCTAGTAGTTATAGGAACATTATTTTTGGGTTTTGTTTCTTGTTCTACTAATCATGACAGGATCCAGAGTCAATTCATGGGCTTTGTCGATCGCGGGAGACGTGCCACCACCTTTGCAAATACCACAACCGTCACGAGAGGTGCACAAACATCCAAATGCACATGATCAGGTTAATGTATCTATACCACCATTTAATGGCCGTTTTAAACCTGCTTTATATATTGAATGGGAGTTCGACATAAAAAATATATTTGCTTCCCATAATTTCGATGAACATAAAAAGGTTAAGGTTGCGGTTGGTTCTTTCACTGGTTATGCTTTGGTTTGGTGGAGTGAATATGGTCGTTACACCCTGATTATATACCTACTACTTGGGATGATTTGAAACTTGCCATGCGACATACTTTCGTCCCTGCTTATTATACTCGTGACATGATTAAGAAGTTGCAACACTTAAAACAAGGTAGTGAAACTGTAACAAAATATTATGATGATTTACAAACTACCTTGTTGCATTCCTCTTTAGAAGAAAGTGAAGATGATTTTATGGATAGATTTTGGGGAGGATTAAATCGTGATATTCAAGAGATACTAATTCATGAAGAGTGTTATCCTATGGACCATTTGTTTCATCTTACTTGCAAAGCTGAACAGGAAATAAAACGACGTGTTGGCCACGAGGAGAACAAGCGCACGGTGCACATTCCAAGAGTTGATATGATTGTTCCTTCAACTACTAGGCATACTATGACAACCACATCCGTTGTTGTCAGGACTACATCACCTCCACCATGTGACACATCGCCCCCGAGAGTGGCTACATCATCTGAGTTGATCATAGGAGGTAATGACAAAGGTACTGATCTTCCATCTCTACATGAGAATGATGAATGCCTTGTCAATTTGAATGCACCATCTGATGAGCTACCCACTACTTCGATCACACCACCTATTTTAGAGGACTACGTTGATAATTTGACTTTGCCATGTGATCAAACAACTGAAATACCAACAATTTTGAGTGCACCCATTGAATTAACTATTGATGCAAAAGAACCAATGTTTAATCATTTTGATATGACCTCTAATCTTGGTGATGATTCTGTGTTGAATGACTTATTGCATGTTTGCTTATTTAAGCATGTTGTAGCATGTAAATTTGATGCAAGTAAGGTTTATTCACCAATGTTGGGATGGTTTAATGATGAACATTGTCAATCTTTTGAAATGAATAAGAGCTTCACTTATATGTGGAAACTGAGTTGCAATATTTTCATGCCTTCTACTTCTTGTGCTAATTTTTTGGCTTTAGATTTTATGAACTATGCAAGTTACTCATCTATTCATGTGTCATATATGCAAAAATCAAGGGAAGTAAAAATGGATGACATATACATATACAACATGTACACCTTGTCTCTTTTGTTAGCCACATTTCAGATTAAGCAACGCCGAGGACGGCTTTACTTTCAAGAAGGGGAGGATGATGAGGACATGACTACCTTGGATATGACCAAAAATATTGCATATATGCATATTTGTCAGGTGATTTCTAGTGCAAACTATTCAATAATCTATTTATGTTATCCAGAACAAAAATACTTCACACACTTTTGTGTTTTGTCTAATTGCAGGTGTATGGGACATTTGTACAATCCACATATGAAGATAAGGAAGAAAGAGATGTTTATTTGCTGTCCAAAAAGTTCTCTCACGTCACTTTTGGCCCAAGAGAAGAGAGAGTCCAAGTCTCTCACATTCTGTGATGAGGACATCAATACAATTGTTACACCCACAACCCCTGCTGCTATACATACTGGACCAATTACTAGAGCTCGTGCACGCCAACTAAATTACCAGGTACTTTCGTTTCTTGGTAATGATTCTAATGTTCATGAGAATATGATGCTGCCTAAATTGGATACATTTGTTTTGCTTACAAATGAAGGGCCTAGCTTGGAGAAGGATGAACATTGGAGCAAGAACAAGCATGGAGATGATGGCATGCGCAAGGGAAACAAGAACGGAGTTACAAGTGATGATTTCAGGACTTTGAAGCCACCATAATGGGTGCATGAAGCCTTGGACGAAATATACAAGATGCCACTTCATAAATTTCGTCCCGAGGCTATTTTAGGTGCTGCGTCACCTTATTATTGGGCCCGGCCCATGTAATTTCGAAATACATAAGTATAGGCTATTTTTAGAGTCCGTATGTGTGGGGAAACAAGAGATAGGGTTGATTTCGGACCCCTCCACCAAGGGCCACGAAATTCCCCCCCTCTTCCTCCATATATACAGCCCTTAGGGCATCGTTTAGACTTTGGGTTTTGTTTAGATTAAAAGTTCGCCATAGCTGCAACTTCGCGTACTTCGTTTGTGTTCAACGACCAGACAAAGGCGTCACAGAACCCCACCTTGATCAATAAAGCTTTCATCTTATATTCGCAATATCCAGATTGCAATCTTAGTTTCTTGCTTGTTCTTCGTTTGCTCGCAGGAAACAGACCCTCGTGGTCAGGTTGATCGTGCTCCGGCGTGGTCAATAACCTCTCGGAGTTGGTTTAGCGATTGCTAAGGCGCGACGTCCTTGCACGTTCGTAGTCGGATCGTCAAAGTCGACTGCCACCAAAGCGATATCCATCATCTCATCGAAAGACGGGACACCTTTGCCTCTATCAAGTGGTATCAGATTTCCAGGTTGCTCGGTGAGATTTTACAGTTTTTCGTAGTTTAGATCGAGTCTGTTCTTCATACCTACAGTCCACGAAAAAGCCACAAAAAAATTAGGGTTAGTTCATCATATCCGAACCAATCTGAGCCTTTGCATAATCTTTTTAGGGTTTTGCTTTGTTGAATTTGCGGTTGCATCATCGTGTCTAGTTGTTGGTCTTAGAGTCTAGTCTTTTAGAGTTTTGAGTTCTGGTCATAAGTTGTCACGCCGCCGCCGCACCATCATCATCACCCCTGCAATCTACCACCACCGCTTATCCGCCACCGCTTCGAATCCGTATCCATATACCACCACAGCTGTCATATACCACAACCGCTGCCATCTACCACCATATATCCACCACCAATCCGAGTTCTTGTCATATTAGGTTTGTTTTCGAGATCCATCTAGATTCCGATTCGTGTTTCCTTGCCGGAGTAGGTTTCGGAAAAAAAAAGTCGGGTAGCCACGCTCCGTTTAGGCCCAAAATTTTTCGAAAACGCATTTTTCGAAAAATTTTCTGGCTATCCTATTTTTAGGTGTTTCTGAGTGTTTTGAGACAGGTGCCATTATAGGAAGTTTTTTTTGACCCGTTTCCAGTTTTTGGGTCCGGGCAGTCAAAAAAAAAATTGGTCAAAAAAAATTTTAGTGCCCATCCTGTCAGTTTGAGCTAAGAAGAGTTTTGAGACACTCGCCATTATAGTGATTTTTCGCAAAAAAAAAGCAGCGCAAAAAAAAAGATGACTGAACAGGTGCAAGATGTGCTGAACAATTTTGAAGAGGCCATGGAGAAGATCACTGGCCTTGAGAAGACGTTCGAAACAAAGCTCGATAACAGATTTAATGAATTGCTCGCGCGTCTTCCACCACCACCACCCGCTGCACCTAACGCACCTCTCCAACAACAACAACAACGACTACCTCCACGTCGCGAAATAGACCTTCGCCGAGCGAGCCGTGTTCCTATTGCGTTTGGCCAAACTGTTGGTGCTGCTGTTGATACTTCTGTGGCTCCTGCTACTGCTGTTGCTGGTACCCAGGAGGATGATGAGTATGTGGGCGATTATGAGGATGAGGTTGATCAAAATCAGATCTACGAGCAGCCACCAGCACCACCACCAGCAGGTCGACCTCAGGTATATATTCGTAATGGTAGGCCTGCACCACCACCTCAGGTACGAGATGATGTCCATATTCCTAAACTGAAATTGAATATTCCACCATTTGAGGGTAGATATGTTCCTGATATATATCTTACTTGGGAGTTAGAAACTGAACAACGATTTACATGTTTACAATATCCTGAAGAGAGACGAGTTGCTGCTGCTGTTTGTGCTTTCACTAGTTTTGCATGTGTATGGTGGTCTGAACATTGTAGATTATATCCTATTCCAACTACTTGGGCTGCTTTGAAAACTGCTATGCGTACGCGTTGGGTTCCACCATATTATCAACGTGAATTGCTTCAAAAATTGCAGCGTTTAAGACAAGGAAAAAATTCTGTAGAAGAATATTATCAGGAATTACAAACTGGCATGATTAGATGTGGTATTGTTGAGGAGAATGAAGCTATGCTTGCACGTTTTCTGGGTGGATTAAATAGAGAGATTCAGACCATTCTAGACTATAAGGAGTATACTAATATCACTCGTTTATTCCATCTTGCTTGTAAAGCTGAACGTGAAGTGCAGGATCGACAAGCATTGGGGCGAACTAACTTTTCTGCAGGCCGACCTTCATCATGGACACCACGTGCATCTTCTCCTTCAACTGCACCAGCACCTCCATCCGGTGCCACCTCCAGCCGTGATACAAGAAAACAGGCACAACCACCATTATCTTCCAAGAGCGCACCTGCGGGTCCTGCACAACGTTCTTCTTCTTCCATGGCATCAACAGGGCACACAAGTGATATTATTTGTCGTCGTTGTAAGGGAGGAGGATTAATGGGACACTTTGGCGTGAAGAAGACGGAGGACGTACTTGCTACACATTTCTTTTGGCCAAAGATGAGACGGGATGTTGAGCGTTTTATTGCTCGCTGCACTACATGTCAAAAAGCTAAGTCACGACTCAATCCTCATGCTTTATATATGCCTTTGCCTGTACCTAGTGTTCCTTGGGAGGATATATCTATGGACTTTGTTTTAGGTTTACCTCGAACAAAGAAGGGGAGGGATAGCATATTTGTTGTCGTGGATAGATTCTCGAAAATGGCACACTTTATACCATGTCATAAAAGCGATGATGCTGTTAATGTTGCTGATTTGTTCTTTCGTGAAATTATTCGCTTGCATGGTGTGCCAAATACTATTGTTTCAGATCGTGATACTAAATTTCTTAGCCACTTTTGGAGATGTTTATGGGCTAAGTTGGGGACTAAACTGCTTTTTAGTACTACTTGTCACCCCCAAACTGATGGACAAACTGAAGTAGTCAATAGAACGTTGTCTACTATGCTTAGGGCTGTTTTGAAGAATAATAAGAAAATGTGGGAGGAATGCTTGCCTCATATTGAATTTGCTTATAATCGTTCATTGCATTCTACTACTAAGATGTGCCCTTTTGAAGTTGTGTATGGTTTCCTACCTCGTGCACCTATTGATTTGTTGCCTCTTCCATTGATAGAGGCAAAGGTGTCCCGTCTTTCGATGAGATGGTGGATTTCGCTTTGGTGGAAGTCGACTTTGACGATCCGACTACGAACGTGCGAGGACGTCGCGCCTTAGCAATCGCTAAACCAACTCCGAGAGGTTATTGACCACGCCGGAGCACGATCAACCTGACCATGAGGGTCTGTTTCCTGCGAGCAAACGAAGAACAAGCAAGAAACTGAGATTGCAATCTGGATATTGCGAATATAAGATGAAAGCTTTATTGATCAAGGTGGGGTTCTGTGACGCCTTTGTCTGGTCGTTGAACACAAACGAAGTACGCGAAGTTGCAGCTATGGCGAACTTTTAATCTAAACAAAACCCAAGGTCTAAACGATGCCCTAAGGGCTGTATATATGGAGGAAGAGGGGGTGGATTTCGTGGCCCTTGGTGGAGGTGTCCGAAATCAACCCTATCTCTTGTTTCCCCACATATACGGACTCTAAAAATAGCCTATACTTATGTATTTCGAAATTACATGGGCCTGGCCCAATAATAAGGTGACACAGCACCTAAAATAGCCTCGGGACGAAATTTATGAAGTGGCATCTTGTATATTTCGTCCAAGGCTTCATGCACACATTATGGTGGCTTCAAAGTCCTGAAATCATCACTTGTAACTCCGTTCTTGTTCCCCTTGCGCATGCCATCATCTCCATGCTTGTTCTTGCTCCAATGTTCATCCTTCTCCAAGCTAGGCCCTTCATTTGTAAGCAAAACAAATGTATCCAATTTAGGCAGCATCATATTCTCATGAACATTAGAATCATTACCAAGAAACGAAAGTACCTGATAATTTAGTTGGCGTGCACGAGCTCTAGTAATTGGTCCAGTATGTATAGCAGCAGGGGCTGTGGGTGTAACAATTGTATTGATGTCCTCATCATCCTCCCCTTCTTGAAATGAAGTCGTCCTCGACGGAAGTTCATCTTCCTCACCCACATAATGCTTCAAATCTGCAATGTTAAAAGTGGGACTAACCCCAAAATCTGCAGGCAACTCAAGTTTATATGCATTATCATTTATTTTCTCTAACACCTTAAAGGGACCATCAACACGTGGCATTAGCTTTGATTTGCGCAAATCAGGAAATCTATCCTTACGCAAATGTAACCAAACAAGATCTCCAAGTGCAAACACAACATGTTTTCTACCCTTATCTCCAGCAAGTTTATATTTAGCATTCATACGCTCAATGTTTTCCTTAGTTAACTCATGCATTTTTAAAATCAATTCAGCACATTGTTTAGCATCAAAATTAACCTTCTCCGAAGATGCAAGAGGCAACAAATCAATAGGTGCACGAGGTAGGAAACCATACACAACTTCAAAAGGGCACATCTTAGTAGTAGAATGCAATGAACGATTATAAGCAAATTCAATATGAGGCAAGCATTCCTCCCACATTTTCTTATTATTCTTCAAAACAGCCCTAAGCATAGTAGACAACGTTCTATTGACTACTTCAGTTTGTCCATCAGTTTGGGGGTGACAAGTAGTACTAAAAAGCAGTTTAGTCCCCAACTTAGCCCATAAACATCTCCAAAAGTGGCTAAGAAATTTAGTATCACGATCTGAAACAATAGTATTTGGCACACCATGCAAGCGAATAATTTCACGAAAGAACAAATCAGCAACATTAACAGCATCATCGCTTTTATGACATGGTATAAAGTGTGCCATTTTCGAGAATCTATCCACGACAACAAATATGCTATCCCTCACACCTCCTAATCCAATTCCACTAGCATCACATTCAAGCTCAAAAGTCTTATTAAAATCAGGAAGTTGGAGTAAAGGAGCATGTGTCAACTTATCTTTCAATACCGTGAAGGCTTCTTCCTGTGCGGTACCCCAAACAAAAGGCACATCCTTCTTTGTAAGCTCGTTGAGAGGTGCAGCAATGGTGCTGAAATCTCTCACAAAACGCCTATAGAATCCAGCGAGGCCAAGAAAACTCCTCACTTGTGTGACCGTTTTGGGCTGCGGCCAACTCTCAATAGCTTCAATCTTGGCTTTGTCAACTTCAATTCCCTGTGGAGTAACAACATAGCCAAGAAAAGATACTCGGTCGGTGCAAAAGGTGCACTTCCCAAGGTTACCAAACAAACGTGCATCACGTAGAGCAATAAAAACAGCACGTAAATGTTCCAAATGTTCTTCCAAAGATCTGCTATAAATCAGTATATCATCAAAATATACTACCACAAATCGTCCAATGAAAGCACGTAAAACTTTGTTCATTAGTCTCATGAAAGTACTAGGCGCATTAGTTAACCCAAAAGGCATGACTAACCACTCATATAATCCAAACTTAGTTTTAAATGCTGTTTTCCATTCATCTCCCAATTTCATACGAATTTGATGGTATCCACTACGCAAATCAACTTTGGAGAATATTGTAGAGCCACTCAATTCATCAAGCATATCATCTAGCCTAGGAATAGGATGACGATAACGAATAGTAATATTATTAATGCCTCTACAATCAACACACATACGTGATGTACCATCCTTTTTCGGCACTAGAATAATAGGAACAGCACAAGGACTAAGGGATTCGCGTATATAACCTTTGTCGAGAAGCTCTTGTACTTGACGCATAATCTCCTTCGTCTCCTCTGGATTGGTACGGTATGGTGCACGGTTTGGCAGTGAAGCACCGGGAATTAAGTCAATCTGATGCTCAATCCCTCGAATAGGCGGTAATCTCGGTGGCACGTCTTGTGGAAAGACGTCAGCGAACTCCTGCAAAATGTTAGTGACAGCAGGAGGCAAAGAGGAAGGCACGTCCTCGAATGAAAATAATGCCTCTTTGCACACAAAAGCATAGCAAATAGATTTGCTGAAATCTAGCTCATCAATATCAGATTTGGTGGCAAATAAACATGCACTTTTCAATTTAATTTCAGAAGCAACACTAGATGGTTTATTATTAGGCTTCACTTGTTGCTCAAATTCTTTTGCCACAATCTGATTTTCACTCTTATTCGTCTCCTGTTTTGCTTTATTAGCTCTATTAATATCATCTTTCAAAATGGAATCAGGAGTCATAGGAAGCAAAGTAATATTTTTATCCTTATGAACAAGAGTATAGTGATTGTTTCTACCATGGTGTACAGAATTTTTATCAAATTGCCATGGTCTACCAAGTAATAAGGAACATGCTTGCATAGGTACCACATCACAATCAACATAATTAGCATATGTAGAGATACTAAAATGCACACCAACAGTACGTGTTACCTTAACCTTGCCGCTGTTGTTGAACCATTGGATGTAGTAAGGATGTGGATGTGGTCTTGTGGTGAGAGAAAGCTTCTCCACCATCTCCATGCTAGCCAAGTTGTTGCAGCTCCCTCCATCTATGATGACGCGCACAGAACGTTCTTTCACAACTCCCTTGGTATGGAACAAATTGTGCCTCTGATTTTGCTCAGCTTGTGTGACCTGCACACTCAAAACACGTTGAGCAACTAAACATTCATACCTGTCAGCGTCTTCAGGAGCCATGTATTGCGTCTCATGATCAGAATCATCTCCACCATGTTCTTCACGTGTAATAAGAGCCAAAGTCTCCTCATCATAGTCACTAGCGGACTCATATCCACCATCCGCGGTAGCAATCATCACACGCGGAGATTTGCATTCTCTCGCATAATGACCTCCTCCCTTACAACGACGACAAATAATATCACTTGTGTGCCCTGTTGAGGCCATGGAAGAAGAAGAACGCTGTGCAGGCCCCGCAGGTGCGCTCTTGGCAGATAATGGTGGTTGTGCCTGTTTTCTTGTATCACGGCTGGAGGTGGCACCGGATGGAGGTGCTGGTGCAGTTGAAGTAGAAGATGCACGTGGTGTCCATGATGAAGGTCGGCCTGCAGAAAAGTTAGTTCGCCCCAATGCTTGTCGATCCTGCACTTCACGTTCAGCTTTACAAGCAAGATGGAATAAACGAGTGATATTAGTATACTCCTTATAATCTAGAATGGTCTGAATCTCTCTATTTAATCCACCCAGAAAACGTGCAAGCATAGCTTCATTCTCCTCAACAATACCACATCTAATCATGCCAGTTTGTAATTCCTGATAATATTCTTCTACAGAATTTTTCCCTTGTCTTAAACGCTGCAATTTTTGAAGCAATTCACATTGATAATATGGTGGAACCCAACGCGTACGCATAGCAGTTTTCAAAGCAGCCCAAGTAGTTGGAATAGGATATAATCTACAATGTTCAGACCACCATACACATGCAAAACTAGTGAAAGCACAAACAGCAGCAGCAACTCGTCTCTCCTCAGGATATTGTAAACATGTAAATCGTTGTTCAGTTTCTAACTCCCAAGTAAGATATATATCAGGAACATATCTACCCTCAAATGGTGGAATATTCAATTTCAGTTTAGGAATGTGGACATCATCTCGTACCTGAGGTGGTGGTGCAGGCCTACCATTACGAATATATACCTGAGGTCGACCTGCTGGTGGTTGTGCTGGTGGCTGCTCGTAGATCTGATTTTGATCAACCTCATCCTCATAATCGCCCGCATACTCATCATCCTCCTGGGTACCAGCAGCAGCAGTAGCAGGAGCCAAAGAAGCACCAACAGTAGTAGCAGCGTGATGAGGACATCAATACAATTGTTACACCCACAGCCCCTGCTGCTATACATACTGGACCAATTACTAGAGCTCGTGCACGCCAACTAAATTACCAGGTACTTTCGTTTCTTGGTAATGATTCTAATGTTCATGAGAATATGATGCTGCCTAAATTGGATACATTTGTTTTGCTTACAAATGAAGGGCCTAGCTTGGAGAAGGATGAACATTGGAGCAAGAACAAGCATGGAGATGATGGCATGCGCAAGGGAAACAAGAACGGAGTTACAAGTGATGATTTCAGGACTTTGAAGCCACCATAATGGGTGCATGAAGCCTTGGACGAAATATACAAGATGCCACTTCATAAATTTCGTCCCGAGGCTATTTTAGGTGCTGCGTCACCTTACTATTGGGCCAGGCCCATGTAATTTCGAAATACATAAGTATAGGCTATTTTTAGAGTCCGTATGTGTGGGGAAACAAGAGATAGGGTTGATTTCGGACCCCTCCACCAAGGGCCACGAAATTCCCCCCCTCTTCCTCCATATATACAGCCCTTAGGGCATCGTTTAGACTTTGGGTTTTGTTTAGATTAAAAGTTCGCCATAGCTGCAACTTCGCGTACTTCGTTTGTGTTCAACGACCAGACAAAGGCGTCACAGAACCCCACCTTGATCAATAAAGCTTTCATCTTATATTCGCAATATCCAGATTGCAATCTTAGTTTCTTGCTTGTTCTTCGTTTGCTCGCAGGAAACAGACCCTCGTGGTCAGGTTGATCGTGCTCCGGCGTGGTCAATAACCTCTCGGAGTTGGTTTAGCGATTGCTAAGGCGCGACGTCCTTGCACGTTCGTAGTCGGATCGTCAAAGTCGACTGCCACCAAAGCGATATCCATCATCTCATCGAAAGACGGGACACCTTTGCCTCTATCAAGTGGTATCAGATTTCCAGGTTGCTCGGTGAGATTTTACAGTTTTTCGTAGTTTAGATCGAGTCTGTTCTTCATACCTACAGTCCACGAAAAAGCCACAAAAAAATTAGGGTTAGTTCATCATATCCGAACCAATCTGAGCCTTTGCATAATCTTTTTAGGGTTTTGCTTTGTTGAATTTGCGGTTGCATCATCGTGTCTAGTTGTTGGTCTTAGAGTCTAGTCTTTTAGAGTTTTGAGTTCTGGTCATAAGTTGTCACGCCGCCGCCGCACCATCATCATCACCCCTGCAATCTACCACCACCGCTTATCCGCCACCGCTTCGAATCCGTATCCATATACCACCACAGCTGTCATATACCACAACCGCTGCCATCTACCACCATATATCCACCACCAATCCGAGTTCTTGTCATATTAGGTTTGTTTTCGAGATCCATCTAGATTCCGATTCGTGTTTCCTTGCCGGAGTAGGTTTCGGAAAAAAAAAGTCGGGTAGCCACGCTCCGTTTAGGCCCAAAATTTTTCGAAAACGCATTTTTCGAAAAATTTTCTGGCTATCCTATTTTTAGGTGTTTCTGAGTGTTTTGAGACAGGTGCCATTATAGGAAGTTTTTTTTGACCCGTTTCCAGTTTTTGGGTCCGGGCAGTCAAAAAAAAAATTGGTCAAAAAAAATTTTAGTGCCCATCCTGTCAGTTTGAGCTAAGAAGAGTTTTGAGACACTCGCCATTATAGTGATTTTTCGCAAAAAAAAAGCAGCGCAAAAAAAAAGATGACTGAACAGGTGCAAGATGTGCTGAACAATTTTGAAGAGGCCATGGAGAAGATCACTGGCCTTGAGAAGACGTTCGAAACAAAGCTCGATAACAGATTTAATGAATTGCTCGCGCGTCTTCCACCACCACCACCCGCTGCACCTAACGCACCTCTCCAACAACAACAACAACGACTACCTCCACGTCGCGAAATAGACCTTCGCCGAGCGAGCCGTGTTCCTATTGCGTTTGGCCAAACTGTTGGTGCTGCTGTTGATACTTCTGTGGCTCCTGCTACTGCTGTTGCTGGTACCCAGGAGGATGATGAGTATGTGGGCGATTATGAGGATGAGGTTGATCAAAATCAGATCTACGAGCAGCCACCAGCACCACCACCAGCAGGTCGACCTCAGGTATATATTCGTAATGGTAGGCCTGCACCACCACCTCAGGTACGAGATGATGTCCATATTCCTAAACTGAAATTGAATATTCCACCATTTGAGGGTAGATATGTTCCTGATATATATCTTACTTGGGAGTTAGAAACTGAACAACGATTTACATGTTTACAATATCCTGAAGAGAGACGAGTTGCTGCTGCTGTTTGTGCTTTCACTAGTTTTGCATGTGTATGGTGGTCTGAACATTGTAGATTATATCCTATTCCAACTACTTGGGCTGCTTTGAAAACTGCTATGCGTACGCGTTGGGTTCCACCATATTATCAACGTGAATTGCTTCAAAAATTGCAGCGTTTAAGACAAGGAAAAAATTCTGTAGAAGAATATTATCAGGAATTACAAACTGGCATGATTAGATGTGGTATTGTTGAGGAGAATGAAGCTATGCTTGCACGTTTTCTGGGTGGATTAAATAGAGAGATTCAGACCATTCTAGACTATAAGGAGTATACTAATATCACTCGTTTATTCCATCTTGCTTGTAAAGCTGAACGTGAAGTGCAGGATCGACAAGCATTGGGGCGAACTAACTTTTCTGCAGGCCGACCTTCATCATGGACACCACGTGCATCTTCTACTTCAACTGCACCAGCACCTCCATCAGGTGCCACCTCCAGCCGTGATACAAGAAAACAGGCACAACCACCATTATCTGCCAAGAGCGCACCTGCGGGGCCTACACAGCGTTCTTCTTCTGATAGAGGCTAAGGTGTCCCGTCTTTCGATGAGATGATGGATATCGCGTTGGTGGAAGTCGACTTTGACGATCCGACTACGAACGTGCGAGGACGTCGCGCCTTAGCAATCGCTAAACCAACTCCGAGAGGTTATTGACCACGCCGGAGCACGATCAACCTGACCACGAGGGTCTGTTTCCTGCGAGCAAACGAAGAACAAGCAAGAAACTGAGATTGCAATCTGGATATTGCGAATATAAGATGAAAGCTTTATTGATCAAGGTGGGGGTCTGTGACGCCTTTGTCTGGTCGTTGAACACAAACGAAGTACGCGAAGTTGCAGCTATGGCGAACTTTTAATCTAAACAAAACCCAAAGTCTAAACGATGCCCTAAGGGCTGTATATATGGAGGAAGAGGGGGGAATTTCGTGGCCCTTGGTGGAGGGGTCCGAAATCAACCCTATCTCTTGTTTCCCCACACATACGGACTCTAAAAATAGCCTATACTTATGTATTTCGAAATTACATGGGCCTGGCCCAATAATAAGGTGACGCAGCACCTAAAATAGCCTCGGGACGAAATTTAGGAAGTGGCATCTTGTATATTTCGTCCAAGGCTTCATGCACCCATTATGGTGGCTTCAAAGTCCTGAAATCATCACTTGTAACTCCGTTCTTGTTCCCCTTGCGCATGCCATCATCTCCATGCTTGTTCTTGCTCTAATGTTCATCCTTCTCCAAGCTAGGCCCTTCATTTGTAAGCAAACAAATGTATCCAATTTAGGCAGCATCATATTCTCATGAACATTAGAATCATTACCAAGAAACGAAAGTACCTGGTAATTTAGTTGGCGTGCACGAGCTCTAGTAATTGGTCCAGTATGTATAGCAGCAGGGGCTGTGGGTGTAACAATTGTATTGATGTCCTCATCATACTCCGGCAAGGAAACACGAATCGGAAACTAGATGGATCTCGGAAACAAACCTAATAAGCAAGGAACTCGGATTGGTGGTAGATATATGGTGGTGGTATATGGCAGCGGTGGTGGTAGCGGTGGTAGTATATGGATATGGATCGGTGGTGGTATATGGACACGGATTGGTGGTGGTATATGGATACGGATTCGGAGCGGTGGTGGTAGATGGTAGGGGCGATGATGATGGTGCGGCGGCGGCATGACAACTTATGACCAGAACTCGAAACTCTAAAAGACTAGACTCTAAGACCAGCAACTAGACCGACGATGCAACCGCAAATTCAACAAAGCAAAACCCTAAAAAGATTATGCAAAGGCTCAGATTGGTTCGGATATGATGAACTAACCCTAAATTTTTTTTGTGGCTTTTTCGTGGACTGTAGGTATGAAGAACAGACTCGATCTAAACTACGAAAAACTGTAAAATCTCACCGAGCAACCTGGAAATCTGATACCACTTGATATAGGCAAAGGTGTCCCGTCTTTCGATGAGATGGTGGATTTCGCTTTGGTGGAAGTCGACTTTGACGATCCGACTACGAGCGTGCGAGGACGTCACGCCTTAGCAATCGCTAAACCAACTCCGAGAGGTTATTGACCACGCCGGAGCACGATCAACCTGACCACGAGGGTCTGTTTCCTGCGAGCAAACGAAGAACAAGCAAGAAACTAAGATTGCAATCTGGATATTGCGAATATAAGATGAAAGCTTTATTGATCAAGGTGGGGTTCTGTGACGCCTTTGTCTGGTCGTTGAACACAAACGAAGTACGCGAAGTTGCAGCTATGGCGAACTTTTAATCTAAACAAAACCCAAAGTCTAAACGATGCCCTAAGGGCTGTATATATGGAGGAAGAGGGGGGAATTTCGTGGCCCTTGGTGGAGGGGTCCGAAATCAACCCTATCTCTTGTTTCCCCACACATACGGACTCTAAAAATAGCCTATACTTATGTATTTCGAAATTACATGGGCCTGGCCCAATAATAAGGTGACGTAGCACCTAAAATAGCCTCGGGACGAAATTTATGAAGTGGCATCTTGTATATTTCGTCCAAGGCTTCATGCACCCATTATGGTGGCTTCAAAGTCCTGAAATCATCACTTGTAACTCCGTTCTTGTTTCCCTTGCGCATGCCATCATCTCCATGCTTGTTCTTGCTCCAATGTTCATCCTTCTCCAAGCTAGGCCCTTCATTTGTAAGCAAAACAAATGTATCCAATTTAGGCAGCATCATATTCTCATGAACATTAGAATCATTACCAAGAAACGAAAGTACCTGGTAATTTAGTTGGCGTGCACGAGCTCTAGTAATTGGTCCAGTATGTATAGCAGCAGGGGTTGTGGGTGTAACAATTGTATTGATGTCCTCATCATTCGGAGAGGAGCGAGTTCACCTTATCTTCGATAGCCTTAGCTCGGGCTCGTGTCAGGGGTCCAAGTGGTGTTGAGGGAGATGTAGGCATGTCCATTGAGATGAGCGAGGGATGCTCCGCATCATCTCCCCCCCTTGTGAAAGATCCGACCTCGGATCGAAATCCTCATCACCATGGTACGGGGAGAGATCGGAGACGTTGAAGATGTCGCTCACGTTGTACTTGTCGCATGGGAGATCGATCTTGTAAGCATTGTTGTTGTAGCGTGCTAGCACCTTGAAAGGTCCGTCGGCGCGAGGGAGAAGCTTGGACTTGCGTTCGTTGGGGAAGCGGTCCTTGCGAAGATGTAGCCACACTAGGTCTCCAATGTTGAATATCATGGGGTGTTTGTTGACGTTGAGCTTGGTCGCGAGGCGTTGTACTTGGCGCTCGATGGTGTGCCTTGTATCTTCATGCATCTTCTTGATGTAGATTGCACGTGCACTTGCGTCGAGGTTGGTGCGTTCTTGTAGAGGAAGAGGTAGAATGTCCAATGGGGACAACGGGTTGAAACCATAGACGACCTCAAAGGGGGACTTTCCGGTTGTCGAATGTCTTGCACGGTTGTAGGCGTACTCGGCGATTGGTAGGCACGCCTCCCACTCCTTGATGTTCCTCTTGATCAACACGCGAAGTAGAGTGGAGAGTGTATGGTTCATCACCTCCGTTTGGCAGTCGGTTTGAGGATGGTATACCGAAGAGAACAATAGCTTGATGCCGAGCTTGGCGCATAGGGTCTTCCAAAAATAACTCAAGAACTTGACGTCGCGGTCTGAGACAATTGTCTTTGGTACTCCATGAAGTCGCAAGATTTCCCTACAAAATAGATTGGGAATATGTGAAGCATCATCTATCTTGTTGCAAGGAATGAAATGTGCCATCTTAGAAAACCGGTCCACAACAACAAACACGGAATCCTTTCCATTTTGAGTTCTAGGCAAACCAAGTATAAAATCCATGCTAATGTCTTCCCAAGGTTGATAAGGAATAGGAAGAGGCATGTAAATACCATGGAATAGGAATAGGAATAGGAAGAGGCATGCTAATGTCTTGCAACATTTAGAGCATCGGGTGGTGAAGCGTGAGACGTCACGGAACATCTTGGGCCAATAATAGTTCTTGGAGAGCGTAGCGAACGTCTTGTCGCGTCCAAAGTGTCCCATGAGTCCGCCTCCATGAGCCTCTTGCAAAAGTAGCAAACGAAGAGAAGACTCGGGAATGCAAAGTTTGTTAGCTCTCATAAGATAATCGTCCTTTATGTAGTATCGTTCCCAAGATGTGTGCGTCAAACACTTAGCATAAGGAGTAGCAAAAGAAGGATCATGCTCATACAAGTCTTTTATGTGCTCAAAACCAATAACATTCAACTCAAGTTGAGTGACAAGTGTGCATATGCGTGAAAGTGCATCCGCAACAACATTTTCTTTACCCTTAATGTGCTTGATCACATATGGGAAAGATTCAATAAATTCACTCCATTTGGCATGACGCTTGTTCAACTTAGTTTGTCCTTTTAAGTACTTAAGCGTTTCATGATCGGTATGGATGACAAATTCATGAGGTCTAAGATAATGTTCCCAAACATGTGGCACATGTACTAAGGCATATAATTCTTTCTCATAGATGGGATAGTTAAGTTGAGCACCGGAGAGTGTTTCACTAAAATAAGCAATGGCTCGTTTTGCTTGCATCAAAACACCGCCAATTCCGGTACCGGATGCATCACAATGAACCTCAAAAGTTTTCTCAAAGTTGGGCAAAGCAAGAATCGGAGCATGAGTAAGCAAAGATTTGAGCTCATCAAAAGCCGTGGATTGCAAAGATCCCCAAACAAAAGGAGCATTCTTCTTACTCAAAGCATGCAAAGGAGCGGCAATTGTGCTAAAGTTTTTCACAAAGCGGCGATAAAATCCTACAAAACCAAGAAAGCTACACACTTGTTGCAAATTGGTGGGTTGGGGCCAAGTTTTAATTGCTTTAATCTTAGTTTCATCAACATGGACACCCTTGGAAGAGACAACAAAACCCAAGAAAACCACTTTGTCAACGCCAAAAGTGCATTTCTTCAAGTTCGCATAAAGTCTTTCCTTGCGGAGGGTTTGCAACACTGATTTAACATGATTAATGTGCTCTTTCATGGTTTTGCTAAACACAAGGATATCATCAAAGTAAACCACAAAGAAGACTCCAATATAAGGTCTAAGCACATGATGCATAAGACGCAGGAAAGTTCCGGGTGCTTCCGACAAACCCATAGGCATCACTAACCACTCATATAAGCCAAATTTTGTTTTGAAAGCGGTTTTCCATTCATCACCTTCTTGAATGCGGATTTGATAATAGCCACTTTTAAGATCTATTTTTGAGAAAAAGTTGGCTCCACTAAGTTCGTCAAGCATATCGTCTAAGCGAGGAATGGGATGCCTATATCGAACGGTAATGGCATTTATGGGTCTGCAATCAGAACACAAGCGGAAACTTCCATCGGGCTTAGGCACAAGTATAACGGGAACGACACATGAGCTTAAGCTTTCACGTACATGACCGTTGTCGATGAGTTGTTGTACTTGCCGTTGAATCTCCTTGGTTTCTTCGGGATTGACACGGTATGGAGCTTTGTTTGGAAGTGGCGCTCCGGGGATGAGGTCGATTCGATGCTCAATGCCTCGTAGTGGCGGTAGACCCGGAGGTAGCTCATCGGGGAAAACATCTTTGAATTCCTGCAAAAGAGATTGAAACACTAAAGGTAGCTTGTGAAAGGTGTTAGTTGTTGGCTCTCCATCTTTGCACACAAGGACGAAGTGCATCACTCTTGATGGGTTCTCACACGCTTCTCTTATCTCACTTTTGGTGGCAAATAGGATGAGGTTTTTCTCTCTAGGCGAAGAGGCGCTCAAATTTGGCTTATGGCTCTCACTCACTTTCGGGTGTGTCACTTTTTCACTCTTCTCTCCATGTTTGGTGGCTTGCTTGTCGGCTATCATTTAACTAGGAGACATAGCACATATTCCTGCCCTTTCATTTTGAAGCTATAGTGATTGGTGCGCCCATTGTGGGTGACACCACGGTCGAATTGCCATGGTCGACCAAGAAGTAGGTGGCAAACGGTCATTGGGACCACATCACACTCCAAAGTGTCTTCAAAAGCACCAATTTTGAAGGATACTTGGACCGTATGCTCGACTCGTATAGTGCCGGAGTCACTTAGCCATTGAACCTTGTAGGGGCACGGGTGCTTCCTCTTGACCAATTGAAGCTTGGAACATAATTCTTCACTTGCCAAGTTGTGACAACTACCTCCATCGATGATGACCTTGACGGACCTTCCATTGATGGCGGCCTTAGTGTGGAAGATGTGGCATCGTTGGTCTTCTTCTTGTTGATGTTGAAGTGTCAAGACTTTGGAGACAGCGATAGAGGGGCTCGAATCCTCATCACAAAAGACTTGATCATCTTCATCCTCGTTCACGCGCCGGTGCATGGCCACTTGCTCAAGGGCTTCCATCTCCTCTTCACTCATTGAGTCATATGTGCCGTCGTCGTTGAGGATCATGGTGCGCTTGTTCATGCATTGGAAGGACTTGTGGCCTCGGCCGCCGCAAGTGAAACACTTGAAGGAGCTTGTTTTGACGGTCTCATCGGTTGGAGTAGATGATGAAGCACGCGGTTTGAAGTTGCTTGTAGTAGGAGGACGACGACTTGAACTTGCCGAAGTTTTCTTGTAACTTGACTTGTCGTCATTGCTTGGAGAAGGTTTGGTTGATGTAGATGTTGAAGGAGCCGTTGAAGCTTGGGTGTTGGAGAAACCATAGGTCTTGGATGAGTACTTGGCGTACTTGAAGTCATCTTGCACTTGACCTTCCGCCTTGGTTGCTTGATGTACGAGCTCAATGAGGTTGGAATAGGGTTGGAAGTCGGCAATCTTCTTGATGGGATGATTGAGTCCATTCAAGAAACGTGCCATTGTTTGCTCATCATCTTCCGTGACATTGGCTCGAATCATGGCTATCTCCATTTCCTTGTAGTATTCTTCAACACTCTTTGTTCCTTGCTTGAGTAGTTGTAGCTTCTTGAAGAGATCGCGGTTGTAGTAGGCTGGTACAAAGCATGCCCGCATGACATCCTTCATTTGAGCCCAAGTGGTGATTGGTGGTTCACCACTTGCTTGACGGCGTTCAAGTACTTGTTCCCACCATATGAGCACATAATCCTGGAACTCAAGTGATGCCATAGCGATCTTTTTCTCTACCTCATAGTTGTGCAAGCGGAAATTTTTTTCAACCTTCAATGCCCATGAGAGGTACTCTTTCGGATCATTGCTTCCATTGAACTTGGGCATTGTGAACTTGAGCTTGCCATAGCGTTGCTCTTCATTGTGTTGTTGGCGATGGTGATGGTGACGTCCTTGACGTGGAGGATAGTCATCCTCATGTTGCTCTTGGCGCGGGGGAAATCCATGATCAACTTGCTCTTGTTGAACTTGAGGTTGAGGTGGAGCTTGACGAGCTTGTGGAGGACCTTGTGGAGCTTGATGTTGCACACGCGGTTGGTAGTTCCTCTCTTGGATTTCTTCTCGAAGGGCTTCCTCTTGATTGCGCCGCTCGTGATTGCGGTTGGCAATGGCTCGGCTCGAATCTCGAAGGGCACGTTGCGCCTCAAGAGCTTGCGCTTCACGTTGTTGTTGTTGAAGATGTTGAGTCTCGGTGTCTTGTTCCTCTTGGTGTAAACGTGCTCGTTCTTCTTCTTGGCGCCTTAGTCATTGCCTTTCTTGAGCTTGAGCAAAAACGACTTGGTTTGATTGAGGACGAGGGATTTGCTCATCGACTTGTTCTTATGAATGCTTGTCATGTAGCGGGTTCCGAGATGCATGCCAGTCTTGACGCGCAGCTCGACGAAGAGTGTTCGATGATGGTGTAGTTGAGTCGGAGAAGGTGTCGTCGGATTGTCGACTCGAGCGGCTCCGTCTTGAGGATGAAGAAGTGGAAGGACGCCGGTTCCTCATGAAGGCACGGATCTCATCCATTCTTGCATCATTCTCTTGCTTTTGAGCGTCGAATTTGTTGTCGACATAGTCCCTCATTGCTTGTTGCTTTTGGTGCAGTGCCTTTTGAGCTCCAAATAGGTGGTTCTTGGTGAAGAATGATGACATGTCGTCGTCGTTCTTGATGAGAGGTGGAGTGGTAGAAGAACTTGGCCTATCCATCATACCAAGCCAAATGTAAGTGGTAGAAGGAAAAGAACGTGTAGCAAATGTACCTTGACCGAAGTTGAAGATTAATCAAGTTCACTCAAATGCGGAAAATGAAATAGCACCATTGGTACCAATTCTTGTCAGTTCTCACACCTACACACGTAAAAGCTTATGGTGGATCTTGGTTAGGATGGTGGCACAAAATTTGATGCAATAGTAAGTGAGCTTCAATAATGTTGCAAAAGATTCACAAATTTGCAAATGCAACAAGTATACCAAGCAAGTATGGGTACACGGAAACACACATGCAAATAGATAAATGGGATTGTGCAATCCAAAATTGAGCCAAAATGTGGAAACCACGAAATGCTCTTGTTGCACAATACTAGAGAGACGCTAGCACGATTGCACAATAGGCGGATACGCAAACTTGTGCACAACCTACTAGGCAAAAATGCAACGATCTCTATCCCAAGTATTCTATATGTATGATATTTCGGTGCTATGATCCAAGATGATCGGATATGACAATCTTAATGTTGTAAGATGCTATGGTTCTTGCTTATAAGCTCTTTGCTTATCTTTCCTGTTTGCTTAAAACCTTGGGTGGCTCTTTCACTTTTGAGCTCTTTTCTCATGCAAAACTCACGAACCAAGGTAGCAATTGTGTATGTGATGACAACTTTGTGACACACAAGTTGGTCTCAAGATATGCACCACTATGGTATGATATGTATGCTATGTTGTATGATCACTAATGTGCACAAGTCACGTGGCCTGCAATACTCAACCGCTAGTCTCTATGGGTAAGCTACGCAAAATGAGGTAATGTGGGTTATCAATGCAATTGCAAGTTATGACAAAGATGTCGTCGAAGTTACCGTCCTTGGCGATGATGAGACCCTTGCGAAGTTGAGCCGTGGTGATGATGAAGTCGAACCGCACCTAGATAGCTGAAACACAAAAGGATACGGGAGCCACAACTCAAAATCTCAAGGACCAAAATGTGTCAAAATCGTCATAGGAGGTATCATGGAAGATATTGGTGAATGTTGGTTTCGAAGATGTGGTGGAATGTGGGGTTGTGGTGGTGGCTTACTGACAAAGTTCAGTTTCGTCAGGGTATTATGGACGCCCGGGGTTTTACGGTCGTCCGGTCATCGTCGGACGTCCGACCTTTTCCGGTCGTCCGGAGCCTGTGCGAAAATCGGGCTCGGGAAGATGAACTGCGAGAATTCAGGGAAGAAGAAGATGGTGAGGTCGAAATCGAGTGATTTGGTGGACGGAAAAGGGTGGGGAGGGTGGGGAAAGCTAGATCCACATGCAGCAACACAAATCCATGGACCAAATCCAACAAAATCTCAACTCACAAACAAATCACAAAAAAAAATTGGGGCTATTTTTGGTGGGGAATTTTTGGATTTAGGACAAAAACATCAAAATCAAGCTAGAAAACACGGGGTAGGGGCTCCAAAACGCGATCAATGTGGCTCATGATACCAAGATGATGTAGGGTGGATCCCTATGGAGCCGATCTTTCACGTTTGGAGTGGATACTACGGGGAATCACGAAGAACACGCGGAAGCACAAAGGGGAAACACAGGGAAAACGAGAGAGACAATCACTAAACCGACATAGAATCAATCACACGAGTGCTAGATCACCGACAACATAGAGTGACATATGATCCACAATCAACCAAGGTAAGGATACAAAGGGACAGTTCTTCTCCGTACGGAGGTCTTGATGGTCTTCCCTAGAAAGGGGTCTTGAATCCGCTTGGGGGATCTTCTCCGAAGAGGTCCTGAGCTCCGAGGAGAAGTAGCCAAGTGGATGAGCAAGGCTCTCACACAAAATATGAGCTAAACCTATGCTACCCGCAATAGGAGGTGGGGGCGTCCTATTTATAGTCTTAGTGCAAATGGAAGTCAAAGTGAAGGGGTACAAGGGCTCCAGCCCGCAGGTGCGGTCACTCGGGTGTCGGACGTCTGGAAGGCGTCGGACGTCCGGAGGCTCGGGACGGTCCGGACGTCCGGTCGGGCTCGGGCGTCCGTAGAATCATCTCTTTCGTGGGCACGTAGGACGTCCAGAGGGGGTCGGTTGTCCAGAGCTTCGTGACGGTCCGGACGTCCGAAAGTCGTCGGTCGTCCGTAGATTCGGTTCGGGCGTGCATCGGTCGGACGTCCGGTGGTTTTGGTCATCCGTAGTTTCGGTTCGGGTGCCTAGCTGTCGGACGTCCGGAGGGCGTCGGTCGTCCGTGGCCTGGGAGTCGTCGGATGTCCGGGCTTGGTCGGACGTCCGATGCCTGTAGCTTCCGCAGCATCTCTTCTTCTTCTTCAACATGCTTGGGGTCCTCGCCGTCTTGGCTCTTGCAAGTAGTTGATCCTTGGCTCACCTCCATGTACCTGATTACACATAGAGTCTCCGAATGAGGTAGTAGCCATGTCTCGTGAGTAGGAAGAGGGAGTTCAGAGAGGAGCGAGTTCACCTTATCTTCAATAGCCTTAGCTCGGGCTCGTGTCAGGGGTCCAAGTGGTGTTGAGGGAGATGTAGGCACGTCCATTGGGATGAGCGAGGGATGCTCCACCTCACCGAAGGATGCTCCGCATCATCTCCCCCCTTGTGAAAGATCCGACCTCGGATCGAAATCCTCATCACCATGTGATAGAGGCAAAGGTGTCCCGTCTTTCGATGAGATGATGGATATCGCTTTGGTGGAAGTCGACTTTGACGATCCGACTACGAACGTGCGAGGACGTCGCGCCTTAGCAATCGCTAAACCAACTCCGAGAGGTTATTGACCACGCCGGAGCACGATCAACCTGACCACGAGGGTCTGTTTCCTGCGAGCAAACGAAGAACAAGCAAGAAACTGAGATTGCAATCTGGATATTGCGAATATAAGATGAAAGCTTTATTGATCAAGGTGGGGTTCTGTGACGCCTTTGTCTGGTCGTTGAACACAAACGAAGTACGCGAAGTTGCAGCTATGGCGAACTTTTAATCTAAACAAAACCCAAGGAAAAGCTACTAGATGGATGTACTTATATAGGAGCAAGGGGTGGCGGCCAAGGAGGTGGGAGGACGTCCCAAGGCAGCCTAAAACTAAATCTAGGTCGTACAAGGCCAATGGGCCCAAGTGGAGGTGATGTAACACCTTTGGACTTGTAGTTTGACTCGGATTCTGCTGCAGCATCAGATTGTTTCGTCCACAACTCAACGTTCTGGACGAATTTGAAGGTGATTCCAATTGGGTTGGAAAGTGCACGAAATCTAGTTTCCAACAAAAAACGAATCACCCAATTCGGAGTCCGTATGAAAAACTTGTGTGCGTTTTGAGTCAGGTGTGTCTGTGCAGTCCGAATCTGAATCCAGAACGTGAGAGACTTGGACTCTATCTTCTCTTGGGCCAAAAGTGACGTGAGAGAACTTTTTGGACAGCAAATAAACATCTCTTTCTTCCTTATCTTCATATGTGGATTGTACAAATGTCCCATACACCTGCAATTAGACAAAACACAAAAGTGTGTGAAGTATTTTTGTTCTGGATAACATAAATAGATTATTGAATAGTTTGCACTAGAAATCACCTGACAAATATGCATATATGCAATATTTTTGGTCATATCCAAGGTAGTCATGTCCTCATCATCCTCCCCTTCTTGAAAATAAAGCCGTCCTCGGCGTTGCTTAATCTGAAATGTGGCTAACAAAAGAGACAAGGTGTACATGTTGTATATGTATATGTCATCCATTTTTACTTCCCTTGATTTTTGCATATATGACACATGAATAGATGAGTAACTTGCATAGTTCATAAAATCTAAAGCCAAAAAATTAGCACAAAAAGTAGAAGGCATGAAAATATTGGAACTCAGTTTGCACATATAAGTGAAGCTCTTATTTATTTCAAAAGATTGACAATGTTCATCATTAAACCATCCCAACATTGGTGAATAAACCTTACTTGCATCAAATTTACATGCTACAACATGCTTAAATAAGCAAACATGCAATAAGTCATTCAACACAGAATCATCACCAAGATTAGAGGTCATATCAAAATGATTAAACATTGGTTCTTTTGCATCAATAGTTAATTCAATGGGTGCACTCAAAATTGTTGGTATTTCAGTTGTTTGATCACATGGCAAAGTCAAATTATCAACGTAGTCCTCTAAAATAGGTGGTGTGATCAAAGTAGTGGGTAGCTCATCAGATGGTGCATTCAAATTGACAAGGCATTCATCATTCTCATGTAGAGATGGAAGATCAGTACGTTTGTCATTACCTCTTATGATCAACTCAGATGATGTAGCCACTCTCGGGGGCGATGTGTCACATGGTGGAGGTGATGTAGTCCTGACAACAACGGATGTGGTTGTCATAGTATGCCTAGTAGTTGAAGGAACAATCATATCAACTCTTGGAATGTGCACCATGCGCTTGTTCTCCTCGTGGCCGACACGTCGTTTTATTTCCTGTTCAGCTTTGCAAGCAAGATGAAACAAATGGTCCATAGGATAACACTCTTCATGAATTAGTATCTCTTGAATATCACGGTTTAATCCTCCCCAAAATCTATCCATAAAATCATCTTCACTTTCTTCTAAAGAGGAATGCAACAAGGTAGTTTGTAAATCATCATAATATTTTGTTACAGTTTCACTACCTTGTTTTAAGTGTTGCAACTTCTTAATCATGTCACGAGTATAATAAGTAGGGACGAAAGTATGTCGCATGGCAAGTTTCAAATCATCCCAAGTAGTAGGTATATAATCAGGATGTAACCGACAATATTCACTCCACCAAACCAAAGCATAACCAGTGAAAGAACCAACCGCAACCTTAACCTTTTTATGTTCATTGAAATTATGGGAAGCAAATATATTTTTTATGTCGAATTCCCATTCAATATATAAAGCAGGTTTAAAACGGCCATTAAATGGTGGTATAGATACATTAACCTGATCATGTGCATTTGGATGTTTGTGCACCTCTCGTGACGGTTGTGGTTTTTGCAAAGGTGGTGGCACGTCTCCCGCGATCGACAAAGCCCATGAATTGACTCTGGATCCTGTCATGATTAGTAGAACAAGAAACAAAACCCAAAAATAATGTTCCTATAACTACTAGGATGTGGTGGTAAAACGCTCACAGTAAAGCAAATATCAATGTCTTACAAGTTCTTACCATGCAGCAGGCGGTGATCGGCAACCAGCGGTGTCAAGTAACTCCGAATACTGAGTAAAGCGATTGCCAGGGGAGCGTACGTATACACGGTGTAGAAATATGTGGAGCTGGGTTGGCTCTATATGGTAGCAAAAGATTAGCAATAATCAATTCAAAGATGCAATGTTGAATAAACGCTCAACGACGGTACTGTGCTGGTCCTAGGCTAGACCAAACTAGAGACGCGAGCCTAGAACACTAATGAGGTCACGTCGTAGCACAACTAGCATCAACAAAGGATATGAAGTAGCCCTGGACAGCAAGATATAAGTGAAGATCACAATAGCAGTAGACCTATTTAGAAGCTGATGTTGAGGTGCCAAATACTGAACTAGCTTCTGCAACTATTTAGATCCGTCTCATCGCTAGCTTTCATTTGAGTACTCGCGGAGCCAAAACAGACTTCATATGAGGAAGTTATGCCTGTTTTACTGAACAGTGCACAAAACAGATTCCAATCCGAATTCAACTACGAGATTGAGTCTAGATAGATCCGAATTTTGTTTTTTTTTCTCCTCTCTTTTTTTTTCTCACAATTTTTTTTCTTTTCCTTTCTTTTTTTTTCTCTGACTTTTTTTTTACTTTTTTTTCTCTCGTTTTTTTTCTCTATCTTTTTTTTCTCTCTCCCTCTTTCCAAAACAAACTAGATAAGATGTAGATTGGATCAAGCGAAGATGGGAACGATCTCAACTATGATTATGACAATGAACGGTGGGTAGCACGTGGAGGAAATTGATGTATGGGTGGTGGACAGCGGAAGGGATAATGATGCAGCGGCGACGTGACTAATGTGAACAGAACTCGAAACTCTAAACGACCTAGACACTAAGACCAGCAACTCGACACGACGATGCAACCGATAATTCAACTATGCAAGCAATGAAAAGAAAATTGCAAAGGCTCAGACTGGCTTGGACAAAGGATGAATAGATCTAACTCTTTTTTGTGGATTTTTCTTGGACAATAGGTAAGAAAATAAATCTAATCTAGGAAAAACTGGAAATTCTCACCGAGCAACCTGAAAACTGATACCACTTGATAGAGGCAAAGGTGTCCCGTCTTTCGATGAGATGATGGATATCGCTTTGGTGGAAGTCGACTTTGACGATCCGACTACGAACGTGCGAGGACGTCGCGCCTTAGCAATCGCTAAACCAACTCCGAGAGGTTATTGACCACGCCGGAGCACGATCAACCTGACCACGAGGGTCTGTTTCCTGCGAGCAAACGAAGAACAAGCAAGAAACTGAGATTGCAATCTGGATATTGCGAATATAAGATGAAAGCTTTATTGATCAAGGTGGGGTTCTGTGACGCCTTTGTCTGGTCGTTGAACACAAACGAAGTACGCGAAGTTGCAGCTATGGCGAACTTTTAATCTAAACAAAACCCAAGGAAAAGCTACTAGATGGATGTACTTATATAGGAGCAAGGGGTGGCGGCCAAGGAGGTGGGAGGACGTCCCAAGGAAGCCTAAAACTAAATCTAGGTCGTACAAGGCCAATGGGCCCAAGTGGAGGTGATGTAACACCTTTGGACTTGTAGTTTGACTCGGATTCTGCTGCAGCATCAGATTGTTTCGTCCACAACTCAACGTTCTGGACGAATTTGAAGGTGATTCCAATTGGGTTGGAAAGTGCACGAAATCTAGTTTCCAACAAAAAACGAATCACCCAATTCGGAGTCCGTATGAAAAACTTGTGTGCGTTTTGAGTCAGGTGTGTCTGTGCAGTCCGAATCTGAATCCAGAACGTGAGAGACTTGGACTCTATCTTCTCTTGGGCCAAAAGTGACGTGAGAGAACTTTTTGGACAGCAAATAAACATCTCTTTCTTCCTTATCTTCATATGTGGATTGTACAAATGTCCCATACACCTGCAATTAGACAAAACACAAAAGTGTGTGAAGTATTTTTGTTCTGGATAACATAAATAGATTATTGAATAGTTTGCACTAGAAATCACCTGACAAATATGCATATATGCAATATTTTTGGTCATATCCAAGGTAGTCATGTCCTTATCACCATGGTACGGGGAGAGATCGTAGAGGTTGAAGATGTCGCTCATGTTGTACTTGTCACGTGGGAGATTGATATTGTAAGCATTGTTGTTGTAGCGTGCTAGCACCTTGAAAGGTCCATCGGCGTGAGGGAGAAGCTTGGACTTGCGTTCGTTGGGGAAGCGGTCCTTGCGAAGATGTAGCCACCTAGGTCTCCAATGTTGAATATCATGGGGTGCTTGTTGACGTTGAGCTTGGTCGCGAGGCATTGTACTTGGCGCTCGATGGTGTGACTTGTATCTTCATGCATCTTCTTGATGTAGCTTGCATGGGCACTTGTGTCGAGGTTGGTGCGCTCTTGTAGAGGAAGAGGTAGAATGTCCAATGGGGACAACGGGTTGAAGCCGTAGACGACCTCAAAGGGGGACTTGCCTGTCGTCGAATGTCTTGCGCGGTTGTAGGCATACTCGGTGATTGGTAGGCACGCCTCCCACTCCTTGATGTTCCTCTTGATCAACACGCGAAGTAGAGTGGAGAGTGTACGGTTTGTCACCTCCGTTTGGCCGTCGGTTTGAGGATGGTATGCCGAAGAGAACAATAGCTTGATGCCAAGCTTGACGCATAGGGTCTTCCAAAAGTAACTCAAGAACTTGACGTCGCGGTCCGAGACAATTGTCTTTGGCACTCCATGAAGTCGCAAGATTTCCCTACAAAATAGATTGGCAATATGTGAAGCATCGTCTATCTTGTTGCAAGGAATGAAATGTGCCATCTTAGAAAATCTGTCCACAACAACAAAGACGAAATCCTTGCCATTTTGAGTTCTAGGCAAACCAAGTATAAAATCCATGCTAATGTCTTCCCAAGGTTGATAAGGAATAGGAAGTGGCATGTAAAGACCATGGGATTGAGCTTTAGACTTAGCTTTGCGACATGTAGAGCACCGGTTGGTGAAGCATGAGACGTCACGGAACATCTTGGGCCAAACGTAGTTCTTGGAGAGCATGGCGAATGTCTTGTCGCGTCCAAAGTGTCCCATGAGTCCGCCTCCATGAGCCTCTTGCAAAAGGAGTAAACGAAGAGAAGACTCGGGAATGCAAAGTTTGTTAGCTCTCATAAGATAATCATCCTTTATGTAGTATCGTTCCCAAGACGTGTGCGTCAAACACTTAGCAGAAGGAGTAGCAAAAGAAGGGTCATGCTCATACAAGTCTTTTATATGCTCAGAACCAATAACATTCAACTCAAGTTGAGTGACAAGTGTGCATATGCGTGAAAGTGCATCCGCAACAACATTTTCTTTACCCTTAATGTACTTGATCACATCTGGGAAACATTCAATAAATTCACTCCATTTGGCATGACGCTTGTTCAACTTAGTTTGGCCTTTTAAGTACTTAAGCGTTTCATGATCGGTATGGATGACAAATTCATGAGGTCTAAGGTAATGTTCCAAAACATGTAGCACACGCACTAAAGCATACAATTCTTTGTCATAGATGGGATAGTTAAGTTGAGCACCGGAGAGTTTTTCACTAAAATAAGCAATGGCTCGTTTTTCTTGCATCAAAACTCCGCCAATTCCGGTACCACTTGCATCACAATGAACCTCAAAAGTTTTCTCAAAGTTGGGCAAAGCAAGAATCGGAGCATGAGTAAGCAAAGACTTGAGCTCATCAAAAGCGGTGGATTGCAAAGATCCCCAAACAAAAGGTGCATTCTTGTTACTCAAGGCATGTAAAGGAGCGGCAATTGTGCTAAAGTTTTTCACAAAGCGGCGATAAAATCCAGCAAGGCCAAGAAAACTACGCACTTGTTGCAAATTGGTGGGTTGGGGCCAAGTTTTAATTGCTTTAATCTTAGTTTCATCAACATGGACACCCTTGGAAGAGACAACAAAACCCAAGAAAACCACTTTGTCAATGCCAAAAGTGCATTTTTTCAAGTTCGCATAAAGGCTTTCCTTGCGGAGGGTTTGCAACACAGATTTAACATGATTAATGTGCTCTTTCATGGTTTTGCTAAACACAAGTATATCATCAAAGAAAACCACAACGAAGACTCCAATGTAAGGTCTAAGCACATGATGCATAAGACGCACGAAAGTTCCGGGTGCTTCCGACAAACCCATAGGCATCACTAACCACTCATATAAGCCAAATTTTGTTTTGAAAGCGGTTTTCCATTCATCACCTTCTTGAATGCGGATTTGATAATAGCCAGTTTTAAGATCTATTTTTGAGAAAAAGTTGGCTCCACTAAGTTCATCAAGCATATCGTCTAAGCGAGGAATGGGATGCCTATATCGAACGGTAATGGCATTTATGGGTCTGCAATCGGAACACAAGCGGAAACTTCCATCGGGCTTAGGCACAAGTATAACGGGAACGGCGCAAGGGCTTAAGCTTTCACGTACATGACCGTTATCGATGAGTTGTTGTACTTGCCGTTGAATCTCGTTGGTTTCTTCGGGATTGACACGGTATGGAGCTTTGTTTGGAAGTGGCGCTCCCGGGATGAGGACGATTTGATGCTCAATGCCTCGTAGTGGCGGTAGACCCGGAGGTAGCTCATCGGGGAAAACATCTTTGAATTCCTGCAAAAGAGATTGAAACACTAAAGGTAACTCGTGAGAGGTGTTAGTTGTTGGCTCTCCATCTTTGCACACAAGGACGTAGTGCATCACACTCGATGGGTTCTCACACACTTCTCTTATCTCACTTTTGGTGGCAAATAGGATGAGGTTTTTCTCTGTAGGCGAAGAGGCGCTCAAATTTGGCTTGTGGCTCTCACTCACTTTTGGTTGTGTCACTTTTTCACTCTTGTCTCCATGTTTGGTGGATTGCTTGTCGGCTATCACTTGACTAGGAGACATAGGTCGTAGCACATATTCCTTCTCTTTCATTTTGAAGCTATAGTGATTGGTGCGCCCATTGTGGATGACACCACGGTCGAATTGCCATGGTCGACCAAGGAGTAGGTGGCAAACGGTCATTGGAACCACATCACACTCCAAAGTGTCTTCATAAGCACCAATTTTGAAGGAGACTTGAACCGTATGCTCGACTCGTATAGTGCCGGAGTCACTTAGCCATTGAACCTTGTAGGGGTGCGGGTGCTTCCTCTTGACCAATTGAAGCTTGGAACGTAGTTCTTCACTTGCCAAGTTGTGGCAACTACCTCCAACGATGATGACCTTGACGGACCTTCCATTGATGCCGGCCTTAGTGTGGAAGATGTGGCATCGTTGGTCTTCTTCTTGTTGATGTTGAAGTGTCAAGACTTTGGAGACAACCAGAGCGGGGATCGAATCCTCATCACAAAAGACTTGATCGTCTTCATCCTCGTTTACGTGCCGGTGCATGGCCACTTGCTCAAGGGCTTCCATCTCCTCTTCACTCATTGAGTCATATGTGCCATCGTCGTTGAGGATCATGGTGCGCTTGTTCGTGCATTGGAAGGACTTGTGGCCTCGGCTGCTGCAAGTGAAACACTTGAAGGAGCTTGTTTTGACGGTCTCATCGGTTGGAGTAGATGATGAAGCACGCGGTTTGAAGTTGCTTGTAGTAGGAGGAAGACGACTTGAACTTGCCGAAGTTTTCTTGTAATTTGACTTGTCGTCGTTGCTTGGAGAAGGCTTGGTTGATGTAGATGTTGAAGGAGTCATTGAAGCTTGGGTGTTGGAGAAATCGTAGTTCTTGGATGAGTACTTGGCGTACTTGAAGTCATCTTGCACTTGACGTTCCGCCTTTGTTGCTTGATGTACGAGCTCAATGAGGTTGGAATAGGGTTGGAAGTCGGCAATCTTCTTGATGGGATGATTGAGTCCATTCAAGAAACATGCCATTGTTTGCTCATCATCTTCCGTGACATTGGCTCGAATCATGGCTATCTCCATTTCCTTGTAGTATTCTTCAACACTCTTTGTTCCTTGCTTCAGGTGTTGCAACTTCTTGAAGAGATCGCGGTTGTAGTAGGTTGGCACAAAACGTGCTCGCATGACATCCTTCATTTGAGCCCAAGTGGTGATTGGTGGTTCACCTCTTGCTTGACGGCGTTTTTTCAAGTACTTGTTCCCACCATATGAGCACATAATCTTGGAACTCAAGTGATGCCATAGCGATCTTCTTCTCTTCCTCATAGTTGTGCAAGCGGAAAATTTTGTCGACCTTCAATGCCCATGAGAGGTACTCTTCCGGATCATTGCTTCCATTGAACTTGGGCATTGTGAACTTGAGCTTGCCATAGCGTTGCTCTTCATTGTGTTGTTGGCGATGGTGATGGTGACGTCCTTGACGTGGAGGATAGTCATCCTCATGTTGCTCTTGGCGCGGAGGAAGTCCATGATCAACTTTCTCTTGTTGAACTTGAGGTTGAGGTGGAGCTTGACGAGCTTGTGGAAGATCTTGTGGAGCTTGTCGTTGCACACGCGGTTGGTAGTTCCTCTCTTGGATTTCTCCTTGAAGGGCTTCCTCTTGATTGCGCAGCTCGTGATTGCGGTTGGCAATGGCTCGGCTCGAATCTCGAAGGGCACGTTGCGCCTCAAGAGCTTGCACTTCACGTTGTTGTTGTTGAAGACGTTGAGCCTCGGCATCTTGTTCCTCTTGGTGTAGACATGCTCGTTCTTATTCTTGGCGTCTTAGTCATTGGCTTTCTTGGGCTTGAGCAAAAACGACTTGGTTGGATTGAGGATGAGTGATTTGCTCATCGACTTGCTCTTGTGAATGCTTGTCATGTAGCGGGTTCCGAGATGCATGCCGGTCTTGACCCGCAGCTCGACGAAGAGTGTTCGATGATGGTGTACTTGAGTCGGAGAAGGTGTCATCGGACTGTCGACTCGAGTGGCTCCGTCTTGAGGATGAAGAAGTGGAAGGACGCCGGTTCCTCATGAAGGCGCGGATCTCATCCATTCTTGCATCATTCTCTTGCTTTTGAGCGTCGAATTTGTTGTCGACGTAGTCCCTCATTGCTTGTTGCTTTTGGTGCAATGCCTTTTGAGCTCCAAATAGGTGGGTCTTGGTGACGAATGATGACATGTCGTCGTCGTTCTTGATGAGAGGTGGAGTGGTAGAAGAACTTGGCCTATCCATCATACCAAGCAAAATGTAAGTGGTAGAAGGAAAAGAACTTGCACCAAATGTACCTTGACCGAAGTTGAAGATGAATCAAGGTCACTCAAATGCGGACAATGAAATAGCACTGTTGGTACCAATTCTTGTCGGTTCTCGCACCTACACACGTAAAAGCTTATGGTGGAGCTTGGTTAGGATGGTGGCACAAAATTTGATGCAATAGTAAGTGAGCTTCAATAATGTTGCAAAAGATTCACAATTTTGCAAATGCAACAAGTAGACCAAGCAAGTATGGGTACACGGAAACACACACGCAAATAGATAAATGGGATTGTGCAATCCAAAATTGAGCCAAAATGTGGAAACCACGAAATGCTCTTGTTGCACAATACTAGAGAGACGCTAGCACGATTGCACAATAGGCGGATACGCAAACTTGTGCACAACCTACTAGGCAAAAATGCAACTATCTCTATCCCAAGTATGCTATATGTATGATATTTCGGTGCTATGATCCAAGATGATCGGATATGACAATCTTAATGTTGTATGATGCTATGGTTCTTGCTTATAAGCTCTTTGCTTATCTTTCCTCTTTTCTTAAAAGCTTGGGTGGCTCTTTCACTTTTGAGCTCTTTTCTCATGCAAAACTCACGAACCAAGGTAGCAATTGTGTATGCGATGACAACTTTGTGACACACAAGTTGATCTCAAGATATGCACCACTATGGTATGATATGTATGATATGTTGTATGATCACTAATGTGCACAAGTCGTGTTGCCTGCAATACTCAACCGCTAGTCTCGATGGGTAAGCTACGGAAAATGAGGCAATGTGGGTTATCAATGCAATTGCAACTTATGACAAAGATGTCGTCGAAGTTACCGTCCTTGGCGATGATGAGACCCTCAAGAAGTTGAGCCGTGGTGTTGATGAAGTCGAACCGTACCTAGATAGCCGAAACACAAAAGGATACGGGAAACCACAACCCAAACTCTCAAAGACCAAAACGTGTCAAAATCGACATAGGAGGTAGCGGGGCAGATGTTGGTGTATGTGGCTTTGGGAGTTGTGGTGGAAGGTGGGGGTGAGGAGAGGTCAGACTGACAAAATTCAGTTTTGTCAGGATTTCACGGACGTCCGGGCTTTTACGGTCGTCCGGTCGTCGTCGGACGTCCGACCTTTTCCTGTCGTCTGGAGCCTGGGCGAAAATCGGGCTTGGGAAGATGAACTGCGTGAATTCCGGGGAAGAAGAAGATGGTGATGTTGAAATCGAGCAGATTGGATGATGGAAAGGAGTGGGGGGAGTGGGAGAAGCTAGATTCACACGTAGCAACACAAATCCATGGACCAAATCGAACAAAATCTCAACTCATCAACAAACCACAAAAAAGATTGGGGCTATTTTTGGTGGGGAATTATTGGATTTAGGACAAAAAACATCAAAATCAAGCTAGAAAACACAGCGTAGGGGCTCCAAAACGTGATCAACGTGGCTCATGATACCAATATGATGTAGGGTGGAACCCTATGGTGACGATCTTTCACGTTTGGAGGGGATCCATGGGGATTCACGAAGAACACGCGGGAGCACAAAGGGGAAACACGGGGAAAACGAGAGAGAGAATCACTAAACCGACATAGAATCAATTACACGAGTGCTAGATCACCGACAACATAGAGTAACATATGATCCACAATCAACAAAGGTAAGGATACAAAGGAACAGTTCTTCTCCGTACGGAGGTCTTGATGGTATTCCCTAGAAACGGGTCTTGAATCCGCTTGGGGGATCTTTTTCGAAGAGGTCCTGAGCTCCGAGGAGAAGTAACCAAGTGGATGAGCAAGGCTCTCACACAAAATATGAGCTAAACCTATGCTAACCCTCACTAGGAGGTGGGGGTGTCCTATTTATAGTCTCAGTGCAAATGGAAGTCAAAGTGAAGGGATACAAGGGCTCCAGCCCGCAGGTGCGGTCACTCAGGTGCCAGACGTCCGGAAGACATCGGACGTCCGGAGGCTCGGGACGGTCCGGACATCCGGCAGGGCTCAGACGTCCGTAGATTCGGCTCTATCTTGCTTGCGTCGGACATCCGGAGAGGGTCGGTCGTCCGGAGCTTCTGGATGGACCGGACGTCCGTAGGCTATCGGTCGTCCGTAGTTTTGGCTCGGGTGCTTGTCGCCCGGTCGTCCGGGGCGTCACGGACTTCCGTAGATTTGGTTCGGGTGGCCAGGCACCGGACGACTGGAGGGCTCGGTCGTCCGTGTCCTGGCACTCGTCGGATGTCCGGACTTGGTCAGTCGTCCAACGCCTGTAGCTTCCGCGTCAGCTCTTCTTGTCCATCATGCTTGGGGTCCTCGCCGTCTTGGCTCTTATATGTAGCTGTTCCGTGGCTCGCTTCCAGGCACCTGATCACACACAGAGTTTCCGAATGAGGTAGTAGCCATGTCTCGCAAGGAGGAAGAGGGAGTCCAAAGAGGAGCGAGTTCACCTTATCTTCAATAGCCTTAGCTTGGGCTCGTGTCATGGGTCCCCTTGGCGCTTGGTGAGGCGACAGAAGGTCCATGAGGATGACCGAAGGATGCTCCGCATCAATTAGCATATAAGTCTTTTATGTGCTCAAAGCCAATAACATTCAACTCAAGTTTAGTGACAAGCGTGCATATGCATGAAAGAGCATCCGCAACTACATTTTCCTTACCCTTAATGATGAGGACATCAATACCATTGTTACACCCACAGCCCCTGCTGCTATACATACTGGACCAATTACTAGAGCTCGCGCACGCCAACTAAATTACCAGGTACTTTCGTTTCTTGGTAATGATTCTAATGTTCATGAGAATATGATGCTGCCTAAATTGGATACATTTGTTTTGCTTACAAGTGAAGGGCCTAGCTTGGAGAAGGATGAACATTGGAGCAAGAACAAGCATGGAGATGATGGCATGCGCAAGGGGAACAAGAACAGAGTTACAAGTGATGATTTCAGGACTTTGAAGCCACCATAATGGGTGCATGAAGCCTTGGACGAAATATACAAGATGCCAGTTCATAAATTTCGTCTCGCGGCTATTCTAGGTGTTGCGTCACCTTATTATTGGGCCAGGCCCATGTAATTTTGACATACATAAGTATAGGCTATTTTTAGAGTCCGTATGTGTGGGGAAACAAGAGATAGGGTTGATTTCGGACCCCTCCACCAAGGGCCATGAAATTCCCCCCCCCCCTCTTCCTCCATATATACAGCCCTTAGGGTATCGTTTAGACTTTGGGTTTTGTTTAGATTAAAGTTCGCCATAGCTGCAACGTCGCGTACTTCGTTTGTGTTCAACGACCAGACAAAGGCGTCACAGAACCCCACCTTGATCAATAAAGCTTTCCTCTTATATTCGAAATATCCAGATTGCAATCTTAGTTTCTTGCTTGTTCTTCGTTTGCCTGCAGGAAACAAACCTTCGTGGTTAGGTTGATCGTGCTCCGGCGTGGTCAATAACCTCTCAGAGTTGGTTTAGCGATTGCTAAGGCGCGACGTCCTCGCACATTCATAGTCGGATTGTCAAAGTCAACTTCCTCCAAATGAAAGCCACCATCTCATCGAAAGACGGGACACCTTTGCCTCTATCACTTAATGTACTTGATCACATAGGGGAAAGATTCAATAAATTCACTCCATTTGGCATGACGCTTGTTCAACTTAGTTTGGCCTTTTAAGTACTTTAGTGTTTCATGATCGGTATGTATGACAAACTCATGAGGTGTAAGATAATGTTCCCAAACATGTAGCACACGCACTAAAGCATACAATTCTTTGTCATAGATGGGATAGTTAAGTTGAGCACCGGAGAGTTTTTCACTAAAATATGCAATGGCTTGTTTTTCTTGCATCAAAACTCCGCCTATTTCGGTACCACTTGCATCACAATGAACCTCAATAGTTTTGTCAAAATTCCGGTACCACTTGCATCACAATGAACCTCAAAAGTTTTGTCAAAATTCCGGTACCACTTGCATCACAATGAACCTCAAAAGTTTTGTCAAAATTGGGCAAACCTCAAAAGTTTTGTCAAAATTGCTCATCAAAGGCCGTGGATTGCAAAGATCCCCAAACAAAAGGAGTATTCTTGTAACTCAAGGCATGCAAAGGAGCGGCAATAGTGCTAAAGTCTTTCACAAAGCGACGATAAAAACCCGCAAGACCAAGAAAACTACGCACTTGTTGCAAATTGGTGGGTTGGGGCCAAGTTTTAATTGCTTCAATTTTAGATTCATCAACATGGACACCCTTGGAAGAGACAACAAAACCCAAGAAAACCACTTTGTCGACACCAAATGTGCAATTTTTCATGTTGGCATAAAGATGTTCCTTGCGAAGGGTTTGCAAAACAGCCCTAACATGATTAAGATGCTCTTTCATGGTTTTGCTAAACACAAGAATATCATCAAAGTAAACCACAACAAAGACTCCAATATAAGGGCGAAGCACATAATGCATGAGACGCACGAAAGTACCGGAAGCCTCCGATAAACCCATAGGCATGACTAACCACTCATATAGGCCTAATTTGGTTTTGAAAGCAGTTTTCCATTCATCACCCTCTTGTATGCGGATTTGATAATAGCCACTTTTAAGATCAATTTTTGAGAAAAAGTTGGCTCCGCTAAGTTCATCAAGCATATCATCTAAGCGAGGAATGGGATGCCTATAGCGAACGGTAATAGCATTTATAGGTCTACAATCGGAACACAAGCGGAAACTTCCATCTGGCTTAGGCACAAGTATAACCGGAATGGCACAAGGGCTTAAGCTTTCACGTACATGACCGTTGTCGATTAGTTGTTGTACTTGCCGTTGAATCTCCTTGGTTTCTTCGGGGTTGACACGGTATGGAGTTTTGTTTGGAAGTGGCGCTCCGGGGATGAGGTCAATTCGATGCTCAATGCCTCGTAGAGGAGGTAGACCCGGAGGTAGCTCAGCGGGGAAAACATCTTGGAATTCCTGCAAAAGAGATTGAAACACTAAAGGTAGCTCGTGAGAGGTGTTAGTTTTTGGATCTCCATCCTTGCACACAAGGACAAAGTGCATCACACTCGATGGGTTCTCACACACTTCTCTCATCTCACTCTTTGTGGCAAATAGTATGAGGTTTTTCTCTCTAGGCGAAGAGGCGCTCAACTTTGGCTTGTGGCTCTCACTCACTTTTGGGTGGATCACTTTCTCACTCTTCTCTCCATGATGGGTGGCTTGCTTGTCGGCTATCACTTGACTAGGAGACATAGATCGTAGTACATACTCCTTCCCTTTCATCTTGAAGCTATAGTGATTGGTATGCCCATTGTGGATGACACCATGGTCGAATTGCCACGGTCGACCAAGAAGGAGGTGGCAAACGGTCATTGGGACCACATCACACTCCAAAGTGTCCTCATATGCACCAATTTTGAAGGAGACTTGGACCGTATGCTCAACTCGTATAGTGCCGGAATCACTTAGACATCGAACCTTGTAGGGGTACGAGTGCTTCCTCTTGACCAATTGAAGCTTGGAGCATAGTTCTTCACTTGCCAAGTTGTGGCAACTACCTCCATCGATGATGACCTTGACGGACCTTTCGTTGATGCCGGCCTTGGTGTGGAAGATATGGCATCGTTGGTCTTCTTCTTGTTGATGTTGAAGAGTCAAGACCTTGGAGACAACAAGAGCGGGGCTCGTATCTTCATCACAAAAGACTTGATCATCTTCATCCTCGTTCACGCGCCGGTGCATGGCCACTTGCTCAAGAGCTTCCATCTCCTCATCACTCATGGAGTCATAGGTGCCATCGTCGTTGAGGATCATGGTGCGCTTGTTTGTGCATTCATAGGACTTGTGGCCTCGGCCGCCGCAAGTGAAACACTTGAAGGAGCTTGTCTTGATGGTCTCATCGGTCGGAGTAGATGATGAAGCACGCGGCTTGAAGTTGCTCGTAGTAGGAGGAAGACGACTTGAACTTGCCGAAGTTTTCTTGTAACTTGACTTGTCGTCATTGCTTGGAGAAGGCTTGGTTGATGTAGATGTTGGATGAGTGATGAGGACATCAATACCATTGTTACACCCACAGGCCCTGCTGCTATACATACTGGACCAATTACTAGAGCTCGCGCACGCCAACTAAATTACCAGGTACTTTCGTTTCTTGGTAATGATTCTAATGTTCATGAGAATATGATGCTGCCTAAATTGGATACATTTGTTTTGCTTACAAATGAAGGGCCTAGCTTGGAGAAGGATGAACATTGGAGCAAGAACAAGCATGGAGATGATGGCATGCGCAAGGGGAACAAGAACGGAGTTACAAGTGATGATTTCAGGACTTTGAAGCCACCATAATGGGTGCATGAAGCCTTGGACGAAATATACAAGATGCCACTTCATAAATTTCGCCCCGAGGCTATTTTAGGTGCTGCGTCACCTTATTATTGGGCCAGGCCCATGTAATTTCGAAATACATAAGTATAGGCTATTTTTAGAGTCCGTATGTGTGGGGAAACAAGAGATAGGGTTGATTTCGGACTCCTCCACCAAGGGCCACGAAATTCCCCCCCCCCTCTTCCTCCATATATACAGCCCTTAGGGCATCGTTTAGACTTTGGGTTTTTGTTTAGATTAAAAGTTCGCCATAGCTGCAACTTCGCGTACTTCGTTTGTGTTCAACGACCAGACAAAGGCGTCACAGAACCCCACCTTGATCAATAAAGCTTTCATCTTATATTCGCAATATCCAGATTGCAATCTTAGTTTCTTGCTTGTTCTTCGTTTGCTCGCAGGAAACAGACCCTCGTGGTCAGGTTGATCGTGCTCCGGCGTGGTCAATAACCTCTCGGAGTTGGTTTAGCGATTGCTAAGGCGCGACGTCCTCGCACGTTCGTAGTCGGATCGTCAAAGTCGACTTCCACCAAAGCGAAATCCACCATCTCATCAAAAGACGGGACACCTTTGCCTCTATCATATATACAGCCCTTAGGGCATCGTTTAGACTTTGGGTTTTGTTTAGATTACAAGTTCGCCATAGCTGCAACTTCGCGTACTTCGTTTGTGTTCAACGACCAGACAAAGGCGTCACAGAACCCCACCTTGATCAATAAAGCTTTCATCTTATATTCGCAATATCCAGATTGCAATCTTAGTTTCTTGCTTGTTCTTCGTTTGCTCGCAGGAAACAGACCCTCGTGGTCAGGTTGATCGTGCTCCGGCGTGGTCAATAACCTCTCGGAGTTGGTTTAGCGATTGCTAAGGCACGACGTCCTCGCACGTTCGTAGTCGGATCGTCAAAGTCGACTTCCACCAAAGCGAAATCCACCATCTCATCGAAAGACGGGACACCTTTGCCTCTATCAAGTGGTATCAGATTTCCAGGTTGCTCGGTGAGATTTTACAGTTTTTCGTAGTTTAGATCGAGTCTGTTCTTCATACCTACAGTCCACGAAAAAGCCACAAAAAAAATTAGGGTTAGTTCATCATATCCAAACCAATCTGAGCCTTTGCATAATCTTTTTAGGGTTTTGCTTTGTTGAATTTGCGGTTGCATCGTCGTGTCTAGTTGCTGGTCTTAGAGTCTAGTCTTTTAGAGTTTCGAGTTCTGGTCATAAGTTGTCACGCCGCCGCCGCACCATCATCATCGCCCCTGCCATCTACCACCACCGCTTATCCGCCACCGCTTCGAATCCGTATCCATATACCACCACAGCTGTCATATACCACCACCGCTGCCATCTACCACCATATATCCACCACCAATCCGAGTTCTTGTCATATTAGGTTTGATGAGGACATCAATACAATTGTTACACCCACAGCCCCTGCTGCTATACATACTGGACCAATTACTAGAGCTCGTGCACGCCAACTAAATTACCAGGTACTTTCGTTTCTTGGTAATGATTCTAATGTTCATGAGAATATGATGCTGCCTAAATTGGATACATTTGTTTTGCTTACAAATGAAGGGCCTAGCTTGGAGAAGGATGAACATTGGAGCAAGAACAAGCATGGAGATGATGGCATGCGCAAGGGGAACAAGAACGGAGTTACAAGTGATGATTTCAGGACTTTGAAGCCACCATAATGGGTGCATGAAGCCTTGGACGAAATATACAAGATGCCACTTCATAAATTTCGTCCCGAGGCTATTTTAGGTGCTGCGTCACCTTCTTATTGGGCCAGGCCCATGTAATTTCGAAATACATAAGTATAGGCTATTTTTAGAGTCCGTATGTGTGGGGAAACAAGAGATAGGGTTGATTTCGGACCCCTCCACCAAGGGCCACGAAATTCCCCCCTCTTCCTCCATATATACAGCCCTTAGGGCATCGTTTAGACTTTGGGTTTTGTTTAGATTAAAAGTTCGCCATAGCTGCAACTTCGCGTACTTCGTTTGTGTTCAACGACCAAACAAAGGCGTCACAGAACCCCACCTTGATCAATAAAGCTTTCATCTTATATTCGCAATATCCAGATTGCAATCTTAGTTTCTTGCTTGTTCTTCGTTTGCTCGCAGGAAACAGACCCTCGTGGTCAGGTTGATCGTGCTCCGGCGTGGTCAATAACCTCTCGGAGTTGGTTTAGCGATTGCTAAGGCGCGACGTCCTCGCACGTTCGTAGTCGGATCGTCAAAGTCGACTTCCACCAAAGCGATATCCATCATCTCATCGAAAGACGGGACACCTTTGACTCTATCAATGAGTTGTTGAAGCTTGGTTGTTGGAGAAGCCGTAGGTCTTGGATGAGTACTTGGCGTACTTGAAGTCATCTTGCACTTGACGTTCCGCCTTGGTCGCTTGATGCACGAGCTCAATGAGGTTGGAGTAGGGTTGGAAGTCGGCGATCTTCTTGATGGGATGATTGAGTCCATTCAAGAATCGTGCCATTGTTTGCTCATCATCTTCCTTGACATTGGCTCGAATCATGGCTATTTCCATTTCCTTGTAGTATTCTTCAACACTCTTTGTTCCTTGCTTGAGGAGTTGTAGCTTCTTGAAGAGATCGCGGTTGTAGTAGGTGGGCACAAAACGTGCTCGCATGACATCCTTCATTTGAGCCCAAGTGGTGATGGGAGGTTCACCTCTTGCTTGTCGGCGCTCAAGGATTTGTTCCCACCATATGAGCACATAGTCTTGGAACTCAAGTGATGCCATAGCGATCTTCTTCTCTTCCTCATAGTTGTACGAACGAAAGATTTTTTCAACCTTCAATGCCCATGAAAGGTACTCTTCGGGGTCATTGCTTCCATTGAACTTGGGCATGGTGAATTTTAGCTTTCCATAGCGTTGCTCTTCATTGTGTTGTTGGCGATGGTGATGATGACGCCCTTGACATGGAGGGTAATCATCCTCATGTTGCTCTTGGCGTGGGGGAAGTCCATGATCAACTTGCTCTTGTTGAACTTGAGGTTGAGGTGGAGCTTGACGAGCTTGTGGAGGAGCTTGAGGAACTTGACGTTGCACACGTGGTTGGTAGTTCCTCTCTCGGATTTCTTCTCGAAGGGCTTCCTCTTGATTGCACCGTTCGCGATTGCGGTTGGCGATGGCTCGACTTGATTCTTGAAGGGCACGTTGCGCCTCAAGAGCTTGAGCTTCACGTTGTTGTTGTTGAAGACGTTGAGCCTCGGTGTCTTGTTCCTCTTGGTGTAGACGTGCTTGTTCTTCCTCTTGGCGACGAAGAGGTTGTCGTTCTTGAGCTTGAGAAAAAGCGACTTGGTTTGAGTGAGGACGAGGGACTTGCTCATCGACTTGCTCTTGTGAATGCTTGACGTGTAGCGGGTTGCGAGATGCATGACGTTCTTGTCGCGCGGCTCGTCGAAGAGTGTTCGATGACAGTGTACTTGAGCTGGAGAAGGAGTCGTCAGAGTGTCGACTTGAGTGGCTCCATCTTGAGTATGAAGAAGTTGAAGGAGGACGGTTCACCAACAAGGTGCGGATCTCATCCATTCTTGCATCATTCTCTTGCTTGTGCGCGTCGAGCTTGTTGTCTAAGTAGTCCTTGGTGCAACGCTCGTTGAGTTGCAAGTCCGTGGTGAGGTTGTCGATGCGTTCATTCATAGCTTGTTGCTCTTGATGCAACGCTCGTTGTGCACCAAAGAGGTGGCTCTTGGTGACGTATGATGACATGTCGTCGTCTTGCTCGATGAAGAGTTGGTTGATAGAAGTACTCGGCCTATCCATCATTCCAAGCAAAATGTGTGTGGTAGAAGGAGAACTTATACCAATGTACCTTGGCCGATGTTGACGATGAATCAAGTTCACTCAAATGCGGAGAATGAAATAGCACTATTGGTACCAATCCTTGTCGGTTCTCACACCTACACAAGTAAAAGCTTATGGTGGAGCTTGGTTAGGATGGTGGCACAAAATTGATTGCAATCATTAGTTTGACTCAAAGATGTTGAAAAAGATTCGCAAATTCGCAAATGCAACAAGTAGACAAGCAATTAGTGGTACACGGAAACACACCCGCAAATAGATAAGTGGGATTGTGCAAACCAAAAATGAGCCAAAATGTGGAGTCCACGGAAATGCTCTCGTTGCACAATATTAGAGAGACGCTAGCACGATTGCACAATAGGCGGATATGGAGCTTGTGCAGAACCTACTTGGCAAAATTGCAACGATCTCTATCCCAAGTATTCTATATGTATGGTATTTCGGTGCTATGATCCAAGATGATCTTATATGACAATCTTAATGTAGTATGATGCTATGGTTCTTGCTTATAAGCTCTTTGCTTATCTTTCTTGTTTGCTTAAAAGCTTGGGTGGCTCTTTCACTTTTGAGCTCTTTTCTCATGCAAAACTTCACGAACCAAGATAGCAATTGTGTATGCGATGACAACTTTGTGTCACACAAGTTGATGCCAAGATATGCACCACTTTGGTATGGTATGTATGGTATGGAGTATGATCACTAATGTGCACAAGTCACGTTGCCAGCAATACTCAAAGGCTAGTCTCGATGGGTAAGCAACGCAAAAGATTGGCTATGATGGTTATCAAAGCAATTGCGAGATATGACAAAGATGTCGTCGAAGTTACTGTCCTTGGCGATGATGAGTCCTTAGCGAAGATGAGGGGTGGTGATGTTGACGTCGAACCGTACCTATATAGCCGAAACACAATAGGACACGGGAACCCCAACTCAAATTCTCAAAGACCGAAAGCAACAATGGTGGTAGCGGAAAGCGGAGGTGGTATAGCGGATGATGTGGTGAAAGACCTAGGCAAATATGCCAATGTTCGGAAAATTAGATGGTGTCCAATGATGTTGTAGCCTATCTAGGTGGATGGGGGATGTCAATAGCTTCTCAACGAGCTAAAGAACGCAAAAATCGGACTCCAGATGTGGAAGTTATGACGAAAATGGTGAAACTCGGAATGCTGAAACTGGCATGGGCGGTAGTATCGCTCGGATGGGTGGTAGTACCGCTTGTAGTAATCAGCGGTAGTACCGCTTGGTGGGGCGGTAGCACCGCTCGTGTCGGGATTCTTCGCAGGTCGAATTGGGGCGCGGTTTTGGGGCGGAAATGGATGATTTCGGTGGCTAACTTTGACGAATTTCGTGGATGGAAGGTGGGGAAACTTGGGGAGATGCTAGATCCACTCGAAACCAAGCAAATCCACGGATCAAAATCAACAAAACATCATCAAACCAACAAATCACAAAAATTTTGGGGGGCTATTTTTGGTGGGGATTTTCGGATTTAGGACGAAAACAACAAAATCAAGCTAGAAAACACGGGGTAGGGGCTCCAAAAACGTGATCAACGTGGCTCATGATACCAAGATGATGTAGGGCGGAACCCTATGTGGACGATCTTTCACGTTTGGAGTGGATCCTATGGGGATCACGATGAACGAGCGAAATAACACGAGGAAAAACACGGGGAGGAACGAGAGAAACTCAACCGACAAGTAATTGATCACACAAGGGCTAGATCATCAAACACATAAGGTAGCACAAGATTCAAAATCTACAAAGGAAAGATACAACAGTAGTCGTTCTTCTCCGTGAGGAGGTCTTGATTGTCTTCCCTTGAAGGAGTCTTGAATCCGCTTGGGGGATCTTCTCCGAAGAGGTCGTGAGCTCCGAGGAGAAGTAACCAAGTGGATGAGCAAGGCTCTCACACAAAATATGAGCTAAACCAATGCTAGCCCTAATTAGGAGCTAGGGGACGAGTACTTATAGTCCAAAGGGGATAACTTAGGGTTACATGGGTCGTCGACCCTTTCTCTGCGCACAGGCAGGCCGGTGGTACCGATCACGGGGGCGGTTGTTCTGCTGGTAACTCATGCAGGGCGGAAGTACCGGATGTGGAAGGCGGTACTACCGCTGGGAGGTCAGGCGCTGGCTTCTGGAGATGGACGTCGAAGGGGCCAGTGGTTGTATCGGTTGTCGGGGCGGTAGTACCGGTCTTTTGGTAATTACATGTACATCCGGTGCAGTACCGTCCCTGCACCGCTCGATCACAGAAGGTGGACTGGTTGTTGGGCGGTAGTCGGCCGGTTGTTCCACTCGGGCGGTAGTTGGGCGGTTGTTCCGGTCCTTCCGGGCTGGGCAGATTGTCTCCATGCTCTTGATGTCCGTCTTGCACCATTCCTTCCCCTTGGTTGCTTACATGGTACCTAAGCACACAAAGCATCTCCGTTTGAGGTAGTAGCCATTCCTTCCCCTTGGTTGCTTACATGGTACCTAAGCACACAAAGCATCTCAAGTGGGTCAAAGGGAAGTTCAACAAGGAGAGAGTTAACCTCGGATTGGATGGCACATGCTCGAGCTCTTCTCATGGGTCCACTTGGAGCTTGTGTAGTCGAAGTAGTGTCCATGGGGAAGATCGAAGGATGCTCCGCATCAAAGAGTATACTGATTGTTTCTACCATGGTGTACATAATTTTTATCAAATTGCCATGGTCTACCAAGTAATAAGGAACATGCTTGCATAGGTACCACATCACAATCAACATAATCAGCATATGTAGAGATACTAAAATGCACACGAACAGTACATGTTACCTTAACCTTGCCGTTGTTGTTGAACCATTGGATGTAGTAAGGATGTGGATGTGGTCTTGTGGTGAGAGAAAGCTTCTCCACCATCTCCATGCTAGCCAAGTTGTTGCAGCTCCCTCCGTCTATGATGACGCGCACAGAACGTTCCTTCACAACTCCCTTTGTATGGAACAAATTATGCCTCTGATTTTGCTCAGCTTGTGTGACCTGCACACTCAAAACACGTTGAGCAACTAAACATTCATACCTGTCAGCGTCTTAAGGAGCCATGTATTGCGTCTCATGATCAGAATCATCTCCACTGTGTTCTTCACGTGTAATAAGAGTGATGTAGGGCGGAACCCTAGGGGCCGATCTTTCACGTTTGGAGTGGATCCTACGGGGAATCACGAAGAACACGCGGAAGCACAAAGGGGAAACACAGGGAAAACGAGAGAGAATCACTAAACCGACAAGGAATCAATCACAGAAGTGCTAGATCACCGAAAACAAAGAGTAACACATGATCCACAATCAACAAAGGTAAGGATACAAAGGTAGCCGTTCTTCTCCGAGAGGAGGTCTTGAATCCACGAGGGGATCTTCCCGTAAAGGGGTCTTGAATCCAAGTGGATCTTCTCCGAAGAGGCCGCGGTCTCTCACGAGGAGGAGATCCGATGGATGAGCGAGGCTCTATCTCACCAATGAGCTAAATCAACGCTAACCCTAACTAGGAGGAGATGGGAGAGTATATATAGTGCTAGTCCACGAAGGGGTAAGTGAGGGGGATTCATGGGCCCTTGGCCCGTTCTCTGCGCACAGACAGGTGCCAGATGTCCGGGCTGGGGGCCGGATGTCCGGGGCTTCGCGACGGGCCGGATGTCCGGGCTGGGATGCCGGATGTCTGGGCTAGCCTGGGTGCCTTGCGGTTGCTCTCTGGACAGGCAGGGTCCAGATGTCCGGGCTGGGGGCCGGATGTCCGGCGGCTCGGGAAGAGCCGGATGTCCGGGCCTCTGGCCGGATGTCCGGGCTGACGAGGTTCAGCTTCTGGACGCGTTCTATGATGGGCACCGGATGTCTGGGCTGTGGCCGGATGTCCGGGCTTGCGGGAAGGGCCAGATGTCCGGGCTGGGGCCGGTTGTCTGGGGCCTGTAGCAGCTGGCTCTTCTTCCTTCTCCTCTTCCATGCTTGTCCTTTGTCCTTTGATTCTCCATGGTCATCTCGGTTGTACCTGAGTTTAGGCAAGGTCCATGCATGAGGTAGTAGCCATGTCTCACATGTGGAAAGTGATGGTTCGAAGAGGAGTGAATTCACCTTGTGTCCAATGGCGCATTGTCGAGGTCTCATCTTATATATCCTTGGGGCTTGGAGAGTAGTCAGAGTGTACATGGGGATAAACGTGGGATGCTCCGCATCATCTCCCCCCTGGGAAAGATCCGACCTCAGATCGTGATCCTCATCACCATGGAAACGGTTGTCGTGGACGAACTTGTAGTTGGACGTAGATGAAGGCATTGTGCAATCCGAGTACTCCAAGGTGTCTCCGGTATGTGGTACATGCAAAATGAGCAAACACAAAGTACACTTGGAAATACAATGGTTAGCGCACAGAAAGTGTCCATGAAGTAAATATGAGTCCGTTGGGCAAGATTGTGCGTGACAAAGTGCATGAAGCTTATTAAGATGATCTAGAATGATATGCAAAGCATTCATGGGGGCAAATGAAATCATTGTGCACACAAATGTGTTACGAATATGAGCAATGCAACCACGGTGCAAAATGATGTCATAATGGGATGGTTTATCAAATGCATGAACATGGCAATGGATGCTCAATATGTGGGTATTATCATGCAATTGATGGTCGACAATATGATCATTATGTATGAATATGCCATCAAGGAAGATCACAACAAATTTGCTAAGTAAGTGAACAAGCTCATATATCATGGATGACATGGGAATACAAGATGCAACAAGGCAATCATAATGTGAGTCAATCCATGCATGAGGTGCAAACTTGTGGTGAGCATGATATGTCCATGGAGCATGACATGTATGAGCACAATCAACAAATATGGAGGTCTTGGTGTACCAATGCTCGATATCATGGCAAGAGTGGAAGACCAAAGGTGCATCCAATAAGTGCGAGCGCTCCTCAATGTGAAGGTCCATAGAGCCAATCTCCAATGTCACTCCTGCGTCCGCGAGATGTATCATGTAGACAACAAGTAGGAAACAACAATGAAAGAGTGACCCATCCAATATGCATATTTGAGGATGGCTCAAAGAGAAGGAGTTCACCTTTATGAGAATGTCGAAAATGTTGGTGTCGCACATCGTGTATGCCTTCACATAACCAATATGTCTCATGACGGCAATGCCTTGTGAATCCTGCAAAACCAAAGAACATGACAAACACTCGGAAAAACAAACGAGGTTAGCGGAAGTGCAAAACCTATCATTCATGTGGTAAAATACCGAACAAGTGTATGCATCATGCTCATCATGAGAAAGGACAAGGGAGTATTGCATAGTATGGAGGCATATGACGCGAGAACAACCAAATGCAATAGGCTCAATCAAACAATCATGCATCACAAGTAAAGTGTCAAAGTCTCCAAGATCAAGAAGCATAGTATGGTTGCACTCAATACAAGTGGATATGAAAGAGACAACTAATGGGCACAAGAGACAATGATCAAGATATATCATGTGAGAGGCATGAGCATATATGTCATCAACCCAAGAAAGCGAGTAAGAGTAGAACATGGGTAATGCAACCAAGCAAGCAATCATAGCAACCAAGTCAAGCAAGCTAGTAGTGCAAAGATGCAACACACTAGGAGGAATCATGGCAACCATGTCATGTGTGCGAAGAGTGGGCATGAATAACACACATGATATATCACAAGCATGAAAGCAAGATATGAGAAAAATATCATCAATGTATTGGTGAGAAGCCATATATAAATAGCAATGGGGCATCATGACTCTCCCAACACAACAAGCATCAATAGCATGGGGCACATGATAAACATGGCAATAGCAACAAGGATCTCCACCAAGCATGCAAATACACATAGAAGTAGCATAATGGTGAATCATGGGTAGATGCAAGAAAGGGTCACAATTGCATGGCAAAGGCATAGGAGCAAAAATAACATGCAAAGTGAACACGATAGTATGGGCATAAGGTGACAAGTGGTAAATAGCCCATAGCCGTGTGAGAGCCAAGTAGAAGATATGCGCGTAGTCCTTGCGCGAAGGGGACGGTGGTAAGGATAGTCCACGGTATCCCAAGTCATCGTTGCTCTCAAGAGCTCGTTTTGTCAACTCATGGGATTGTGAGGTTGACGAATGTTCATAAGTACCTACACAAAACAAAGACAAAGGAAAAATTGTGTGTGCATGGTATATGTACACATCATCCATCATGATGCGCACATGCATGTGTCGGTTAGCACAAAATAGCCAATGCTCAAATAAATGAGATGCGTGATATAAAAACATGTCATCCATCATGAGAGGTTTGTTATTATGTATCGCATAATGGAGACTCAAATTGTGTAATGCATCACGAGCAATATCTAGTGCATTGTTATTCACGAAATGCGTATGGTGTACACTATTATGTGAATCATGCAAAGTATGAAATGCATCACGATCTCCGAATATGTATGAGGAAACTATGGGGGTCTCCTCATGAGCAAGAGTAGAAACATCAAGTGGAGAATATTGACAACATCCAAAACAATGCATATTTGGAACAATGTAATCATGGCATGACATAGTAGATGAATTGCGCAAATCATGTAAAGGAAGCATGGCAATAACATCACATGAAAAACAAAAGCCAATGACCATCATGTCGTCATCTATGCCATAAGTGCAAATGGGGTTGATTTTAATGGGTCATGCATAGTTACTATGTTGAGATTGAAATGATGCAATATGGGATATCTCACTCATAGCATATGACAAGTTTAAAGGATTATCAAACATGACGTGACCAATAGAATTTTCACATGATATCCTATGAAGCATAGCATCACAACTAGGCAACTCAACATGCTCATCATCATATTCATCATAAATAGGTAAGTCAAGGCATGAAGAAGTCTCACTAGCATGAAGCATGGCAATAGGTGTGTCAACATCATGGGAGCAATCAATGTCAAGAGAGTCCACTAGTGGGACTAGAGAAGCACCGTCACCTATGTTATCTTTGGAGCATCACTCATGTGTTGTAGGTGAGGTGTTGAAGATCCACTCGTTGTCATCTTCATCTTGATGGAACCATGTGGGGGGTGCATCATTATCCACCATGGACATCAGTGTCTCCATTGGAGGGATGGGCTTGTTGAGGGTAGGCATGTCATCATGTAGGAGACCTAGCACCCAAGAAGAAAACACACTAGGAGTAGAGGGTAAGTCGTTAGACATCATAGTGGCCTCACGTGCCCTCTCCACTACCTCACTCTCTAAGTATTGTGGCTCACTCACTCCCTCAAGGATACTCTCACTCATATGGTTGGTGGAGTCACTCAAATGGCGCTCAACCTCACATAGGATGTGTGGCATGCTCTCATGTGTGGGTCTAGTGGTGGTCACACTCATCCTCTCAAAGGAAATGCTCTCAATGTCACGTATGGTGGAGTCACTCATGTCACTCATGTGGTGGTGGCTCTCCTCTTATGACAAATGGGGCATCTCAACATATGTGGGTGTCGGAGAGATGTAGGTGCAAATGTCTCCATGTGCGGTCGCGTAGCTTGACTCGGAGTATGAGTCCAATGTGGGCGCCGTCTTCATGTTGTTGAAGAGGTTCGCGCTCGTCTCCATGGTTGAAGGGGATGGCCCTTTCTCGACCATCTTGTCTCCGTCTTGGTGTTGGAGGCCCATATGATGTGGCACCTCGTAGCTCGTCTCCATGACGGAAGGGAGTTTCCCATGCTCAGCCATCTTCCTTGGGGGGCTTCCGAAGATGGAAGTGTCGCCCTCGCTTGTAGGTGGTTGCCTTGCACTTGATGAAGTCGTTGTAGGCGTACTCGTGGGAAGTAGGCGAAGATGCCGTACGTCCAAAGGCGAAGATGCCTTGATAGCACTTGGTGAAGATGCCAAAGTGGTTGTTGTAGTCATAGCACCGTCTTGGTGATTGTCGTCTCGCGCTCTCCTTTTGTGCTCATGAAGCTTGGACTTGGCGTGAAGTAGGGCTTGTTGGGACTTGTGCATTTGCGCTTGTGGAGCATCTTCATGATGATGATGTCGTTGTCGTGCTTGAGCTCGTAGTAGATGTTGTTCATTGTTGTCGTGCACATGATGCTTGGAGGTGACTTGCCCTTCATGGCGATGTTGATCATGAATGTGATGGTGGTCGCCATGTAGATGTGGATGAGGACGATTTGCACTTGCATTGTTTTCATGCTCCGAAGACTTGTGGCTTGAATGTCGCCGCCTTGAAGATGACGAAGGGGAAGAAGACTTGATCAAGACTCTAATCTCCTCAATCCTTGCATCTTGCTCCTCTTTATGTGCGGAAAGCTTCTTGTCGATGTAGTCCCTTTTCCATGCTTCGGAGTGACGGATGTCGATGGAGATGTTCTCGATGTGCTCTCGCAATCTTGATTGTGCGCCTTGGATTTGTCATTGTAGATCGAAGATGGACGCTTTGTTGATGTAGTTGTTCACGCCGTCGTTGTTGTCGTAGACCAGAGACGTCGTAGTTGTTCACGACATCATCATCATGAAGATGCTCCACGAGCGCAAATGCACAAGTCCCAACAAGCCCTACTTCATGCCAAGTCCAAGCTTCATGAGCACACAAGAAGACCGCGAGACGAGCACCACCAAGACGGCGCTACGGCTACAACAACCACTTTGGCATATTCGCCAAGTGCTATAAAGGCATCTTCTCCTTTGGACATACGGCATCTTCGCCTACTTCCCACGTGTACGCCTACATCGACTTCATCTAGTCCAAGGCGACTACCTACGAGCGAGGGCGACACTTCCATCTTTGGAAGCCCCTCAAGGAAGATGGCCAAGCATGGGAAATTCCTTTCGGTCATGGAGACGAGCTACGAGGTGCCACATCATATGGGACTCCCACACCAAGACGGTGACGAGACGATCGAGCAAGGGCCATCCCCTTCGACTACGGCGACGAGCGCGAACCTCTTCAACAACATGAAGACGACGCCCACATTGGACTCATACTCCAAGTCAAGCTACGCGACCGCACATGGAGACATTTGCACCTACATCTCTCCGACACCCACATATGTTGAGATGCCCCATTTGTCATAAGAGGAGAGCCACCACCACATGAGTGACATGAGTGACTCCACCATACGTGACATTGAGAGCATTTCCTTTGAGAGGATGAGTGTGACCACCACTAGACCCACACATGAGAGCATGCCACAAATCCTATGTGAGGTTGAGCGCCATTTGAGTGACTCCACCAACCATATGAGTGAGAGTATCCTTGAGGGAGTGAGTGAGCCACAACACTTAGAGAGTGAGGTAGTGGAGAGGGCACGTGAGGCCACTATGATGTCTAACGACTTACCCTCTACTCCTAGTGTGTTTTCTTCTTGGGTGCTAGGTCTCCTACATGACGACATGCCTACCCTCAACAAGCCCATCCCTCCAATGGAGACACTGATGTCCATGGTGGATAATGATGCACCCCCCACATGGTTCCATCAAGATGAAGATGACAACGAGTGGATCTTCAACACCTCACCTACAACACATGAGCGACTCTCCAAAGGTAACATAGGTGATGGTGCTTCTCTTGTCCCACTAGTGGACTCTCTTGACATTGATTGCTCCCATGATGTTGACACACCTATTTCCATGCTTCATGCTAGTGCGACTTCCTCATGTCATGACTTACCTATTTATGATGAATATGATGATGAGCATGTTGAGTTGCCTAGTTGTGATGCTATGCTTCATAGGATATCATGTGAAAATTCTTTTGGTTACGTCACGTTTGACAATCCATCGAACTTGTCATATGCTATGAGTGAGATCTCCCATATTGCCTCATTTGAATCTCAACATAGTAACTATGCATGTCCCATTAAAATAAATCCTATTTGCACTTATGGCATAGATGACGAGATGATGGTCATTGGCTTTTTATTCTCTTGTGATGATATTGCCATGCTTCCTTTACAAGATTTGTGCAATTCATCTACTATGCCATGCCTGATAGAGGCAAAGGTGTCCCGTCTTTCGATGAGATGATGGATATCGCTTTGGTGGCAGTCGACTTTGACGATCCGACTACGAACATGCGAGGACGTCGCGCCTTAGCAATCGCTAAACCAACTCTGAGAGGTTATTGACCACGCCGGAGCACGACCAACCTGACCACGAGGGTCTGTTTCCTGCGAGCAAACGAAGAACAAGCAAGAAACTGAGATTGCAATCTGGATATTGCGAATATAAAATGAAAGCTTTATTGATCAAGGTGGGGTTCTGTGACGCCTTTGTCTGGTCGTTGAACACAAACGAAGTACGTGAAGTTGCAGCTATGGCAAACTTTTAATCTAAACAAAACCCAAAGTCTAAACGATGCCCTAAGGGCTGTATATATGGAGGAAGAGGGGGGGGGGAATTTCGTGGCCCTTGGTGGAGGGGTCCGAAATCAACCCTATCTCTTGTTTTCCCACACATACGGACTCTAAAAATAGCCTATACTTATGTATTTCGAAATTACATGGGCCTGGCCCAATAATAAGGTGATGCAGCACCTAAAATAGCCTCGGGACGAAATTTGTGAAGTGGCATCTTGTATATTTCGTCCAAGGCTTCATGCACCCATTATGGTGGCTTCAAAGTCCTGAAATCATCACTTGTAACTCTGTTCTTGTTCCCCTTGCGCATGCCATCATCTCCATGCTTGTTCTTGCTCCAATGTTCATCCTTCTCCAAGCTAGGCCCTTCATTTGTAAGCAAAACAAATGTATCCAATTTAGGCAGCATCATATTCTCATTAACATTAGAATCATTACCAAGAAACGAAAGTACCTGGTAATTTAGTTGGCGTGCACGAGCTCTAGTAATTGGTCCAGTATGTATAGCAGCAGGGGCTGTGGGTGTAACAATTGTATTGATGTCCTCATCATCCTCCCCTTCTTGAAATGAAGTCGTCCTCGACGGAAGTTCATCTTCCTCACCGAAATAAGGCTTCAAATCTGCAATGTTAAAAGTGGGACTAACCCCAAAATTTGCAGGCAGTTCAAGTTTATATGCATTATCATTTATTTTCTCTAACACCTTAAATGGACCATCAGCACGTGGCATTAACTTTGATTTGCGCAAATCAGGAAATCTATCCTTACGCAAATGTAACCAAACAAGATCTCCAGGTGCAAACACAACATGTTTTCTACCCTTATCTCCAGCAAGTTTATATTTAGCATTCATGCGCTCAATGTTTTCCTTAGTTAACTCATGCATTTTTAAAATCAATTCAGCATGTTGTTTAGCATCAAAATTAACCTTCTCCGAAGATGGAAGAGGCAACAAATCAATAGGTGCACGAGGTAGGAAACCATACACAACTTCAAAAGGGCACATCTTAGTAGTAGAATGCAATGAACGATTATAAGCAAATTCAATATGAGGAAAGCATTCCTCCCACATTTTCTTATTATTCTTCAAAACAGCCCTAAGCATAGTAGACAACGTTCTATTGACTACTTCAGTTTGTCCATCAGTTTGGGCGTGACAAGTAGTACTAAAAAGCAGTTTAGTCCCCAACTTATCCCATAAACATCTCCAAAAGTGGCTAAGAAATTTAGTATCACGATCTGAAACAATAGTATTTGGCACACCATGCAAGCGAATAATTTCACGAAAGAACAAATCAGCAACATTAACAGCATCATCGCTTTTATGACATGGTATAAAGTGTGCCATTTTCGAGAATCTATCCACGACAACAAATATGCTATCCCTCCCCTTCTTTGTTCGAGGTAAACCTAAAACAAAGTCCATAGATATATCCTCCCAAGGAACACTAGGTACAGGCAAAGGCATATATAAACCATGAGGATTGAGTCGTGACTTAGCTTTTTGACATGTAGTGCAGCGAGCAATAAAACGCTCAACATCCCGTCTCATCTTTGGCCAAAAGAAATGTGTAGCAAGTACGTCCTCCGTCTTCTTCACGCCAAAGTGTCCCATTAATCCTCCTCCATGCGCCTCCTGCAACAACAAAAGACGAACGGAGCTAGCTGGAATGCATAGCTTGTTAGCACGAAAACATAAATCCATCGTTAACGACAAACTTGTTCCACATTCTTCCTTCTTTACAATTCTGCATTACATCTTTAAAATCAGCATCATGCACATATTGATCTTTGATGGTCTCCAAACCAAATTTTTTGAAGTCAAGTTGTGAAAGCATAGTATAGCGACGAGACAATGCATCAGCAATAACATTTTCTTTTCCCTTCTTGTGTTTAATGACAAAAGGGAAAGTCTCAATGAATTCAACCCATTTAGCATGTCTACGATTCAGTTTAGCTTGACTTTTAATATGTTTCAAAGATTCATGATCAGAATGTATAACAAATTCTTTGGGCCATAAATAATGTTGCCATGTTTCTAAAGTCCGAACAAGAGCATATAATTCTTTATCATAAGTAGAATAATTCAGACTAGGCCCACTCAATTTTTCAGAAAAGTATGCAACAGGTTTGCCATCTTGTAATAACACACCTCCTAATCCAATTCCACTAGCATCACATTCAAGCTCAAAAGTCTTATTAAAATCAGGAAGTTGGAGTAAAGGAGCATGTGTCAACTTATCTTTCAATACCGTGAAGGCTTCTTCCTGTGCGGTACCCCAAAGAAAAGGCACATCTTTCTTTGTAAGCTCATTGACAGGTGCAGCAATGGTGCTGAAATCTCTCACAAAACGCCTATAGAATCCAGCGAGGCCAAGAAAACTCCTCACTTGTGTGACCGTTTTGGGCTGCGGCCAACTCTCAATAGCTTCAATCTTGGCTTTATCAACTTCAATTCCTTGTGGAGTAACAACATAGCCAAGAAAAGATACTCTGTCGGTGCAAAAGGTGCACTTCCCAAGGTTACCAAACAAACGTGCAGCACGTAGAGCAATAAAAACAACACGTAAATGTTCCAAATGTTCTTCCAAAGATCTGCTATAAATCAATATGTCATCAAAGTAAACTACCACAAATCGTCCAATGAAAGCATGTAAAACTTCGTTCATTAATCTCATGAAAGTACTAGGTGCATTAGTTAACCCAAAAGGCATGACTAACCACTCATATAATCCAAACTTAGTTTTAAATGCTGTTTTCCATTCATCTCCCAATTTCATACGAATTTGATGGTAGCCACTACGCAAATCAACTTTGGAGAATATTGTAGAGCCACTCAATTCATCAAGCATATCATCTAGCCTAGGAATAGGATGACGATAACGAATAGTAATATTATTAATGCCTCTACAATCAACACACATACGTGATGTACCATCCTTTTTCGGCACTAGAATAATAGGAACAGCACAAGGACTAAGGGATTCGCGTATATAACCTTTGTCGAGAAGCTCTTGTACTTGACGCATAATCTCCTTCGTCTCCTCTGGATTGGTACGGTATGGTGCACGGTTTGGCAGTGAAGCACCGGGAATTAAGTCAATCTGATGCTCAATCCCTCGAATAGGCGGTAATCCCGGTGGCACGTCTTGTGGAAAAACGTCAGCGAACTACTGCAAAATGTTAGTGACAGCAGGAGGCAAAGAGGAAGGCACGTCCTCGAATGAAAATAATGCCTCTTTGCACACAAAAGCATAGCAAACAGATTTGCTGAAATCTAGCTCATCAATATTAGATTTGGTGGCAAATAAACATGCACTTTTCAATTTAATTTCAGAAGCAACACTAGATGGTTTATTATTAGGCTTCATTTGTTGCTCAAATTCTTTTGCCACAATCTGATTTTCACTCATATTCTTCTCCTGTTTTGCTTTATTAGCTCTATTAATATCATCTTTCAAAATGGAATCAGGAGTCATAGGAAGCAAAGTAATATTTTTATCCTTATGAACAAGAGTATAGTGATTGTTTCTACCATGGTGTACAGAGTTTTTATCAAATTTCCATGGTCTACCAAGTAATAAGGAACATGCTTGCATAGGTACCACATCACAATCAACATAATCAGCATATGTAGAGATACTAAAATGCACACGAACAGTACGTGTTACCTTAACCTTGCCGCTGTTGTTGAACCATTGGATGTAGTAAGGATGTGGATGTGGTCTTGTGGTGAGAGAAAGCTTCTCCACCATCTCCATGCTAGCCAAGTTGTTGCAGCTCCCTCCGTCTATTATGACGCGCACAGAACGTTCCTTCACAACTCCCTTGGTATGGAACAAATTGTGCCTCTGATTTTGCTCAGCTTGTGTGACCTGCACACTCAAAACACGTTGAGCAACTAAACATTCATACCTGTCAGCGTCTTCAGGAGCCATGTATTGCGTCTCATGATCAGAATCATCTCCACCATGTTCTTCACGTGTAATAAGAGCCAAAGTCTCCTCATCATAGTCACTAGCGGACTCATATCCACCATCCACGGTAGCAATCATCACACGCGGAGATTTGCATTCTCTCGCATAATGACCTCCTCCCTTACAACGTCGACAAATAATATCACTTGTGTGCCCTGTTGATGCCATGGAAGAAAAAGAACGCTGTGCAGGCCCCGCAGGTGCGCTCTTGGCAGATAATGGTGGTTGTGCCTGTTTTCTTGTATCACGGCTGGAGGTGGCACCGGATGGAGGTGCTGGTGCAGTTGAAGTAGAAGATGCACGTGGTGTCCATGATGAAGGTCGGCCTGCAGAAAAGTTAGTTCGCCCCAATGCTTGTCGATCCTGCACTTCACGTTCAGCTTTACAAGCAAGATGGAATAAATGAGTGATATTAGTATACTCCTTATAGTCTAGAATGGTCTGAATCTCTCTATTTAATCCACCCAGAAAACGTGCAAGCATAGCTTCATTCTCCTCAACAATACCACATCTAATCATGCCAGTTTGTAATTCCTGATAATATTCTTCTACAGAATTTTTTCCTTGTCTTAAACGCTGCAATTTTTGAAGCAATTCACGTTGATAATATGGTGGAACCCAACGCGTACGCATAGCAGTTTTCAAAGCAGCCCAAGTAGTTGGAATAGGATATAATCTACAATGTTCAGACCACCATACACATGCAAAACTAGTGAAAGCACAAACAGCACCAGCAACTCGTCTCTCTTCAGGATATTGTAAACATGTAAATCATTGTTCAGTTTCTAACTCCCAAGTAAGATATATATCAGGAACATATCTACCCTCAAATGGTGGAATATTCAATTTCAGTTTAGGAATATGGACATCATCTCGTACCTGAGGTGGTGGTGCGGGCCTACCATTACGAATATATACTTGAGGTCGACCTGGTGGTGGTGGTGCTGGTGGCTGCACGTAGTTCGGATTTTGATCAACCTCATCCTCATAATCTCCCACATAATCATCATCCTCCTGGGTACCAGCAGCAGCAGTAGCAGGAGCCAAAGAAGCACCAACAGCAGTAGCAGCGGCACCAGAATGTTGTCCTAGCTCAATAGGAACACGCTGTGCTCGTCCATACTGATTCGGAAGGGGGCGTAGTTGTTGTTGTTGCAGAGGTGCGACAGGTGCAGCCGGTGGTGGAAGACGCGCAAGCAGTTCATTAAATCTGTTATCGAGCTTTGTTTCGAACGTCTTCTCAAGGCCAGTAATCTTCTCCATGGCCTCTTCAAAATTGTTCAGCACATCTTGCACCTGTTCAGTCATCATTTGCTGAAACTTATCATGAAGCTCCTTGTTCGATAAGTTCTCCCAGTCAATCTCGTCGGCTTGTGATCCTGGCATGGTTAGCAGCAATAGAAACACACAAGAATATGATCCTACAGACTACTAAGAAGTGGTGGTGGTGTATCACAAATCCGTCAAGCAAATCTCAAATTCTTACCAGTTCTTACCCAGCAGCAGGCGGTGATCGGCAACCGTTGTAGTCAAAACTCTCAAAGCTTGGATAGAGCGATTACCAGGGAGAGTCAAACGCACGACGTAGATGTATGTGGAGCTGGGAAGGCTTATAATATGGTAGCAAAAAGGGTCAGCAATAATCAATTCAGAGATGCAAAGTTGAATATACGCTCAACGACGGTACTGTGCTGGTCCTAGGCTAGACTGTGCTAGAGACACGAGCCTAGAACACCAACAAAATCACGGCGCGGCACGTAAACAAGGGAAAAGCACACTCTGAAATTTTTTTTTTCGCTCTTTTTTTTTGCGCTCTTCTTTTTTTTTGCGCTGCTTTTTTTTTTGCGAAAAATCACTATAATGGCGAGTGTCTGAAAACTCTTCCTAGCTCAAACGGACAGGATGGGCACGAAATTTTTTCGACCAATTTTTTTTTTTCGACTGCCCGGACCCAAAAACTGGAAACGGGTCAAAAAAAACTTCCTATAATGATACCTGTCTCAAAACACTCAGAAACACCTAAAAATAGGATAGCCAGAAATTTTTTCGAAAAATGCGTTTTCGAAAAATTTTGGGCCTAAATGGAGCGTGGCTACCCGACTCTTTTTTTTTTCCCGAAACCTACTCCGGCAAGGAAACACGAATCGGAAACTAGATGGATCTCGGAAACAAACCTAATAAGCAAGGAACTCGGATTGGTGGTAGATATATGGTGGTGGTATATGGCAGCGGTGGTGGTAGTGGTGGTAGTATATGGATATGGATCGGTGGTGGTATATGGACACGGATTGGTGGTGGTATATGGATACGGATTCGAAGCGGTGGTGGTAGATGGCAGGGGCGATGATGATGGTGCGGCGGCGGCGTGACAACTTATGACCAGAACTCGAAACTCTAAAAGACTAGACTCTAAGACCAGCAACTAGACCGACGATGCAATCGCAAATTCAACAAAGCAAAACCCTAAAAAGATTATGCAAAGGCTCAGATTGGTTCGGATATGATGAACTAACCCTAAATTCTTTTTTGTGGCTTTTTCGTGGACTGTAGGTATGAAGAACAGACTCGATCTAAACTACGAAAAACTGTAAAATCTCACCGAGCAACCTGGAAATCTGATACCACTTGATAGAGGCAAAGGTGTCCCGTCTTTCGATGAGATGATGGATATTGCTTTGGTGGCAGTCGACTTTGACGATCCGACTACGAACGTGCGAGGACGTCGCGCCTTAGCAATCGCTAAACCAACTCTGAGAGGTTATTGACCACGCCGGAGCACGATCAACCGGACCACGAGGGTCTGTTTCCAGCGAGCAAACGAAGAACAACCAAGAAACTGAGATTGCAATCTGGATATTGCGAATATAAGATGAAAGCTTTATTGATCAAGGTGGGGTTCTGTGACGCCTTTGTCTGGTCGTTGAACACAAACGAAGTACGCGAAGTTGCAGCTATGGCGAACTTTTAATCTAAACAAAACCCAAAGTCTAAACGATGCCCTAAGGGCTGTATATATGGAGGAAGAGGGGGGGGGGGATTTCGTGGCCCTTGGTGGAGGGGTCCGAAATCAACCCTATCTCTTGTTTTCCCACACATACGGACTCTAAAAATAGCCTATACTTATGTATTTCGAAATTACATGGGCCTGGCCCAATAATAAGGTGACGCAGCACCTAAAATAGCCCCGGGACGAAATTTGTGAAGTGGCATCTTGTATATTTCGTCCAAGGCTTCATGCACCCATTATGGTGGCTTCAAAGTCCTGAAATCATCACTTGTAACTCCGTTCTTGTTCCCCTTGCGCATGCCATCATCTCCATGCTTGTTCTTGCTCCAATGTTCATCCTTCTCCAAGCTAGGCCCTTCATTTGTAAGCAAAACAAATGTATCCAATTTAGGCAGCATCATATTCTCATGAACATTAGAATCATTACCAAGAAACGAAAGTACCTGGTAATTTAGTTGGCGTGCATGAGCTCTAGTAATTGGTCCAGTATGTATAGCAGCAGGGGCTGTGGCTGTAACAATTGTATTGATGTCCTCATCAATGTCATGATCACATTGTTCCAAATATGCATTGTTTTGGATGTTGTCAATATTCTCCATGTGATGTTGCTACTCATGCTCATGAGGAGACCCCCATAGTTTCCTCATACATATTAGGAGATCTTGATGCATTTCATACTTTGAATGATTCCCATGATAGTGTACACCATATGCACTCCATGAATAACAATGCTCTAGATATTGCTCGTGATGCATTACACAATTTGAGTCTCCATTATGCTATACATAATAACAAACCTCTCATGATGGATGACATGTTTCTATATCACGCATCTCATTTATTTGAGCATTTGATCTTTTGTGCTAACTGACACATGCACGTGCGCATCATGATGGATGATGTGTACATATATCACGCACACACAATTTTTCCTTTGCCTTTGTTTTGTGTAGGTACTCACATATACTCTTCAACCTCTCAATCCCAAGAGTTGACGAAACGAGCTGATAGAGGCAAAGGTGTCCCGTCTTTCGATGAGATGATGGAAATTGCTTTGGAGGCAGTCGACTTTGACGATCCGACTACGAACGTGCGAGGACGTCGCGCCTTAGCAATCGCTAAACCAACTCCGAGAGGTTATTGACCACGCCGGAGCACGATCAACCTGACCACGAGGGTCTGTTTCCTGCGAGCAAACAAAGAACAAGCAAGAAACTGAGATTGCAATCTGGATATTGCGAATATAAGATGAAAGATTTATTGATCAAGGTGGGGTTCTGTGACGCCTTTGTCTGGTCGTTGAACACAAACGAAGTACGCGAAGTTGCAGCTATGGCGAACTTTTAATCTAAACAAAACCCAAAGTCTAAACGATGCCCTAAGGGTTGTATATATGG
>NC_041387.1:286646642-286728345 GCF_002162155.2 Triticum dicoccoides | reverse complement strand
TGTATATATGGAGGAAGAGGGGGGGGGGGATTTCGTGGCCCTTGGTGGAGGGGTCCGAAATCAACCCTATCTCTTGTTTCCCCACACATACGTACTCTAAAAATAGCCTATACTTATGTATTTCGAAATTACATGGGCCTGGCCCAATAATAAGGTGACGCAGCACCTAAAATAGCCTCGGGACGAAATTTATGAAGTGGCATCTTGTATATTTCGTCCAAGGCTTCATGCACCCATTATGGTGGCTTCAAAGTCCTGAAATCATCACTTGTAACTCCGTTCTTGTTCCCCTTGCGCATGCCATCATCTCCATGCTTGTTCTTGCTCCAATGCTCATCCTTCTCCAAGCTAGGCCCTTCATTTGTAAGCAAAACAAATGTATCCAATTTAGGCAGCATCATATTCTCATTAACATTAGAATCATTACCAAGAAACGAAAGTACCTGGTAATTTAGTTGGCGTGCACGAGCTCTAGTAATTGGTCCAGTATGTATAGCAGCAGGGGTTGTGGGTGTAACAATTGTATTGATGTCCTCATCATCCTTCCCTTCTTGAAATGAAGTCGTCCTCGACGAAAGTTCATCTTCCTCACCCAAATAAGGCTTCAAATCTGCAATGTTAAAAGTGGGACTAACCCCAAAATCTGCAGGCAGCTCAAGTTTATATGCATTATCATTTATTTTCTCTAACACCTTAAAGGGACCATCAGCACGTGGCATTAACTTTGATTTGCGCAAATCAGGAAATCTATCCTTACGCAAATGTAACCAAACAAGATCTCCAGGTGCAAACACAACATGTTTTCTACCCTTATCTCCAGCAAGTTTATATTTAGCATTCATACGCTCAATGTTTTCCTTAGTTAACTCATGCATTTTTAAAATCAATTCAGCACGTTGTTTAGCATCAAAATTAACCTTCTCCGAAGATGGAAGAGGCAACAAATCAATAGGTGCACGAGGTAGGAAACCATACACAACTTTAAAAGGGCACATCTTAGTAGTAGAATGCAATGAACGATTATAAGCAAATTCAATATGAGGCAAGCATTCCTCCCACATTTTCTTATTATTCTTCAAAACAGCCCTAAGCATAGTAGACAACGTTCTATTGACTACTTCAGTTTGTCCATCAGTTTGGGGGTGACAAGTTGATGAGGACATCAATACAATTGTTACACCCACAGCCCCTGCTGCTATACATACTGGACCAATTACTAGAGCTCGTGCACGCCAATTAAATTACCAGGTACTTTCGTTTCTTGGTAATGATTCTAATGTTCATGAGAATATGATGCTGCCTAAATTGGATACATTTGTTTTGCTTACAAATGAAGGGCCTAGCTTGGAGAAGGATGAACATTGGAGCAAGAACAAGCATGGAGATGATGGCATGCGCAAGGGAAACAAGAACGGAGTGACAAGTGATGATTTCAGGACTATGAAGCCACCATAATGGGTGCATGAAGCCTTGGACGAAATATACAAGATGCCACTTCATAAATTTCGTCCCGAGGCTATTTTAGGTGCTGCGTCACCTTATTATTGGGCCAGGCCCATGTAATTTCGAAATACATAAGTATAGGCTATTTTTAGAGTCCGTATGTGTGGGGAAATAAGAGATAGGGTTGATTTCGGACCCCTCCACCAAGGGCCACGAAATTCCCCCTCTTCCTCCATATATACAGCCCTTAGGGCATCGTTTAGACTTTGGGTTTTGTTTAGATTAAAAGTTCGCCATAGCTGCAACTTCGCGTACTTCGTTTGTGTTCAACGACCAGACAAAGGCGTCACAGAACCCCACCTTGATCAATAAAGCTTTCATCTTATATTCGCAATATCCAGATTGCAATCTTAGTTTCTTGCTTGTTCTTCGTTTGCTCGCAGGAAACAGACCCTCGTGGTCAGGTTGATCGTGCTCCAGCGTGGTCAATAACCTCTCGGAGTTGGTTTAGCGATTGCTAAGGCGCGACGTCCTCGCACGTTCGTAGTCGGATCGTCAAAGTCGACTTCCACCAAAGCGATATCCATCATCTCATCGAAAGACGGGACACCTTTGCCTCTATCATATCCTCCCAAGGAACACTAGGTACAGGCAAAGGCATATATAAACCATGAGGATTGAGTCGTGACTTAGCTTTTTGACATGTAGTGCATCGAGCAATAAAACGCTAAACATCCCGTCTCATCTTTGGCCAAAAGAAATGTGTAGCAAGTACGTCCTCCGTCTTCTTCACGCCAAAGTGTCCCATTAATCCTCCTCCATGCGCCTCCTGCAACAACAAAAGACGAACGGAGCTAGCTGGAATGCATAGCTTGTTAGCACGAAACACAAATCCATCGTTAACGACGAACTTGTTCCACATTCTTCCTTCTTTACAATTCTGCATTACATCTTTAAAATCAGCATCATGCACATATTGATCTTTGATGGTCTCCAAACCAAATATTTTGAAGTCAAGTTGTGAAAGCATAGTATAGCGGCGAGACAATGCATCAGCAATAACATTTTCTTTTCCCTTCTTGTGTTTAATGACATAAGGAAAAGTCTCAATGAATTCAACCCATTTAGCATGTCTATGATTCAGTTTAGCTTGACTTTTAATATGTTTCAAAGATTCATGATCACAATGTATAACAAATTCTTTGGGCCATAAATAATGTTGCCATGTTTCTAAAGTCCGAACAAGTGCATATAATTCTTTATCATAAGTAGAATAATTCAGACTAGGCCCACTCAATTTTTCAGAAAAGTATGCAACAGGTTTGCCATCTTGTAATAACACACCGCCTAATCCAATTCCACTAGCATCACATTCAAGCTCAAAAGTCTTATTAAAATCAGGAAGTTGGAGTAAAGGAGCATGTGTCAACTTATCTTTCAATACCGAGAAGGCTTCTTCTTGTGCGGTACCCCAAAGAAAAGGCACATCTTTCTTTGTAAGCTCATTGAGAGGTGCAGCAATGGTGCTGAAATCTCTCACAAAACGCCTATAGAATCCAGCAAGGCCAAGAAAACTCCTCACTTGTGTGACCATTTTGGGCTGCGGCCAACTCTCAATAGCTTCAATCTTGGCTTTATCAACTTCAATTCCCTGTGGAGTAACAACATAGCCAAGAAAAGATACTCGGTCGGTGCAAAAGGTGCACTTCCCAAGGTTACCAAACAAACGTGCATCACGTAGAGCAATAAAAACAGCATGTAAATGTTCCAAATGTTCTTCCAAAGATCTGCTATAAATCAATATGTCATCAAAGTAAACTACCACAAATCGTCCAATGAAAGCACATAAAACTTCGTTCATTAATCTCATGAAAGTACTAGGTGCATTAGTTAACCCAAAAGGCATGACTAACCACTCATATAATCCAAACTTAGTTTTAAATGTTGTTTTCCATTCATCTCCCAATTTCATACGAATTTGATGGTATCCACTACGCAAATCAACTTTGGAGAATATTTAGAGCCACTCAATTCATCAAGCATATCATCGAGCCTAGGAATAGGATGACGATAACGAATAGTAATATTATTAATGCCTCTACAATCAACACACATACGTGATGTACCATCCTTTTTCGGCACTAGAATAATAGGAACAGCACAAGGACTAAGGGATTCGCGTATATAACCTTTGTCGAGAAGCTCTTGTACTTGACGCATAATCTCCTTCGTCTCCTCTGGATTGGTACGGTATGGTGCACGGTTTGGCAGTGAAGCACCGGGAATTAAGTCAATCTGATGCTCAATCCCTCGAATAGGCGGTAATCCCGGTGGCACGTCTTGTGGAAAGACATCAGCGAACTCCTGCAAAATGTTAGTGACAGCAGGAGGCAAAGAGGAAGGCACGTCCTCGAATGAAAATAATGCCTCTTTGCACACAAAAGCATAGCAAACAGATTTGCTGAAATCTAGCTCATCAATATCAGATTTGGTGGCAAATAAACATGCACTTTTCAATTTAATTTCAGAAGCAACACTAGATGGTTTATTATTAGGCTTCATTTGTTGCTCAAATTCTTTTGCCACAATCTGATTTTCACTCTTATTCTTCTCCTGTTTTGCTTTATTAGCTCTATTAATATCATCTTTCAAATTGGAATCAGGAGTCATAGGAAGCAAAGTAATATTTTTATCCTTATGAACAAGAGTATAGTGATTGTTTCTACCATGGTGTACAGAGTTTTTATCAAATTGCCATGGTCTACCAAGTAATAAGGAACATGCTTGCATAGGTACCACATCACAATCAACATAATCAGCATATGTAGAGATACTAAAATGCACACGAACAGTACGTGTTACGTTAACCTTGCCGCTGTTGTTGAACCATTGGATGTAGTAAGGATGTGGATGTGGTCTTGTGGTGAGAGAAAGCTTCTCCACCATCTCCATGCTAGCCAAGTTGTTGCAGCTCCCTCCGTCTATTATGACGCGCACAGAACGTTCCTTCACAACTCCCTTGGTATGGAACAAATTGTGCCTCTGATTTTGCTCAGCTTGTGTGACCTGCACACTCAAAACATGTTGAGCAACTAAACATTCATACCTGTCAGCGTCTTCAGGAGCCATGTATTGCGTCTCATGATCAGAATCATCTCCACCATTTTCTTCATGTGTAATAAGAGCCAAAGTCTCCTCATCATAGTCACTAGCGGACTCATACCCACCATCCTCGGTAGCAATCATCACACGCTGAGATTTACATTCTCTCGCATAATGACCTCTTCCCTTACAACGACGACAAATAATATCACTTGTGTGCCCTGTTGATGCCATGGAAGAAGTAGAACTCTGTGCAGGCCCGGCAGGTGCGCTCTTGGCAGATAATGGTGGTTATGCCTGTTTTCTTGTATCACGGCTGGAGGTGGCACCTGATGGAGGTGTTGGTGCAATTGAAGTAGAAGATGCACGCGGTGTCCATGATGAAGGTCGGCCTGCAGAAAAATTAGTTCGCCCCAATGCTTGTCGATCCTGCACTTCACGTTCAGCTTTACAAGCAAGATGGAATAAACGAGTGATATTAGTATACTCCTTATAGTCTAGAATGGTCTGAATCTCTTTATTTAATCCACCCAGAAAACGTGCAAGCATAGCTTCATTCTCCTCAACAATACCACATCTAATCATGCCAGTTTGTAATTCCTGATAATATTCTTCTACAGAATTTTTTCCTTGTCTTAAACGCTGCAATTTTTGAAGCAATTCACGTTGATAATATGGTGGAACCCAACGCGTACGCATAGCAGTTTTCAAAGCAGCCCAAGTAGCTGGAATAGGATATAATCTACAATGTTCAGACCACCATACACATGCAAAACTAGTGAAAGCACAAACACCAGCAGCAACCCGTCTCTCCTCGGGATATTGTAAACATGTAAAACGTTGTTCAGTTTCTAACTCCCAAGTAAGATATATATCAGGAACATATCTACCCTCAAATGGTGGAATATTCAATTTCAGTTTAGGAATATGGACATCATCTCGTACCTGAGGTGGTGGTGCAGGCCTACCATTACGAATATATACCTGAGGTCGACCTACTGGTGGTGGTGCTGGTGGGTGCATGTTGTTCTGATTTTGATCAACCTCATCCTCATAATCGCCCGCATACTCATCATCCTCCAGGGTACCAGCAGCAGCAGTAGCAGGAGCCAAAGAAGCATCAATAACAGGAACAGCAGCACCAGAAGTTTGGCCATCCTCAACAGGAACACGCTTCGCTCGTCCATACTGATTCGGAAGGATGCGTTGTTGTTGGTGTTGCAGAGGTGCGATAGGTGCAGCCGGCAGTGGTGGTGGTAAACGCGCGAGCAATTCATTAAACTTGCTATCAAGCTTTGTTTCGAATGTCTTCTCCATGCCATCTATCTTCTCCATGGCCTCGTCAAATCTGTTTAGCACATCTTGCACATGTCCACTCATCATTTGCTGAAATTTATCATGGAGCTGTTTGTTCGTCAGGTTCTCCCAATCAGTCTCATCGGCTTGTGATCCTACCATGGTTAGCAGCAAATAGAAACACACAAGAATATGATCCTACAGACTACTAAGAAGTGGTGGTGGTGTATCACAAACCCGTCAAGCAAAACTCAAATTCTTACCAGTTCTTACCCAGCAGCAGGCGGTGATCGGCAACTGTTGTAGTCAAAACTCTCAAAGCTTGGATAGAGCGATTACCAGGGAGAGTCAAACGCACGACGTAGATGTATGTGGAGCTGGGAAGGCTTATAATATGGTAGCAAAAAGGGTCAGCAATAATCAATTCAGAGATGCAAAGTTGAATAAACGCTCAACGACGGTACTGTGCTGGTCCTAGGCTAGACCGTGCTAGAGACGCGAGCCTAGAACACTAACAAAATCACGGCGCTGCACGTAAACAAGGAAAAAGCACACTCTGGATTTTTTTTTCGCTCTTTTTTTTTCTTTTTGCGCTGCTTTTTTTTTGCGAAAAATCACTATAATGGCGAGTGTCTCAAAACTCTTCGTAGGTCAAACTGACAGGATGGGCACGAAATTTTTTCGACCAAATTTTTTTTTTCGTTTTTTCGACTGCTCGGACCCAAAAACTGGAAACGGGTCAAAAAAAACTTCCTAAAATGGCACCTGTCTCAAAACACTCAGAAACACCTAAAAATAGGATAGCCAGAATTTTTTTCGAAAAATGCGTTTTTGAAAATTTTTGGGCCTAAACGGAGGGTGGTTTTCGGACTCTTTTTTTTTCCGAAACCTACTCCGGCAAGGAAACACGAATCGGAATCTAGATGGATCTCAAAAACACACCTAATATGCAAGGAACTCAGATTGGTGGTGGATATATGGTGGTGGTATATGGCAGCGGTGGTGGTATATGGCAGCGGTGGTAATATATGGATATGGATCGGTGGTGGTATATGGATACGGATTGGTGGTGGTATATGGATACAGATTCGGAGCGGTGGTGGTAGGTGACAGGGGCGATGATGATGGTGCGGTGGCGGCGTGACAACTTATGACCAGAACTCGAAACTCTAAAAGACTAACGCTAAGACCAGCAACTAGACACGACGATGCAACCGCAAATTCAACAAAACAAAACTCTAAAAAGATTATGCAAAGGCTCAGATTGGTTCGGATATGATGAACTAACCCTAAAATTTTTTTGGCTTTTTCGTGGACTGTAGGTATGAAGAACAGACTCGATCTAAACTACGAAAAACTGTAAAATCTCACCGAGCAACCTGGAAATCTGATACCACTTGATAGAGGCAAAGGTGTCCCGTCTTTCGATGAGATGATGGAAATCGCTTTGGAGGCAGTCGACTTTGACGATCCGACTACGAACGTGCGAGGACGTCGCGCCTTAGCAATCGCTAAACCAACTCCGAGAGGTTATTGACCACGCCGGAGCATGATCAACCTGACCACGAGGGTCTGTTTCCTGCGAGCAAACGAAGAACAAGCAAGAAACTAAGATTGCAATCTGGATATTGCGAATATAAGATGAAAGATTTATTGATCAAGGTGGGGTTCTGTGACGCCTTTGTCTGGTCGTTGAACACAAACGAAGTACGCGAAGTTGCAGCTATGGCGAACTTTTAATCTAAACAAAACCCGAAGTCTAAACGATGCCCTAAGGGCTGTATATATGGAGGAAGAGGGGGGGAATTTCGTGGCCCTTGGTGGAGGGGTCCGAAATCAACCCTATCTCTTGTTTCCCCACACATACGTACTCTAAAAATAGCCTATACTTATGTATTTCGAAATTACATGGGTCTGGCCCAATAATAAGGTGACGCAGCACCTAAAATAGCCTCGGGACGAAATTTATGAAGTGGCATCTTGTATATTTCGTCCAAGGCTTCATGCACCCATTATGGTGGCTTCAAAGTCCTGAAATCATCACTTGTAACTCCGTTCTTGTTCCCCTTGCGCATGCCATCATCTCCATGCTTGTTCTTGCTCCAATGTTCATCCTTCTCCAAGCTAGGCCCTTCATTTGTAAGCAAAACAAATGTATCCAATTTAGGCAGCATCATATTCTCATGAACATTAGAATCATTACCAAGAAACGAAAGTACCTGGTAATTTAGTTGGCATGCACGAGCTCTAGTAATTGGTCCAGTACGTATAGCAGCAGGGGCTGTGGGTGTAACAATTGTATTGCTGTCCTCATCACGAGCTCTTGAGAGCAACGATGAATTGGGATCCCGTGGACTATCCTTACCACCGTTCCCTTTGCGCAAGGACTATGCGCATCTCTTCTACTTGGCTCTCACACGGCTATGGGCCATTTACCACTTGTCACCTTATGCTCATTTTACCGTGTTCACTTTGCATGCTATGCTTGCTTCTATGCCTTTGCCATGCAATTGTGACCCTTGCTTGCACCTACCCATGCTTCGCCATTATGATACTCCTATGTGTACTTGCATGCTTGGTGGAGATCTTTGTTGCTATTGCCATGTTTATCATGTGCTCCATGCTATCGATGCTTGTTGTGTTGGGAGAGTCATGATGTCCCATTACTATTTACGTATGGTCTCTCGCCAATACATTGATGATATTTTTCTCATATCTTGCTTTCATGCTTGTGATATGTCATGTGCATTATTCATGCCCACTATTTGCACCAATGACATGCTTGCCATGATTCCTATGTTGCATCTTCGCACTACTAGCTTGCTTGACTTGATCGCTATGATTGCTTGCTATGTTGCATCACCCATGTTCCACTATTACTTGCTTTCTTGGGTTGATGACATATATGTTGATAGAGGCGAGGGTGTCCCGATCTTTCGATGAGATGATAACTATCGATTTGGTGGAGACGACTTTGACGATCCGACTACAAACATGCACGACGTTGCGCCTTAGCAATCGCTAAACCAACTCCGAGAGGTTATTGACCACACCGGAGCACGATCAACCTGACCACGAAGGTCTATTCCTACAAGTAATCAAAGAACAAGCAAGGATATGATAAAGCAATCTGAATATTGCGAATATATATGAAGTATAGATAATGGTGGGGATCCGTAAGCGGTCTTGGTCTGGTCGTTGGACACAAACGAAGTACATGAAGTTGCAATGGCTAACTTTTAACTAAACAAATCCCAAGGGAAAAGCTACTAGATGGATCTACTAATATAGGAGCAAGGGTGATAGAGGCGGGGGTGTCCCGATCTTTCGATGAGATGATAACTATCGATTTGGTGGAGACGACTTTGACGATCCGACTACAAACGTGCACGACGTTGCGCCTTAGCAATCGCTAAACCAATCTCCTGAGGTTACTGACGAGGCCGGAAGCACGGTCAGCCTGACCACGAAGGTCTATTCCTGCAAGCAATCGAAGAACGAGCAAGAATATGATAAAGCAATCTGAATATTGCAAATATATATGAGGTATTGATAATGGTGGGGATCCGGAAGCGGTCTTGGTCTGGTCGTTGGACACAAACGAAGTACACGAAGTTGCAAAGGCTAACTTTTAACTAAACAAATCCCAAGGAAAAAGCTACTAGATGGATCTACTTATATAGGAGCAAGGGGTGGCGGCCAAGGAGGTGGGAGGACGTCCCAAGGCAGCCTAAAACTAACCCTAGGTCGTACAAGGCTCATTGGCCCAAGTGGAGGTGGTGTAACACCTTTGGACTTGTAGTTTGACTCGGATTCTGCTGCAGCATCAGATTGTTTCGTCCACAACTCGACGCTCCGGACGAATTTGAAGGTGATTCCAATTGGGTTGGAAAGTGCACGAAATCTAGTTTCCAACAAAAAAAGAATCACCCAATTCGGAGTCCGTATGAAAAACTTGTGTGCGTTTTGAGTCAGGTATATCTGTGCAGTCCGAATCTGAATCCAGAACGTGAGAGACTTGGACTCTATCTTCTCTTGGGCCAAAAGTGACGTGAGAGAACTTTTTGGACAGCAAATAAACATCTCTTTCTTCCTTATTTTCATATGTGGATTGTACAAATGTCCCATACACCTGCAATTAGACAAAACACAAAAGTGTGTGAAGTATTTTTGTTCTGGATAACATAAATAGATTATTGAATAGTTTGCACTAGAAATCACCTGACAAATATGCATATATGCAATATTTTTGGTCATATCCAAGGTAGTCATGTCCTCATCATCCTCCCCTTCTTGAAAATAAAGCCGTCCTCGGTGTTGCTTAATCTGAAATGTGGCTAACAAAAGAGACAAGGTGTACATGTTGTATATGTATATGTCATCCATTTTTACTTCCCTTGATTTTTGCATATATGACACATGAATAGATGAGTAACTTGCATAGTTCATAAAATCTAAAGCCAAAAAATTAGCACAAGAAGTAAAAGGCATGAAAATATTGCAACTCAGTTTGCACATATAAGTGAAGCTCTTATTCATTTCAAAAGATTGACAATGTTCATCATTAAACCATCCCAACATTGGTGAATAAACCTTACTTGCATCAAATTTACATGCTACAACATGCTTAAATAAGCAAACATGCAATAAGTCATTCAACACAGAATCATCACCAAGATTAGAGGTCATATCAAAATGATTAAACATTGGTTCTTTTGCATCAATAGTTAATTCAATGGGTGCACTCAAAAATGTTGGTATTTCAGTTGTTTGATCACATGGCAAAGTCAAATTATCAACGTAGTCCTCTAAAATAGGTGGTGTGATCAAAGTAGTGGGTAGCTCATCAGATGGTGCATTCAAATTGACAAGGCATTCATCATTCTCATGTAGAGATGGAAGATCAGTACCTTTGTCATTACCTCTTATGATCAACTCAGATGATGTAGCCACTCTCGGGGGCGATGTGTCACATGGTGGAGGTGATGTAGTCTTGACAACAACGGATGTGGTTGTCATAGTATGCCTAGTAGTTGAAGGAACAATCATATCAACTCTTGGAATGTGCACCGTGCGCTTGTTCTCCTCGTGGCCAACACGTCGTTTTATTTCCTGTTCAGCTTTGCAAGCAAGATGAAACAAATGGTCCATAGGATAACACTCTTCATGAATTAGTATCTCTTGAATATCACGGTTGAATCCTCCCCAAAATCTATCCATAAAATCATCTTCACTTTCTTCTAAAGAGGAATGCAACAAGGTAGTTTGTAAATCATCATAATATTTTGTTACAGTTTCACTACCTTGTTTTAAGTGTTGCAACTTCTTAATCATGTCACGAGTATAATAAGCAAGGACGAAAGTATGTCGCATGGCAAGTTTCAAATCATCCCAAGTAGTAGGTATATAATCAGGGTGTAACCGACAATATTCACTCCACCAAACCAAAGCATAACCAGTGAAAGAACCAACCGCAACCTTAACCTTTTTATGTTCATCGAAATTATGGGAAGTAAATATATTTTTTATGTCGAACTCCCATTCAATATATAAAGCAGGTTTAAAACGGCCATTAAATGGTGGTATAGATACATTAACCTGATCATGTGCATTTGGATGTTTGTGCACCTCTCGTGACGGTTGTGGTATTTGCAAAGGTGGTGGCACGTCTCCCGCGATCGACAAAGCCCATGAATTGACTATGGATCCTGTCATGATTAGTAGAACAAGAAACAAAACCCAAAAATAATGTTCCTATAACTACTAGGATGTGGTGGTAAAACGCTCACAGTAAAGCAAATATCAATGTATTACAAGTTCTTACCATGCAACAGGCGGTGATCGGCAACCAGCGGTGTCAAGTAACTCCGAATATTGAGTAAAGCGATTGCCAAGGGAGCGTACGTATACACGGTGTAGAAATATGTGGAGCTGGGTTGACTATATATGGTAGCAAAAGATTAGCAATAATCAATTCAAAGATGCAATGTTGAATAAACGCTCAACGACGGTACTGTGCTGGTCCTAGGCTAGACCGGACTAGAGACGCGAGCCTAGAACACTAATGAGGTCACGTCGTAGCACAACTAGCATCAATGAAGGATACTAAGTAGCTCTGGACAGCAAGATATAAGTGAAGATCACAACGGCAGTAAAGATAATGAGGTGAAACAACAGCCAAGCAGGATATATCAACAACTTTGTCTCCAACTTTCCTCTGAAAAAGTTTGTGCCGATTTTTTTGTTTTTTTTTCCTCACACTTTTTTTTTCTTTCTCTCCTTTTTTTCTCTCTGACTTTTTTTTCTCCTTTTTTTCTCATTTTCTCTCTCTTTTTTTCTCCCTCTTTCCAAAACAAACTAGATAAGATGCAGATTGGATCAAGTGAAGATGTGAACGATCTCAACTATTATTATGACAATGAATGGTGGGTAGCACGTGGTGGAAATTGATGGATGGGTGGTGGACAGCGGAAGAGATAATGATGCAGCGGTGGCGTGACTAATGTGAACAGAACTCGAAACTCTAAACGAACTAGACACTAAGACCAGCAACTCGACACGACGATGCAACCGATAATTCAACTATGCAAGCAATGAAAAGAAAATTGCAAAGGCTCAGACTGGCTTGGACCAAGGATGAATAGATCTAACTCTTTTTTGTGGCTTTTTCTTGGATAATAGGTAAGAAAATAAATCTAATCTAGGAAAACTGGAAATTCTCACCGAGCAACCTGAAAACTGATACCACTTGATAGAGGCGGGGTGTCCCGATCTTTCGATGAGATGATAACTATCGATTTGGTGGAGACGACTTTGACGATCCGACTACAAACGTGCACGACGTTGCGCCTTAGCAATCGCTAAACCAACTCCAAGAGGTTATTGACCACGCCAGAGCACAATCAACCTGACCACGAAGGTCTATTCCTGCAAGCAATCGAAGAACAAGCAAGAATATGATAAAGCAATCTGAATATTGCGAATATAGATGAAGTATTGATAAAGGTGGGGATCCGTAAACGGTCTTGGTCTGGTCGTTGGACACAAACAAAGTACACGAAGTTGCAATGGCTAACTTTTAACTAAACAAATCCCAAAGTCTAAACGATGCCCTAAGGGCTGTATATATGGAGGAAGAGGGGGGAATTTCGTGGCCCTTGGTGGAGGGGTCCGAAATCAACCCTATCTCTTGTTTCCCCACACATACGGACTCTAAAAATAGCCTATACTTATGTATTTCGAAATTACATGGGCCTGGCCCAATAAAAAGGTGACGCAGCACCTAAAATAGCCTCGGGACGAAATTTATGAAGTGGCATCTTGTATATTTCGTCCAAGGCTTCATGCACCCATTATGGTGGCTTCAAAGTCCTGAAATCATCACTTGTAACTCCGTTCTTGTTTCCCTTGCGCATGCCATCATCTCCATGCTTGTTCTTGCTCCAATGTTCATCCTTCTCCAAGCTAGGCCCTTCATTTGTAAGCAAAACAAATGTATCCAATTTAGGCAGCATCATATTCTCATGAACATTAGAATCATTACCAAGAAACGAAAGTACCTGGTAATTTAGTTGGCGTGCACGAGCTCTAGTAATTGGTCCAGTATGTATAGCAGCAGGGGCTGTGGGTGTAACAATTGTATTGATGTCCTCATCAATTGGTGAATAAACCTTACTTGCATCAAATTTACATGCTACAACATGCTTAAATAAGCAAACATGCAATAAGTCATTTAACACAGAATCATCACCAAGATTAGAGGTCATATCAAAATGATTAAACATTGATTCTTTTGCATCAATAGTTAATTCAATGGGTGCACTCAAAATTGTTGGTATTTCAGTTGTTTGATCACATGGCAAAGTCAAATTATCAACGTAGTCCTCTAAAATAGGTGGTGTGATCAAAGTAGTGGGTAGCTCATCAGATGGTGCATTCAAATTGACAAGGCATTCATCATTCTCATGTAGAGATGGAAGATCAGTACCTTTGTCATTACCTCTTATGATCAACTCAGATGATGTAGCCACTCTCGGGGGCGATGTGTCACATGGTGGAGGTGATGTAGTCTTGACAACAACGGATGTGGTTGTCATAGTATGCCTAGTAGTTGAAGGAACAATCATATCAACTCTTGGAATGTGCACCGTGCGCTTGTTCTCCTCGTGGCCAACACGTCGTTTTATTTCCTGTTCAGCTTTGCAAGCAAGATGAAACAAATGGTCCATAGGATAACACTCTTCATGAATTAGTATCTCTTGAATATCACGGTTGAATCCTCCCCAAAATCTATCCATAAAATCATCTTCACTTTCTTCTAAAGAGGAATGCAACAAGGTAGTTTGTAAATCATCATAATATTTTGTTACAGTTTCACTACCTTGTTTTAAGTGTTGCAACTTCTTAATCATGTCACGAGTATAATAAGCAAGGACGAAAGTATGTCGCATGGCAAGTTTCAAATCATCCCAAGTAGTAGGTATATAATCAGGGTGTAACCGACAATATTCACTCCACCAAACCAAAGCATAACCAGTGAAAGAACCAACCGCAACCTTAACCTTTTTATGTTCATCGAAATTATGGGAAGTAAATATATTTTTTATGTCGAACTCCCATTCAATATATAAAGCAGGTTTAAAACGGCCATTAAATGGTGGTATAGATACATTAACCTGATCATGTGCATTTGGATGTTTGTGCACCTCTCGTGACGGTTGTGGTATTTGCAAAGGTGGTGGCACGTCTCCCGCGATCGACAAAGCCCATGAATTGACTATGGATCCTGTCATGATTAGTAGAACAAGAAACAAAACCCAAAAATAATGTTCCTATAACTACTAGGATGTGGTGGTAAAACGCTCACAGTAAAGCAAATATCAATGTCTTACAAGTTCTTACCATGCAGCAGGCGGTGATCGGCAACCAGCGGTGTCAAGTAACTCCGAATATTGAGTAAAGCGATTGCCAGGGGAGCGTACGTATACACGGTGTAGAAATATGTGGAGCTGGGTTGACTATATATGGTAGCAAAAGATTAGCAATAATCAATTCAAAGATGCAATGTTGAATAAACGCTCAACGACGGTACTGTGCTGGTCCTAGGCTAGACCGGACTAGAGACGCGAGCCTAGAACACTAATGAGGTCACGTCGTAGCACAACTAGCATCAATGAAGGATACTAAGTAGCTCTGGACAGCAAGATATAAGTGAAGATCACAACGGCAGTAAAGATAATGAGGTGAAACAACAGCCAAGCAGGATATATCAACAACTTTGTCTCCAACTTTCCTCTGAAAAAGTTTGTGCCGATTTTTTTGTTTTTTTTTCTTCTCTTTTTTTTCCTCACACTTTTTTTTCTTTCTCTCCTTTTTTTCTCTCTGACTTTTTTTTCTCCTTTTTTTCTCGTTTTTTCTCTCTTTTTTTCTCCCTCTTTCCAAAACAAACTAGATAAGATGCAGATTGGATCAAGTGAAGATGTGAACGATCTCAACTATTATTATGACAATGAATGGTGGGTAGCACGTGGTGGAAATTGATGGATGGGTGGTGGACAGCGGAAGAGATAATGATGCAGCGGTGGCGTGACTAATGTGAACAGAACTCGAAACTCTAAACGAACTAGACACTAAGACCAGCAACTCGACACGACGATGCAACCGATAATTCAACTATGCAAGCAATGAAAAGAAAATTGCAAAGGCTCAGACTGGCTTGGACCAAGGATGAATAGATCTAACTCTTTTTTGTGGCTTTTTCTTGGATAATAGGTAAGAAAATAAATCTAATCTAGGAAAACTGGAAATTCTCACCGAGCAACCTGAAAACTGATACCACTTGATAGAGGCGGGGGTGTCCCGATCTTTCGATGAGATGATAACTATCGATTTGGTGGAGACGACTTTGACGATCCGACTACAAACGTGCACGACGTTGCGCCTTAGCAATCGCTAAACCAATCTCCTGAGGTTACTGACGAGGCCGGAAGCACGGTCAGCCTGACCACGAAGGTCTATTCCTGCAAGCAATCGAAGAACGAGCAAGAATATGATAAAGCAATCTGAATATTGCAAATATATATGAGGTATTGATAATGGTGGGGATCCGGAAGCGGTCTTGGTCTGGTCGTTGGACACAAACGAAGTACACGAAGTTGCAAAGGCTAACTTTTAACTAAACAAATCCCAAGGAAAAAGCTACTAGATGGATCTACTTATATAGGAGCAAGGGGTGGCGGCCAAGGAGGTGGGAGGACGTCCCAAGGCAGCCTAAAACTAACCCTAGGTCGTACAAGGCTCATGGGCCCAAGTGGAGGTGGTGTAACACCTTTGGACTTGTAGTTTGACTCGGATTCTGCTGCAGCATCAGATTGTTTCGTCCACAACTCGACGCTCCGGACGAATTTGAAGGTGATTCCAATTGGTTTGGAAAGTGCACGAAATCTAGTTTCCAACAAAAAAAGAATCACCCAATTCGGAGTCCGTATGAAAAACTTGTGTGCGTTTTGAGTCAGGTATATCTGTGCAGTCCGAATCTGAATCCAGAACGTGAGAGACTTGGACTCTATCTTCTCTTGGGCCAAAAGTGACGTGAGAGAACTTTTTGGACAGCAAATAAACATCTCTTTCTTCCTTATTTTCATATGTGGATTGTACAAATGTCCCATACACCTGCAATTAGACAAAACACAAAAGTGTGTGAAGTATTTTTGTTCTGGATAACATAAATAGATTATTGAATAGTTTGCACTAGAAATCACCTGACAAATATGCATATATGCAATATTTTTGGTCATATCCAAGGTAGTCATGTCCTCATCAAAGGGGTGGCGGCCAAGGAGGTGGGAGGACGTCCCAAGGCAGCCTAACACAAGGCCAATGGGCCCAAGTGGAGGTGATGTAACACCTTTGGACTTGTAGTTTGACTCGGATTCTGCTGCAGCATCAGATTGTTTCGTCCATAACTCAACGCTCCGGACGAATTTGAAGGTGAATCCAATTGGGCTGGAAAGTGCACAAAATCTAGCTTCCAATAAAAAAAAGAATCACCGAATTCGGAGTCTGTATGAAAAAGTTATTAGCATTTTGAGTCAGGTATGTCTGTGCAGTCCGAATCTGAATCCAGAACGTGAGAGACTTGGACTCAATCTTCTCTTGGCCCAAAAGTGACGTGAGAGGACTTTTTGAACAGAACCTAAACTTCTCCTTTTCCTTTATCTTCATATGTGGATTGTACAAATGTCCCATACACCTGCAATTGGACAAAACACAAAAGTGTGTGAAGTATTTTTGTTCTGGATAACATAAATAGATTATTGAATAGTTTGCAATAGAAATCACCTGACAAATATGCATGTATGCAATATTTTTCATTTTATCCAAGGTAGTCATGTCCTCATCATATGTTGATGCCTCTCACATGATATATCTTGTCCATTGTCACTTGCCTCCGTTAGTTGCCTCTCTCATATCCACTTGTATTGAGTGCAACCATACTATGCTTATTGCTCTTGGAGACTTTGACACCTTACTTGTGACGCATGCTTGTTTACTTGAGACTATTGTATTTGGTTGTTCTCGCATCATATGTCTCCATACTATGAAATGCTCCCTTGTACTCTTTTATGATGAGCATGATGCATACACTTGTTGGGTATCTTACCACTCGAATGATAGGTTTTGCATTTTCACTAATCTCATTTGTTTTTCCGAGTGTTTGTCATGTTCTTTCATTTTGGAGGATTCTCAAGGTGGTGCCGTTATGCGACAACTTGGTCATGCAAAGGCATACACGATGTGCAAGACCAACATTTGCGAGAATATCCTAAAGGTGAACTCCTTCCCTTTGAGCCATCCTCAAATACGCATATTGGATGGGTCATTCTTTCATTGTTGTTTCCTTCTTGTTGTCTACATGATACATCTCGCGAACGGAGGAGCAACATTGGAGATTGGCTCTATGGACCTTCACATTGAGGAGCGCTCACACTTATTGGATGCACCTTCGAACCTACACTCTTGCCATGACATCGAGCATTGGTACACCGACACCTCCATATTTGTTGATTGTGCTCATACATGTCATCCTCGATGGACATATCATACTCACCACAAGTTTGCACCCTATGCATGGATTGACTCACATTATGATTGCCTTGTTGCATCTTGTATTTCTATGTCATCCATGATATATGAGCATGTTCACTTCCTTAGCAAATTTGTTGTGATCTTCCTTGATGGCATATTCATACATCATGATCATATTGCCCACCATCAATTGCATGATAACATATACATATTGAGCATCCATTGCCATGTTCATGCTTTTGATGCACCATCCCATTATGACATCATTTTGCACAATAGTCACATTCATCATATTCACAACAACTTTGTGCATGCCTCGAATGAATTTGCTCACATGAATGCTTTACATCTCATTCTACATCTTTTGGATAAGCATCTTGTCCTTGCCACGCACTATCTTGTCGCACGGACTCATTCTTACATGATGGACATTTTGTGTGCGTTAACCTTGGTATTTCCTAGTGTCGCTTTTGTTTGCTCATTTTGCATGTACCACATACCGGAGACACATTGGAGTACTTGGATTGCGTCAGGCCTTCAACTCCGTCCAACTACAAGTTCATCCACGACAACCGTTTTCATGGTGATGAGGATCACGATCCGAGGTCGGATCTTTCCCGGGGGGGGGGGGAGATGATGCGGAGCATCCCACGTTCATCCCCATGTACACTCCGACTACTCCCCAAGCCCCAAGGATACATAAGATGAGACCACGACTATGCACCATTGGACACAAGGTGAACCCGTTCCTAAATGCTTCCCCTTTCCATTCGCGTGAGACATGGTTGCTACTTCAAGCGCGGACCTTGTGCATACTCAGGTACACCCGAGGAGACCATGGAGAGCCCAAGGACCAAGGCCAAGCGTGCGTGGAAGCAAAGGAAGGAGAAGGAAGAAGTGCCAGCATCTACAAAGACCGGACATCCGGCAGGAGCCCGGACATCCGGTGCCACCATCCAGAAGTAGACCAGAGAGAGACGGACGCCAGACGACTCTACAGCGGCCGACCCCCGGACATCCGGTGCCCCGCGACGGGCCGGACATCCGGCGCCTGCCTGGAAATCTGGCGCACGCTATCCAGAGAGCAGAAGAATCGGGCAACTCCAGCCCGGACATCCGGCCGAGGCCCGGACATCCGGCTCTTCATGAGCCGCCGGACATCCGGCCCCCAGCCCGGACATCCGGCACCTGCCTGTGCGTAGAGATCGGGCCAAGGGCCCATGTATCCCGCTCTCACTTACCCCTTCGTGGGCTAGCACTATATATACTCCCCCACCTCCTCCTAGCTAGGGTTAGCATTGTGATAGCTCATTTAGAAATAGAGCTCTGCTCATCCGTACCGGAGCTACTCCACGTGAGAGATCGTGCCTCCTCGGAGAAGATCCTTTCGGATTCAAGGCCTCCATCCAGAGAAGACAATCAAGACCTCCTCACGGAGAAGAACGGTTCCCTTTGTATCCTTCCTTTGTTGATTTTGGATCATGTGTTACCCTATGCTTTCGGTGATCTAGCCCTTGTGTGATCTATTACTTGTCGGTTTAGTGATTCTCTCGTTTCTCCCCGTGTTTTCCCTTGTGTTTTCCCCGCATTCTTCGTGTTTCCCCCATAGGATCCACTCCAAACGTGAAAGATCGGCCCCCTAGGGTCCCGCCCTACATCTGATGAGGACATCAATACAATTGTTACACCCACAGCCCCTGCTGCTATACATACTGGACCAATTACTAGAGCTCGTGCACGCCAACTAAATTATCAGGTACTTTCGTTTCTTGGTAATGATTCTAATGTTCATGAGAATATGATGCTGCCTAAATTGGATACATTTGTTTTGCTTACAAATGAAGGGCCTAGCTTGGAGAAGGATGAACATTGGAGCAAGAACAAGCATGGAGATGATGGCATGCGCAAGGGGAACAAGAACGGAGTTACAAGTGATGATTTCAGGACTTTGAAGCCACCATAATGTGTGCATGAAGCCTTGGACGAAATATACAAGATGCCACTTCATAAATTTCGTCCCGAGGCTATTTTAGGTGCTGCGTCACCTTATTATTGGGCCAGGCCCATGTAATTTCGAAATACATAAGTATAGGCTATTTTTAGAGTCCGTATGTGTGGGGAAACAAGAGATAGGGTTGATTTCGGACCCCTCCACCAAGGGCCATGAAATCCACCCCCTCTTCCTCCATATATACAGCCCTTAGGGCATCGTTTAGACTTTGGGTTTTGTTTAGATTAAAAGTTCGCCATAGCTGCAACTTCGCGTACTTCGTTTGTGTTCAACGACCAGACAAAGGCGTCACAGAACCCCACCTTGATCAATAAAGCTTTCATCTTATATTCGCAATATCCAGATTGCAATCTCAGTTTCTTGCTTGTTCTTCGTTTGCTCGCAGGAAACAGACCCTCGTGGTCAGGTTGATCGTGCTCCGGCGTGGTCAATAACCTCTCGGAGTTGGTTTAGCGATTGCTAAGGCGCGACGTCCTCGCACGTTCGTAGTCGGATCGTCAAAGTCGACTTCCACCAAAGCGAAATCCACCATCTCATCGAAAGACGGGACACCTTTGCCTCTATCAAGTGGTATCAGAGCAAACTTGGCTAGCATGGAGATGGTGGAGAAGCTTTCTCTCACCACAAGACCACATCCACATCCTTACTACATCCAATGGTTCAACAACAGCGGCAAGGTTAAGGTAACACGTACTGTTCGTGTGCATTTTAGTATCTCTACATATGCTGATTATGTTGATTGTGATGTGGTACCTATGCAAGCATGTTCCTTATTACTTGGTAGACCATGGCAATTTGATAAAAATTCTGTACACCATGGTAGAAACAATCACTATACTCTTGTTCATAAGGATAAAAATATTACTTTGCTTCCTATGACTCCTGATTCCATTTTGAAAGATGATATTAATAGAGCTAATAAAGCAAAACAGGAGACGAATAAGAGTGAAAATCAGATTGTGGCAAAAGAATTTGAGCAACAAATGAAGCCTAATAATAAACCATCTAGTGTTGCTTCTGAAATTAAATTGAAAAGTGCATGTTTATTTGCCACCAAATCTGATATTGATGAGCTAGATTTCAGCAAATCTGTTTGCTATGCTTTTGTGTGCAAAGAGGCATTATTTTCATTCGAGGACGTGCCTTCCTCTTTGCCTCTTGCTGTCACTAACATTTTGCAGGAGTTCGCTGACGTCTTTCCACAAGACGTCCCACCGGGATTACCGCCTATTCGAGGGATTGAGCATCAGATTGACTTCATTCCCGGTGCTTCACTGCCAAACCGTGCACCATACCGTACCAATCCAGAGGAGACGAAGGAGATTATGCGCCAAGTACAAGAGCTTCTCGACAAAGGTTATATACGCGAATCCCTTAGTCCTTGTGCTGTTCCTATTATTCTAGTGCCGAAAAAGGATGGTACATCACGTATGTGTGTTGATTGTAGAGGCATTAATAATATTACTATTCGTTATCGTCATCCTATTCCTAGGCTAGATGATATGCTTGATGAATTGAGTGGTTCTACAATATTCTCCAAAGTTGATTTGCGTAGTGGCTACCACCAAATTCGTATGAAATTGGGAGATGAATGGAAAACAACATTTAAAACTAAGTTTGGATTATATGAGTGGTTAGTCATGCCTTTTGGGTTAACTAATGCACCTAGTACTTTCATGAGATTAATGAACGAAGTTTTACGTGCTTTCATTGGACGATTTGTGGTAGTTTACTTTGATGACATACTGATTTATAGCAGATCTTTGGAAGAACATTTGGAACATTTACGTGCTGTTTTTATTGCTCTACGTGATGCACGTTTGTTTGGTAACCTTGGGAAGTGCACCTTTTGCACCGACCGAGTATCTTTTCTTGGCTATGTTGTTACTCCACGGGGATTTGAAGTTGACAAAGCCAAGATTGAAGCTATTGAGAGTTGGCCGCAGCCCAAAACGGTCACACAAGTGAGGAGTTTTCTTGGCCTCGCTGGATTCTATAGGCGTTTTGTGAGAGATTTCAGCACCATTGCTGCACCTCTCAACGAGCTTACAAAGAAGGATGTGCCTTTTGTTTGGGGTACCGCACAGGAAGAAGCCTTCACGGTATTGAAAGATAAGTTGACACATGCTCCTTTACTCCAACTTCCTGATTTTAATAAGACTTTTGAGCTTGAATGTGATGCTAGTGGAATTGGATTAGGAGGTGTGTTATTACAAGATGGCAAACCTGTTGCATACTTTTCTGAAAAATTGAGTGGGCCTAGTCTGAATTATTCTACTTATGATAAAGAATTATATGCTCTTGTTCGGACTTTGGAAACATGGCAACATTATTTATGGCCCAAAGAATTTGTTATACATTCTGATCATGAATCTTTGAAACATATTAAAAGTCAAGCTAAACTGAATCGTAGACATGCTAAATGGGTTGAATTCATTGAGACTTTCCCTTATGTCATTAAACACAAGAAGGGAAAAGAAAATGTGATGAGGACATCAATACAATTGTTACACCCACAGCCCCTGCTGCTATACATACTGGACCAATTACTAGAGCTCGTGCACGCCAACTAAATTATCAGGTACTTTCGTTTCTTGGTAATGATTCTAATGTTCATGAGAATATGATGCTGCCTAAATTGGATACATTTGTTTTGCTTACAAATGAAGGGCCTAGCTTGGAGAAGGATGAACATTGGAGCAAGAACAAGCATGGAGATGATGGCATGCGCAAGGGGAACAAGAACGGAGTTACAAGTGATGATTTCAGGACTTTGAAGCCACCATAATGTGTGCATGAAGCCTTGGACGAAATATACAAGATGCCACTTCATAAATTTCGTCCCGAGGCTATTTTAGGTGCTGCGTCACCTTATTATTGGGCCAGGCCCATGTAATTTCGAAATACATAAGTATACGCTATTTTTAGAGTCCGTATGTGTGGGGAAACAAGAGATAGGGTTGATTTCGGACCCCTCCACCAAGGGCCACGAAATCCACCCCCTCTTCCTCCATATATATAGCCCTTAGGGCATCGTTTAGACCTTGGGTTTTGTTTAGATTAAAAGTTCGCCATAGCTGCAACTTCGCGTACTTCGTTTGTGTTCAACGACCAGACAAAGGCGTCACAGAACCCCACCTTGATCAATAAAGCTTTCATCTTATATTCGCAATATCCAGATTGCAATCTCAGTTTCTTGCTTGTTCTTCGTTTGCTCGCAGGAAACAGACCCTCGTGGTCAGGTTGATCGTGCTCCGGCGTGGTCAATAACCTCTCGGAGTTGGTTTAGCGATTGCTAAGGCGCGACGTCCTCGCACGTTCGTAGTCGGATCGTCAAAGTCGATTTCCACCAAAGCGAAATCCACCATCTCATCGAAAGACGGGACACCTTTGCCTCTATCAAGTGGTATCAGATTTCCAGGTTGCTCGGTGAGATTTTATAGTTTTTCGTAGTTTAGATCGAGTCTGTTCTTCATACCTACAGTCCACGAAAAAGCCACAAAAAAAAATTAGGGTTAGTTCATCATATCCGAACCAATCTGAGCCTTTGCATAATCTTTTTAGGGTTTTGCTTTGTTGAATTTGCGGTTGCATCGTCGTGTCTAGTTGCTGGTCTTAGAGTCTAGTCTTTTAGAGTTTCGAGTTCTGGTCATAAGTTGTCACGCCGCCGCCGCACCATCATCATCACCCCTGCCATCTACCACCACCGCTTATCCGCCACCGCTTCGAATCCGTATCCATATACCACCACAGCTGTCATATACCACCACCGCTGCCATCTACCACCATATATCCATCACCAATCCGAGTTCTTGTCATATTAGGTTTGTTTTCGAGATCCATCTAGATTCCGATTCGTGTTTCCTTGCCGGAGTAGGTTTCGGAAAAAAAAAAAGAGTCGGGTAGCCACGCTCCGTTTAGGCCCAAAATTTTTCGAAAACGCATTTTTCGAAAAAATTTCTGGCTATCCTATTTTTAGGTGTTTCTGAGTGTTTTGAGACAGTTGCCATTATAGGAAGTTTTTTTTGACCCGTTTCCAGTTTTTGGGTCCGGACAGTCAAAAAAAAAAATTGGTCAAAAAATTTTTCGTGCCCATCCTGTCAGTTTGAGCTAAGAAGAGTTTTGAGACACTCGCCATTATAGTGATTTTTCGCAAAAAAAAAAGAGCGAAAAAAAAAATTCCAGAGTGTGCTTTTCCCTTGTTTACGTGCCGCGCCGTGATTTTGTTAGTGTTCTAGGCTCGCGTCTCTAGCACAGTCTAGCCTAGGACCAGCACAGTACCGTCGTTGAGCGTTTATTCAACTTTGCATCTCTGAATTGCTTATTGCTGGCCCTTTTTGCTACCATATTATAAGCCTTCCCAGCTCCACATACATCTACGTCGTGCGTTTGACTCTCCCTGGTAATCGCTCTATCCAAGCTTTGAGAGTTTTTGACTACAACGGTTGCCGATCACCGCCTGCTGCTGGGTAAGAACTGGTAAGAATTTGAGATTTGCTTGACGGATTTGTGACACCCACCACCACCACTTGTTCCTAGTCTGTAGGATCATATTCTTGTGTGTTTCTATTGCTGCTAACCATGCCAGGATCACAAGCCGACGAGATTGACTGGGAGAATTTATCGAACAAGGAGCTTCATGATAAGTTTCAGCAAATGATGACTGAACAGGTGCAAGATGTGCTGAACAATTTTGAAGAGGCCATGGAGAAGATCACTGGCTTTGAGAAGACGTTCGAAACAAAGCTCGATAACAAGTTTAATGAATTGCTCGCGCGTCTTCCACCACCACCACCCGCTGCAGCTAACGCACCTCTCCAACAACAACAACAACAACGACTACCTCCACGTCGCGAAGCAGACCTCCGCCGAGCAAGCCGTGTTCCTCTTGCGTTTGGCCAAACTGTTGGTGCTGCTGTTGATACTTCTGTGGCTCCTGCTGCTGATGCGGAGGAGGATGATAATGTGGGAGATTATGAGGATGAGGTTGATCAAAATCAACACTACGTGCAGCCACCTGTACCGCCACCAGCAGGTCGACCTCAGGTATATATTCGTAATGGTAGGCCTGCACCACCACCTCAGGTACGAGATGATGTCCATATTCCTAAACTAAAATTGAATATTCCACCATTTGAGGGTAGATATGTTCCTGATATATATCTTACTTGGGAGTTAGAAACTGAACAACGATTTACATGTTTACAATATCCTGAGGAGAGACGAGTTGCTGCTGCTGTTTGTGCTTTCACTAGTTTTGCATGTGTATGGTGGTCTGAACATTGTAGATTATATCCTATTCCAACTACTTGGGCTGCTTTGAAAACTGCTATGCGTACGCGTTGGGTTCCACCATATTATCAACGTGAATTGCTTCAAAAATTGCAGCGTTTAAGACAAGGGAAAAATTCCGTAGAAGAATATTATCAGGAATTACAAACTGGCATGATTAGATGTGGTATTGTTGAGGAGAATGAAGCTATGCTTGCACGTTTTCTAGGTGGATTAAATAGAGAGATTCAAACCATTCTAGACTATAAGGAGTATACTAATATCACTCGTTTATTCCATCTTGCTTATAAAGATGAACGTGAAGTGCAGGATCGACAAGCATTGGGGCGAACTAACTTTTTTGCGGGCCGACCTTCATCATGGACACCACGTGCATCTTCTACTTCAACTGCACCAGCACCTCCATCCGGTACCACCTCCAGCCGTGATACAAGAAAACAGGCACAACCACCATTATCTGCCAAGAGCGCACCTGCGGGGCCTGCACAGCATTCTTCTTCTTCCATGGCATCAACAGGGCACACAAGTGATATTATTTGTCGTCGTTGTAAGGGAGGAGGTCATTATGCGAGGGAATGCAAATCTCCGCGTGTGATGATTGCTACCGCGGATGGTGGATATGAGTCCGCTAGTGACTATGATGAGGAGACTTTGGCTCTTATTACACGTGAAGAACATGGTGGAGATGATTCTGATCATGAGACGCAATACATGGCTCCTGAAGACGCTGACAGGTATGAATGTTTAGTTGCTCAACGTGTTTTGAGTGTGCAGATCATACAAGCTGAGCAAAATCAGAGGCACAATTTGTTCCATACCAAGGGAGTTGTGAAGGAACGTTCTGTGCGCGTCATCATAGATGGAGGGAGCTGCAACAACTTGGCTAGCATGGAGATGGTGGAGAAGCTTTCTCTCACCACAAGACCACATCCACATCCTTACTACATCCAATGGTTCAACAACAGCGGCAAGGTTAAGGTAACACGTACTGTTCGTGTGCATTTTAGTATCTCTACATATGCTGATTATGTTGATTGTGATGTGGTACCTATGCAAGCATGTTCCTTATTACTTGGTAGACCATGGCAATTTGATAAAAATTCTGTACACCATGGTAGAAACAATCACTATACTCTTGTTCATAAGGATAAAAATATTACTTTGCTTCCTATGACTCCTGATTCCATTTTGAAAGATGATATTAATAGAGCTAATAAAGCAAAACAGGAGACGAATAAGAGTGAAAATCAGATTGTGGCAAAAGAATTTGAGCAACAAATGATGCCTAATAATAAACCATCTAGTGTTGCTTCTGAAATTAAATTGAAAAGTGCATGTTTATTTGCCACCAAATCTGATATTGATGAGCTAGATTTCAGCAAATCTGTTTGCTATGCTTTTGTGTGCAAAGAGGCATTATTTTCATTCGAGGACGTGCCTTCCTCTTTGCCTCCTGCTGTCACTAACATTTTGCAGGAGTTCGCTGACGTCTTTCCACAAGACGTGCCACCGGGATTACCGCCTATTCGAGGGATTGAGCATCAGATTGACTTAATTCCCGGTGCTTCACTGCCAAACCGTGCACCATACCGTACCAATCCAGAGGAGACGAAGGAGATTATGCGTCAAGTACAAGAGCTTCTCGACAAAGGTTATATACGCGAATCCCTTAGTCCTTGTGCTGTTCCTATTATTCTAGTGCCGAAAAAGGATGGTACATCACGTATGTGTGTTGATTGTAGAGGCATTATGATAGAGGCAAAGGTGTCCCGTCTTTCGATGAGATGATGGATATCGCTTTGGTGGAAGTCGACTTTGACGATCCGACTACGAACGTGCGAGGACGTCGCGCCTTAGCAATCGCTAAACCAACTCCGAGAGGTTATTGACCACGCCGGAGCACGATCAACCTGACCACGAGGGTCTGTTTCCTGCGAGCAAACGAAGAACAAGCAAGAAACTAAGATTGCAATCTGGATATTGCGAATATAAGATGAAAGCTTTATTGATCAAGGTGGGGTTCTGTGACGCCTTTGTCTGGTCGTTGAACACAAACGAAGTACGCGAAGTTGCAGCTATGGCGAACTTTTAATCTAAACAAAACCCAAAGTCTAAACGATGCCCTAAGGGCTGTATATATGGAGGAAGAGGGGGGAAATTTCGTGGCCCTTGGTGGAGGGGTCCGAAATCAACCCTATCTCTTGTTTCCCCACACATACGGACTCTAAAAATAGCCTATACTTATGTATTTCGAAATTACATGGGCCTGGCCCAATAATAAGGTGACGCAGCACCTAAAATAGCCTCGGGATGAAATTTATGAAGTGGCATCTTGTATATTTCGTCCAAGGCTTCATGCACCCATTATGGTGGCTTCAAAGTCCTGAAATCATCACTTGTAACTCCGTTCTTGTTCTTGCTCCAATGTTCATCCTTCTCCAAGCTAGGCCCTTCATTTGTAAGCAAAACAAATGTATCCAATTTAGGCAGCATCATATTCTCATGAACATTAGAATCATTACCAAGAAACGAAAGTACCTGGTAATTTAGTTGGCGTGCACGAGCTCTAGTAATTGGTCCAGTATGTATAGCAGCAGGGGCTGTGGGTGTAAGAATTGTATTGATGTCCTCATCATCCTCCCCTTCTTGAAATGAAGTCGTCCTCGACGGAAGTTCATCTTCCTCACCCAAATAAGGCTTCAAATCTGCAATGTTAAAAGTGGGACTAACCCCAAAATCTGCAGGCAGCTCAAGTTTATATGCATTATCATTTATTTTCTCTAGCACCTTAAAGGGACCATCAGCACGTGGCATTAACTTTGATTTGCGCAAATCAGGAAATCTATCCTTACGGAAATGTAACCAAACAAGATCTCCAGGTGCAAACACAACATGTTTTCTACCCTTATCTCCAGCAAGTTTATATTTAGCATTCATGCGCTCAATGTTTTCCTTAGTTAACTCATGCATTTTTAAAATCAATTCAGCACGTTGTTTAGCATCAAAATTAACCTTCTCCGAAGATGGAAGAGGCAACAAATCAATAGGTGCACGAGGTAGGAAACCATACACAACTTCAAAAGGGCACATCTTAGTAGTAGAATGCAATGAACGATTATAAGCAAATTCAATATGAGGCAAGCATTCCTCCCACATTTTCTTATTATTCTTCAAAACAGCCCTAAGCATAGTAGACAACGTTCTATTGACTACTTCAGTTTGTCCATCAGTTTGGGGGTGACAAGTAGTACTAAAAAGCAGTTTAGTCCCCAACTTAGCCCATAAACATCTCCAAAAGTGGCTAAGAAATTTAGTATCACGATCTGAAACAATAGTATTTGATGAGGACATCAATACAATTGTTACACCCACAGCCCCTGCTGCTATACATACTGGACCAATTACTAGAGCTCGTGCACGCCAACTAAATTACCAGGTACTTTCGTTTCTTGGTATTGATTCTAATGTTCATGAGAATATGATGCTGCCTAAATTGGATACATTTGTTTTGCTTACAAATGAAGGGCCTAGCTTGGAGAAGGATGAACATTGGAGCAAGAACAAGCATGGAGATGATGGCATGCGCAAGGGGAACAAGAACGGAGTTACAAGTGATGATTTCAGGACTTTGAAGCCACCATAATGGGTGCATGAAGCCTTGGACGAAATATACAAGATGCCACTTCATAAATTTCGTCCCGAGGCTATTTTAGGTGCTGCGTCACCTTATTATTGGGCCAGGCCCATGTAATTTCGAAATACATAAGTATAGGCTTTTTTTAGAGTCCGTATGTGTGGGGAAACAAGAGATAGGGTTGATTTCGGACCCCTCCACCAAGGGCCACGAAATCCACCCCCTCTTCCTCCATATATACAGCCCTTAGGGCATCGTTTAGACCTTGGGTTTTGTTTAGATTAAAAGTTCGCCATAGCTGCAACTTCGCGTACTTCGTTTGTGTTCAACGACCAGACAAAGGCGTCACAGAACCCCACCTTGATCAATAAAGCTTTCATCTTATATTCGCAATATCCAGATTGCAATCTCAGTTTCTTGCTTGTTCTTCGTTTGCTCGCAGGAAACAGACCCTCGTGGTCAGGTTGATCGTGCTCCGGCGTGGTCAATAACCTCTCGGAGTTGGTTTAGCGATTGCTAAGGCGCGACGTCCTCGCATGTTCGTAGTCGGATCGTCAAAGTCGACTTCCACCAAAGCGAAATCCACCATCTCATCGAAAGACGGGACACCTTTGCCTCTATCAACATCACCTTTGCAGTAGAAGCACTTAGTTTCAGGCTTATGTCCAGACTTGGGTTTCTTCTCTTGAGCAGCAATCTTTTTGCCGTTCTTCTTGAAGTTCCCCTTCTTTCGTTTGCCCTTTTTATTGAAACTAGTGGCCTTGTTGACCATCAACACTTTATGCTCCTTTTTGATTTCTACCTCCGCAGGTTTTAGCATCACGAAGAGCTCGGGAATAGTCTTGTTCATCCCTTGCATATTATAGTTCATCACAAAGCCTTTATAGCTTGGTGGCAGTGATTGAAGAACTATGTCAATGACACTATCATCAGGAATATTAACTCCCAGTTGAGTCAAGTGGTTATGGTACCCAGACATTCTAAGTATGTGTTCACTGACAGAACTATTCTCCTCCATTTTGCAGCTATAGAACTTGTTGGAGACTTCATATCTCTCAACTCCTGCATTTGCTTGAAATACTAACTTCAACTCTTCGAACATCTCATATGCTCCATGACGTTCATAACGTCTTTGAAGTCCCGATTCTAAGCCGTAAAGCATGGCACACTAAACTATCGAGTAGTCATCAACACGCGTTTGCTAGGCATTCACAATGTCTGCAGTTGCGGGCGCGGGTGGTACACCTAATGGTGCTTCCAGGACGTAATTCTTCTGTGCAGCAATGACGATAATCCTCAAGTTACGGACCCAATCCGTGTAGTTGCTGCCATCATCTTTCAACTTAGCTTTCTCTAGGGACACTTTAAAATTCAAAGGAACGATAGCACAGGCCATCTACAACAACATAGACATGCAGAATACTATCAGGTACTAAGTTCATGATAAATTAAAGTTTAATTAATCATATTACTTAAGAACTCCAACTTAGATAGACATCCCTCTAATCATATAAGTGATCACATGATCCAAATCAACTAAACCATGTCCGATCATCACGTGAGATGGAGTAGTTTTCAATGGTGAACATCACTATGTTGATCATATCTACTATATGATTGACGCTCGACCTTTTAACCCGAGTATTTTGCGTGTGCAAAACTGGCTTGCACCTGTTGTATGTGAACGTAGAGCTTATCAGACCCGATCATCACATGGTGTCTCGGCACGACGAACTGTAGCAACGGTGCATACTCAGGGAGAACACTTATACCTTGAAATTTAGTGAGAGATCATCTTATAATGCTACCGCCGATGATGAGGACATCAATACAATTGTTACACCCACAACCCCTGCTGCTATACATACTGGACCAATTACTAGAGCTCGTGCACGCCAACTAAATTACCAGGTACTTTCGTTTCTTGGTAATGATTCTAATGTTCATGAGAATATGATGCTGCCTAAATTGGATACATTTGTTTTGCTTACAAATGAAGGGCCTAGCTTGGAGAAGGATGAACATTGGAGCAAGAACAAGCATGGAGATGATGGCATGCGCAAGGGGAACAAGAATGGAGTTACAAGTGATGATTTCAGGACTTTGAAGCCACCATAATGGGTGCATGAAGCCTTGGACGAAATATACAAGATGCCACTTCATAAATTTCGTCCCGAGGCTATTTTAGGTGCTGCGTCACCTTATTATTGGGCCAGGCCCATGTAATTTCGAAATACGTGGTGGTGGTGGAAGACGCGCGAGCAATTCATTAAACTTGTTATCGAGCTTTGTTTCGAACGTCTTCTCAAAGCCAGTGATCTTCTCCATGGCCTCTTCAAAATTGTTCAGCACATCTTGCACCTGTTCAGTCATCATTTGCTGAAACTTATCATGAAGCTCCTTGTTCGATAAATTCTCCCAGTCAATCTCGTCGGCTTGTGATCCTGGCATGGTTAGCAGCAATAGAAACACACAAGAATATGATCCTACAGACTACGAACAAGTGGTGGTGGTGGGTGTCACAAATCCGTCAAGCAAATCTCAAATTCTTACCAGTTCTTACCCAGCAGCAGGCGGTGATCGGCAACCGTTGTAGTCAAAAACTCTCAAAGCTTGGATAGAGCGATTACCAGGGAGAGTCAAACGCACGACGTAGATGTATGTGGAGCGGGGAAGGCTTATAATATGGTAGCAAAAAGGGTCAGCAATAATCAATTCAGAGATGCAAAGTTGAATAAACGCTCAACGACGGTACTGTGCTGGTCCTAGGCTAGACTGTGCTAGAGACGTGAGCCTAGAACACTAACAAAATCACGGCGCGGCACGTAAACAAGGGAAAAGCACACTCTGAATTTTTTTTTCGCTCTTTTTTTTTTTGCGAAAAATCACTATAATGGCGAGTGTCTCAAAACTCTTCCTAGCTCAAACTGACAGGATGGGCACGAAATTTTTTCGACCAAATTTTGTTTTTTTTTTCGACTGCCCGGACCCAAAAACTGGAAACGGGTCAAAAAAAAAACTTCCTATAATGGCACCTATCTCAAAACACTCAGAAACACCTAAAAATAGGATAGCCAGAATTTTTTTCGAAAAATGCGTTTTCGAAAAATTTTGGGCCTAAACGGAGCGTGGCTACCCGTCTCTTTTTTTTTTCCGAAACCTACTCCGGCAAGGAAACACGAATCGGAATCTAGATGGATCCCGAAAACAAACCTAATAAGCAAAGAACTCGGATTGGTGGTGGATATATGGTGGTGGTATATGGCAGCGGTGGTGGTAGCGGTGGTAGTATATGGATATGGATCGGTGGTGGTATATGGACACGGATTGGTGGTGGTATATGGATACGGATTCGGTGCGGTGGTGGTAGATGGCAGGGGCGATGATGATGGTGCGGCGGCGGCGTGACAACTTATGACCAGAACTCGAAACTCTAAAAGACTAGACTCTAAGACCAGCAACTAGACACGACGATGCAACCGCAAATTCAACAAAGCAAAACCCTAAAAAGATTATGCAAGGCTCAGATTGGTTCGGATATGATGAACTAACCCTAAAATTTTTTTTGTGGCTTTTTCGTGGACTATAGGTATGAAGAGCAGACTCGATCTAAACTACTAAAAAACTGTAAAATCTCACCGAGCAACCTGGAAATCTGATACCACTTGATAGAGGCAAAGGTGTCCCGTCTTTCGATGAGATGGTGGATTTCGCTTTGGTGGAAGTCGACTTTGACGATCCGACTACGAACGTGCGAGGACGTCGCGCCTTAGCAATCGCTAAACCAACTCCGAGAGGTTATTGACCACACCGGAGCACGATCAACCTGACCACGAGGGTCTGTTTCCTGCAAGCAAACGAAGAACAAGCAAGAAACTGAGATTGCAATCTGGATATTGCGAATATAAGATGAAAGCTTTATTGATCAAGGTGGGGTTCTGTGACGCCTTTGTCTGGTCGTTGAACACAAACGAAGTACGCGAAGTTGCAGCTATGGCGAACTTTTAATCTAAACAAAACCCAAAGTCTAAACGATGCCCTAAGGGCTGTATATATGGAGGAAGAGGGGGGAATTTCGTGGCCCTTGGTGGAGGAGTCCGAAATCAACCCTATCTCTTATTTCCCCACACATACGGACTCTAAAAATAGCCTATACTTATGTATTTCGAAATTACATGGGCCTGGCCCAATAATAAGGTGACGCAGCACCTAAAATAGCCTCGGGACGAAATTTATGAAGTGGCATCTTGTATATTTCGTCCAAGGCTTCATGCACCCATTATGGTGGCTTCAAAGTCCTGAAATCATCACTTGTAACACCGTTCTTGTTCCCCTTGCGCATGCCATCATCTCCATGCTTGTTCTTGCTCCAATGTTCATCCTTCTCCAAGCTAGGCCCTTCATTTGTAAGCAAAACAAATGTATCCAATTTAGGCAGCATCATATTCTCATGAACATTAGAATCATTACCAAGAAACGAAAGTACCTGGTAATTTAGTTGGCGTGCGCGAGCTCTAGTAATTGGTCCAGTATGTATAGCAGCAGGGCCTGTGGGTGTAACAATGGTATTGATGTCCTCATCATCCTCCCCTTCTTGAAATGAAGTCGTCCTCGACGGAAGTTCATCTTCCTCACCCAAATAAGGCTTCAAATCTGCAATGTTAAAAGTGGGACTAACCCCAAAATCTGCAGGCAGCTCAAGTTTATATGCATTATCATTTATTTTCTCTAACACCTTAAAGGGACCATCAGCACGTGGCATTAACTTTGATTTGCGCAAATCAGGAAATCTATCCTTACGCAAATGTAACCAAACAAGATCTCCAGGTGCAAACACAACATGTTTTCTACCCTTATCTCCAGCAAGTTTATATTTAGCATTCATGCGCTCAATGTTTTCCTTAGTTAACTCATGCATTTTTAAAATCAATTCAGCACGTTGTTTAGCATCAAAATTAACCTTCTCCGAAGATGGAAGAGGCAACAAATCAATAGGTGCACGAGGTAGGAAACCATACACAACTTCAAAAGGGCACATCTTAGTAGTAGAATGCAATGAACGATTATAAGCAAATTCAATATGAGGCAAGCATTCCTCCCACATTTTCTTATTATTCTTCAAAACAGCTCGTGCACGCCAACTAAATTACCAGGTACTTTCGTTTCTTGGTAATGATTCTAATGTTCATGAGAATATGATGCTGCCTAAATTGGATACATTTGTTTTGCTTACAAATGAAGGGCCTAGCTTGGAGAAGGATGAACATTGGAGCAAGAACAAGCATGGAGATGATGGCATGCGCAAGGGAAACAAGAACGGAGTTACAAGTGATGATTTCAGGACTTTGAAGCCACCATAATGGGTGCATGAAGCCTTGGACGAAATATACAAGATGCCACTTCATAAATTTCGTCCCGAGGCTATTTTAGGTGCTGCGTCACCTTATTATTGGGCCAGGCCCATGTAATTTCGAAATACATAAGTATAGGCTATTTTTAGAGTCCGTATGTGTGGGGAAATAAGAGATAGGGTTGATTTCGGACTCCTCCACCAAGGGCCACGAAATTCCCCCCTCTTCCTCCATATATACAGCCCTTAGGGCATCGTTTAGACTTTGGGTTTTGTTTAGATTAAAAGTTCGCCATAGCTGCAACTTCGCGTACTTCGTTTGTGTTCAACGACCAGACAAAGGCGTCACAGAACCCCACCTTGATCAATAAAGCTTTCATCTTATATTCGCAATATCCAGATTGCAATCTTAGTTTCTTGCTTGTTCTTCGTTTGCTCGCAGGAAACAGACCCTCGTGGTCAGGTTGATCGTGCTCCGGCGTGGTCAATAACCTCTCGGAGTTGGTTTAGCGATTGCTAAGGCGCGACGTCCTCGCACGTTCGTAGTCGGATCGTCAAAGTCGACTTCCACCAAAGCGAAATCCACCATCTCATCGAAAGACGGGACACCTTTGCCTCTATCAGAAACTGAACAACGATTTACATGTTTACAATATCCTGAGGAGAGACGAGTTGCTGCTGCCGTTTGTGCTTTCACTAGTTTTGCATGTGTATGGTGGTCTGAACATTGTAGATTATATCCTATTCCAACTACTTGGGCTGCTTTGAAAACTGCTATGCGTACGCGTTGGGTTCCACCATATTATCAACGTGAATTGCTTCAAAAATTGCAGCGTTTAAGACAAGGGAAAAATTCTGTAGAAGAATATTATCAGGAATTACAAACTGGAATGATTAGATGTGGTATTGTTGAGGAGAATGAAGCTATGCTTGCACGTTTTCTGGGTGGATTAAATAGAGAGATTCAGACCATTCTAGACTATAAGGAGTATACTAATATCACTCGTTTATTCCATCTTGCTTGTAAAGCTGAACGTGAAGTGCAGGATCGACAAGCATTGGGGCGAACTAACTTTTCTGCAGGCCGACCTTCATCATGGACACCACGTGCATCTTCTACTTCAACTGCGCCAGCACCTCCATCCGGTGCCACCTCCAGCCGTGATACAAGAAAACAGGCACAACCACCATTATCTGCCAAGAGCGCACCTGCGGGGCCTGCACAGCGTTCTTCTTCTTCCATGGCATCAACAGGGCACACAAGTGATATTATTTGTCGTCGTTGTAAGGGAGGAGGTCATTATGCGAGAGAATGCAAATCTCCGCGTGTGATGATTGCTACCGCGGATGGTGGATATGAGTCCGCTAGTGACTATGATGAGGAGACATTGGCTCTTATTACACGTGAAGAACATGGTGGAGATGATTCTGATCATGAGACGCAATACATGGCTCCTGAAGACGCTGACAGGTATGAATGTTTAGTTGCTCAACGTGTTTTGAGTGTGCAGGTCACACAAGCTGAGCAAAATCATAGGCACAATTTGTTCCATACCAAGGGAGTTGTGAAGGAACGTTCTGTGCGCGTCATCATAGACGGAGGGAGCTGCAACAACTTGGCTAGCATGGAGATGGTGGAGAAGCTTTCTCTCACCACAAGACCACATCCACATCCTTACTACATCCAATGGTTCAACAACAGCGGCAAGGTTAAGGTAACACGTACTGTTCGTGTGCATTTTAGTATCTCTACATATGCTGATTATGTTGATTGTGATGTGGTACCTATGCAAGCATGTTCCTTATTACTTGGTAGACCATGGCAATTTGATAAAAATTCTGTACACCATGGTAGAAACAATCACTATACTCTTGTTCATAAGGATAAAAATATTACTTTGCTTCCTATGACTCCTGATTCCATTTTGAAAGATGATATTAATAGAGCTAATAAAGCAAAACAGGAGACGAATAAGAGTGAAAATCAGATTGTGGCAAAAGAATTTGAGCAAAAAATGAAGCCTAATAATAAACCATCTAGTGTTGCTTCTGAAATTAAATTGAAAAGTGCATGTTTATTTGCCACCAAATCTGATATTGATGAGCTAGATTTCAGCAAATCTGTTTGCTATGCTTTTGTGTGCAAAGAGGCATTATTTTCATTCGAGGACGTGCCTTCCTCTTTGCCTCCTGCTGTCACTAACATTTTGCAGGAGTTCGCTGACGTCTTTCCACAAGACGTGCCACCGGGATTACACGCCTATTCGAGGGATTGAGCATCAAATTGACTTAATTCCCGGTGCTTCACTGCCAAACCGTGCACCATACCGTACCAATCCAGAGGAGACGAAGGAGATTATGCGTCAAATACAAGAGCTTCTCGACAAAGGTTATATACGCGAATCCCTTAGTCCTTGTGCTGTTCCTATTATTCTAGTGCCGAAAAAGGATGGTACATCACGTATGTGTGTTGATTGTAGAGGCATTAATAATATTACTATTCGTTATCGTCATCCTATTCCTAGGCTAGATGATATGCTTGATGAATTGAGTGGCTCTACAATATTCTCCAAAGTTGATTTGCGTAGTGGATACCATCAAATTCGTATGAAATTGGGAGATGAATGGAAAACAGCATTTAAAACTAAGTTTGGATTATATGAGTGGTTAGTCATGCCTTTTGGGTTAACTAATGCGCCTAGTACTTTCATGAGACTAATGAACGAAGTTTTACGTGCTTTCATTGGACGATTTGTGGTAGTCTATTTTGATGATATACTGATTTATAGCAGATCTTTGGAAGAACATTTGTAACATGTACGTGCTGTTTTTATTGCTCTACGTGATGCACGTTTGTTTGGTAACCTTGGGAAGTGCACCTTTTGCACCGACCGAGTATCTTTTCTTGGCTATGTTGTTACTCCACAGGGAATTGAAGTTGACAAAGCCAAGATTGAAGCTATTGAGAGTTGGCCGCAGCCCAAAACGGTCACACAAGTGAGGAGTTTTCTTGGCCTCGCTGGATTCTATAGGCGTTTTGTGAGAGATTTCAGCACCATTGCTGCACCTCTCAACGAGCTTACAAAGAAGGATGTGCCTTTTGTTTGGGGTACCGCACAGGAAGAAGCCTTCACGGTATTGAAAGATAAGTTGACACATGCTCCTTTACTCCAACTTCCTGATTTTAATAAGACTTTTGAGCTTGAATGTGATGCTAGTGGAATTGGATTAGGAGGTGTGTTATTACAAGATGGCAAACCTGTTGCATACTTTTCTGAAAAATTGAGTGGGCCTAGTCTGAATTATTCTACTTATGATAAAGAATTATATGCTCTTGTTCGGACTTTAGAAACATGGCAACATTATTATGGCCCAAAGAATTTGTTATACATTCTGATCATGAATCTTTGAAACATATTAAAAGTCAAGCTAAACTGAATCGTAGACATGCTAAATGGGTTGAATTCATTGAGACTTTCCCTTATGTCATTAAACACAAGAAGGGAAAAGAAAATGTTATTGCTGATGCATTGTCTCGTCGCTATACTATGCTTTCACAACTTGACTTCAAAATATTTGGTTTGGAGACCATCAAAGATCAATATGTGCATGATGCTGATTTTAAAGATGTAATGCAGAATTGTAAAGAAGGAAGAATGTGGAACAAGTTTGTCGTTAACGATGGATTTGTGTTTCGTGCTAACAAGCTATGCATTCCAGCTAGCTCCGTTCGTCTTTTGTTGTTGCAGGAGGCGCATGGAGGAGGATTAATGGGACACTTTGGCGTGAAGAAGACGGAGGACGTACTTGCTACACATTTCTTTTGGCCAAAAATGAGACGGGATGTTGAGCGTTTTATTGCTCGATGCACTACATGTCAAAAAGCTAAGTCACGACTCAATCCTCATGGTTTATATATGCCTTTGCATGTACCTAGTGTTCCTTGGGAGGATATATCTATGGACTTTGTTTTAGGTTTACCTCGAACAAAGAAGGGGAGGGATAGCATATTTGTTGTCGTGGATAGATTCTCGAAAATGGCACACTTTATACCATGTCATAAAAGCGATGATGCTGTTAATGTTGCTGATTTGTTCTTTCGTGAAATTATCCGCTTGCATGGTGTGCCAAATACTATTGTTTCAGATCGTGATACTAAATTTCTTAGCCACTTTTGGAGATGTTTATGGGCTAAATTGGGGACTAAACTGCTTTTTAGTACTACTTGTCACCCCCAAACTGATGGACAAACTGAAGTAGTCAATAGAACGTTGTCTACTATGCTTAGGGCTGTTTTGAAGAATAATAAGAAAATGTGGGAGGAATGCTTGCCTCATATTGAATTTGCTTATAATCGTTCATTGCATTCTACTACTAAGATGTGCCCTTTTGAAGTTGTGTATGGTTTCCTACCTCGTGCACCTATTGATTTGTTGCCTCTTCCATCGTCGGAGAAGGTTAATTTTGATGCTAAACAACGTGCTGAATTGATTTTAAAAATGCATGAGTTAACTAAGGAAAACATTGAGCGTATGAATGCTAAATATAAACTTGCTGGAGATAAGGGTAGAAAACATGTTGTGTTTGCACCTGGAGATCTTGTTTGGTTACATTTGCGTAAGGATAGATTCCTGATTTGCACAAATCAAAGCTAATGCCACGTGCTGATGGTCCCTTTAAGGTGTTAGAGAAAATAAATGATAATGCATATAAACTTGAGCTGCCTGCAGATTTTGGGGTTAGTCCCACTTTTAACATTGGAGATTTGAAGCCTTATTTGGGTGAGGAAGATGAACTTCCGTCGAGGACGACTTCATTTCAAGAAGGGGAGGATGATGAGGACATCAATACAATTGTTACACCCACAGCCCCTGCTGCTATACATACTGGACCAATTACTAGAGCTCGTGCACGCCAACTAAATTACCAGGTACTTTCGTTTCTTGGTAATGATTCTAATGTTCATGAGAATATGATGCTGCCTAAATTGGATACATTTGTTTTGCTTACAAATGAAGGGCCTAGCTTGGAGAAGGATGAACATTGGAGCAAGAACAAGCATGGAGATGATGGCATGCGCAAGGGGAACAAGAATGGAGTTACAAGTGATGATTTCCGGACTTTGAAGCCACCATAATGGGTGCATGAAGCCTTGGACGAAATATACAAGATGCCACTTCATAAATTTCGTCCCGAGGCTATTTTAGGTGCTGCGTCACCTTATTATTGGGCCAGGCCCATGTAATTTCGAAATACATAAGTATAGGCTATTTTTAGAGTCCGTATGTGTGGGGAAACAAGAGATAGGGTTGATTTCGGACTCCTCCACCAAGGGCCACGAAATTCCCCCCTCTTCCTCCATATATACAGCCCTTAGGGCATCGTTTAGACTTTGGGTTTTGTTTAGATTAAAAGTTCGCCATAGCTGCAACTTCGCGTACTTCGTTTGTGTTCAACGACCAGACAAAGGCGTCACAGAACCCCACCTTGATCAATAAAGCTTTCATCTTATATTCGCAATATCCAGATTGCAATCTTTGTTTCTTGCTTGTTCTTTGTTTGCTCGCAGGAAACAGACCCTCGTGGTCAGGTTGATCGTGCTCCGGCGTGGTCAATAACCTCTCGGAGTTGGTTTAGCGATTGCTAAGGCGCGACGTCCTCGCACGTTCGTAGTCGGATCGTCAAAGTCGACTTCCACCAAAGCGAAATCCACCATCTCATCGAAAGACGGGACACCTTTGCCTCTATCAGCCGAACTAAGCAAAAATAAGATGCATAAAAGATAAACATCACATGCAATCAAAATATGTGACATGATATGGCCATCGTCATCTTGTGCTCATGATCTCCATCACCGAAGCATCGTCATGATCTCCATCGTGATGAGGACATCAATACCATTGTTACACCCACAACCCCTACTGCTACATATACTGGACCAATTACTAGAGCTCGCGCACGCCAATTAAATTATCAGGTACTTTCGTTTCTTGGTAATGATTCTAATGTTCATGAGAATATGATGCTGCCTAAATTGGATACATTTGTTTTGCTTACAAATGAAGGGCCTAGCTTGGAGAAGGATGAACATTGGAGCAAGAACAAGCATGGAGATGATGGCATGCGCAAGGGGAACAAGAACGGAGGTACAAGTGATGATTTCAGGACTTTGAAGCCACCATAATGGGTGCATGAAGCCTTGGATGAAATATACAAGATGCCACTTCATAAATTTTGTCCCGAGGCTATGCTAGGTGCTGCGTCACCTTATTATTGGGCCAGGCCCATGTAATTTCGAAATACATAAGTATAGGCTATTTTTAGAGTCCGTATGTGTGGGGAAACAAGAGATAGGGTTTGATACGGGGCTAACCCGGTGTAGGCCGATCTTTCACGTTTGGAGTGGGATCCCTCGAAGAATACGATGAACACGGGGAAGAACGGGGAGAAATCACAAGGGGAAACACTCAAGAACAAGTCCAATCACACATCCACTAGATAATCAAACACACAAGATCCACAAGGTACATGAACAACAAAGAGAAAGATACAAGGTAGAGTTCATCCCAAATCCTATGAAGGAGATGAGGGCTTGAATCCTAGAAGGATCTTACCACGAAGGGGGTCTTGAATCCCGCGGGATCTTCTCACATGGAGGTCTTGAACTCCATGGGAGTGGTAGTCTCTCTCTCTCAAGAGTAGAGGTAGGAGCAAAGCTCACCTAAGAATGAGCTATCATATTTGCTAACCCGAGAAAGGACGAGGGGGAGGTCTATTTATAGTCTAAGCCACGAAGAGGTAAGTGGGAGAGAGATACAAGGCCAAAAGGCACGGCTGCACACACAGGCAGCGGACGTCCGGTCCTTACCGGTCGTCCGGTCGCTCGCGGAGGACCGGACGTTCGGAAGGGCTCGGACTTCCGAAAATTCGGCTCAGATGAAGTTGCACCGGTCGTCCAAAGATGGCGGTCGTCCGTTTGCCGGTCGTCCGGTCTTGGACGGACGTCCGGCCGCTGTAGCTTTCGTCGGCTGGCCATCTGGGATGCGTGTGACACTCCAAAATATTTTTGATTTTTGTTTTCAAAAAGAGCCTTGCTTGGTTTGAAAGAAGATCATTTAAACCCTTCTTAAAAACCCTCTTGCTAAGTTTGCCCTCTCAAAAATATTTTTTTTCTTGGATTTAGTTTCTTTTAAAAAGAAAATCTTTTGTTTTGGGGCTTTCTTTTGATTTTGATCCACTCTTGTTTACCATGCTTCTTATGGTAAAATTTCCCCAAAACCCCTCCTCCCACTTGGATACAACCCAAACATTCGGTCCAAACTAATAAAATCCAATTTTTGATTCTATTCCAATTATTTCTCTTTCCAAAAATAATTCTGTCTTTTCTTTTCAGCCTAGGTGATTTGCAAAGCAAGTACCCTAATGCATTTGATTTTTGACCTCAACTCAACACCTCTGGATAGTCCTTTGTACCCACAACCTAGAACCATCTTGATCCACTCTTCTTCTTTTCAAATATTTCAAAATTTACTCTCTGCAAGTTTGGACCAGATTTGCCAAATTTGGTGAAATTCATATCTACACTCCTCCAAAAATTCCACCAAAATTCAGGCAACCTCTAGTTGCAATGAGAGGCCACTCCACCAAAAATCAGCTCAAGGAAAAATCCCAAGATCCCAGAATCATTCTGTCAAACACTTTGCATGCACTGTTACTGTTCATATTCAGTAAATTTAGAAAGTTCAGTGTCGTTTCTCCGACAGAACTTCAGTCACATGCCCACTGTGCGTTGGCTCGATGCTCGCAGCCTGGCCTGCTTGTCTGGAGCTCCACACGCGCGCTTGGCGCCTTCCTGGCGTCGGTGGCGCCCTGGCCCGCCTGCGCCGGCATGCTTTGCGGCGGCAGAACCACCGTAACGGCCGACAGGAAGCAAAATGGCGGCTCAACGCCGTTCGGCGCCGCCCAAACCTCCTGGTGGCTCCACGTGGCCATCTCCTTGCCAGCGCACGCATGAAGCACCGTCACCGTGGCTTGGCACGCGCAGATCGCGTTCTCTGCCGCCGACGGGCCGTGCGGCCATTCCGTCGAGGGCAGACCGTAACCAACCCTCCCGTGCTGAGTTGGACACAGAAACGGCACCAATACTCCAGCTAGGTGATGCTCAAGCTCCTAAGTCGACCGTCCAGCCACAGCGCCGCCGTAATCAACTCGCCGGACTTATCCGTTCACGGCAACCGCCTCGGGACGGCTATAAATAGCACCCCCGAGCTCGCTCTCGCCCCCGCACAACTCCACCACCTCACTAGACCCCGCCTAGCCACTGGAAGAGCCTCGAGGGGCCCTTCTTCCCCGTCTCCGGCCGCCCCGTTCCGCCTCGGCCTCCACCTCGATTCGCTCCGGTGAGGCCGTCTCCGATGCCCTAACTTCGTCAGCAACCCTCTCAAGCAACTAGGAGACTAACCCCCACTCCTATTTGATCCCCGCAGCTCCCTCCGGGGAGATCCACGAGTGCCCGAACCGCCGTCCGCCGAAGCAAGGGCCGCCGTCGACACAGTGCTCGCCGGCGACAACCACCACCACCCACAGGCGCGGAAATGTGCACTGATCTCGAAGGTAACCCCCGATCACCTTGCATCGCCGTGGATCGCCGCCGGCGACCACCGCACCTCTCGGGCGTCGTCGCGCTCTGTTTTCTCCATTTGAAATTTCAAACCGGATAGGTGGAGCCCACCTGTCAGCCTCACAGCCGTTTCTTTTAAACGAAACGTTATTCTGGACTTTTCCGCAGAGCCCCCTGGAAACTTTCTGTTTCATTACAGATGGGTCCTTGGACCAAAACTCTTATAACTTTTAAACAGAAAATGATTTTTCATTGATTCCTTTTCTGTCATCTTTATTTTTCTGTCTAGTTTTTTGTCATATTTATTTGAAAAATATTTGGAACACTTATCTGTACACTCACGGTATTTACGTTGCGTACGTATTTTTCTTATACCGTAGATACCGGAGGAGGTGACGGAGCTGCAAACTTCACACAGCTAAACTCCGACTACTCCGAACCAGGCAAGCATGTTTGAACTCTTGATATGATGAGTGTTGTTGCATGTTTGCATTTTAGTATAGTCATGGCATGTTTATGAACATCACTTTGAATGTTATATTTCATGCACATAAGCGGAAAGTAAGTTTGGGAAAGCATTATGTTGTTGGATACATATTTGCATAGCCATGTGTTGGCATGAGGATGGGTAAGATGGCAGTGTTGTGACAAGCCAGTCTTATGCCAGATTATTTGACTTCCGTGTCATCGTGAAACAAATCACATTTCCATTCATCCCTTCCTATACTGTCACATGTTTTCCGAAAGGAATATGGCATAGTAAGTTGCAAATCGTTTTCCTGGTACACACCAAATAGAGAGGCCGGGATGAGGGTTCCATGGCCCTGGATTAAAGCCCGTCATCCGGTCAGGGGGCATGGGTGTTTCCGGTTGGGACCGAGAGGGGGGCACCCCTTAGAGCACGCATATAGAAATTTGATCCCATGCTATTCGAGGTTGTGGCCTCCCCGTCTCAAAGTTTTTCTTGGACGTTGTCCAGGGTGATTCCTGGCATCATGAGGTGAAATGGGTGTGTACTAGTTAAATGTGTTTCTACTGAAATACCGTAAACGGAACTAGTCCTTCGTGACTACGGAAATCCGTTGGCTGTGGTCAGTTCATCCAAACTCTGCAGAGTCTCAAATCTTTCAATTATCTTGTACTTTGTTCAAGTACTATATTCATCTTATCTTGTCAGGTATCAGCCTCAGTGAAAAAACTCCGGTGGGATTTATGTGTGATAAATCCGGTTAAAAGATTATTCCTGTGGATGGACTAATCTTGTTATTTACATTTATTACAAGCCCTATCTGCGATGTCGCTCAGACGTCCGACGGTGGCATACTTGTTATTTACTTTTGTTATAGGCCCTGTATGTGATGTCGCTCAGACGTCCGACGGTGACATACCTGTTATTTACTTTTGTTGCTAGCCCTGTTTGTGATGTCGCTCAGACGTCCGACTGTGGCATTTCTTTTACAGCCCTTTATGTGATGTCGCTCAGACGTCCGACTGTGGCATTTTTTTAAAGCCCTTTATGTGATGTTGCTCAGACGTCCGACTGTGGCATTTCTTTTAAGCCCTTTATGTGGTGTCGCTAAGACGCCCGACTGCGGCATTTCTTTTAAGCCCTTTATGTGGTGTCGCTTAGACGCCCGACTGCCGCATGCATTTTATTTATTTACCTTTCGAGGCGTCGCTCCAGACACCCGATCGGTTTTCAGTTATTTATTTTATTTATCAAGTCCTGCAATATTATTGTTGTTATATGAGCATCATCTTTTATTCATGACGCATTCATGCATTCATTGATTATATCTTTTGTCCGAACTGTCTTGCGAGTACTTTTAAAGTACTCACCTGGCTTGTTGATTTGGCCAGATGTTGATGAAGGCGATCTCTTGGATAAAGAGTTTGATAGAGGAGTCCTAGTCAGTCTCGTGCGATCATGTTTTGGTCATTGTATTATCCGCTTCCGCAACCCCTGAATAAATTCATCGAGCCTCCCCCGACGCTCGATGAGCTGCCAGTTAGGAGTCAAGTTATCCACCACCACTTTTTCCTCGAGCTAGTAGCATGCCACCACACCCCTGTGTCATAACCGCCCATATGTAAGATATTGGCGAGTTTGTAATAAATTGTTGAGCAGCCTCAGCTCAACCCTGTAATATATTTGATGCTACTGGTTCTCTGTTTATCAAGCATTTGTCTACCAGAAAGGATGACTTTTTCCTATACTGGGATTTAAAGATCGATTTTCTCAATATTTATTTATTGAAAAAGTCGGTCGTGACAGACTTGGTAACCAGAGCCAGGCTGACTGTAGGAAGCCACTAGGTGCGATCGCTAATTTAATTATTAGCATGACAATGTTTATTCTTTTTTTTACAAAATTTAGTCATCTTTCTGACAGTCAGCATAAAAATTTATGATCTGACCACTCAGAATTTTTGCCTACTTTTGTAGATGGCCGGCAGTGACTGCGAGTCTCAAATGTTCGCCAACGTGCCTGAGGGGTTCGTCAAACTCCTCTCCTTCATTGTTCAGGTCGCGATGGGGCCATCCGTGCACCCAGTCTTCACGCTTTATCCGCACAAGATCAACGACAGTCTGACCATGCACCAAGCCGCGGTGCAATTCAGGGGAGGGCGTGTTGAGATGCGCCGCTTCCGTTTCTTGGGGAGAGCCATGCCTACAGAGAGGCATGCTATGCAGATGGCAGCCCGCGAGGCGATAGCTCGTCTTCGGGATGTCCTTCCTGCAATGAAGACCCGTCGCTATCGCTACCTTCCATGCCATGTGCCTTACATCTGTCACTACTCATTCTCTTGCCCCAGAGGAGAGCAAGACGAGGCCTTTGAGATGCTTGTCGAGTACCTCCGAGCCCTGGAGGCAGCCTTTGACAGCATGGTGGACGACCTCATAGCTGCCCGCATGGGCTCAGTTCATGGCTGTGCTGCTAACAGGAGGGAACTCCTACACACCGCTCCACCGCTGACCTTTATCTCGTCCTCAGCTTCTCATTCGCCTACCATTCTCGCTACTGCACGTCGTATGCCTACCACTGAGGAATTCAACCAGACTATTGCACGCACTCCCGTTCGCGCTGCACCACTTTTTGCACCCACTCCCATACGTGCTACTCCACCTATTCCGCCCACTCTTATTCAGGGTACTCCACCTACGGCACCTGCTCCATCAGCTCAGCGCAGCGTTCCTCATCTAGAACCTATTAGCGAGGAGGAAGTTGATTCCCCAACGTCACTGTGTCTCACCCTCGGCAGGCCAAGGGAGATCCTCACCATCTCCGACTGAGTACGCGTAGACGCCATGCGATGTATCGACTTGTGTAATATGTTTATATGTACATAGGTTGTGAGAAGTAGCCTGTTTGCGCATCATGTAGGATCTGGAGGAGTGCATTAGTTTAAATAACATGTCAGGATTATGTACGCATATCCTGAGTGATGTAATGTATAATTATGCCCGCGTGTAAGATATGTAATAGTCCTTCTCCGCGCGCAATCGTGTGTTTCCAAAAATATCCCGGAGTTTAAAAAATGTTCTTTGTGTGTGATTTTGTTGACTTCTGCGACTCTCTTTCTTATCTTACGAGTTCACAAAATATATCCCCAGAGTGAAAGATGTCTCGTCCTTGGACGTGCTTCATGCCAACTCAGCCAGAAGAAAATTATGGCACACCGTAGAACCACAATTTCACTCAGGGTCAGAGAAGTCAACAGGACAGTGAAATAGCTTTTACACAAGTGTGTCGTTTGTATGAACAGAGTCAGCAGCAACACCAGGAAATGATGAACCAATTCATCAATATGGGAAGTAACCGTGGTCAATATCAACCGCAATCCAAATTATCTGAGTTACAAAAGACGCATCCTCCAACATTTTCTCATACTGACAAGCCTCTTGAGGCCGACGACTGGCTTCGAGACATGGAGAGAAATATCGCATAGTGTTCAGAACGTGAAAAAGTATTGTATGCACCACATTATCTCACAGGAGCAGCTGCATCATGGTGGGAAAACTTCCTGCACATGCACCCCAACGAAAATGAAATCACCTAGGAAAATTTCAAAGTAGGTTTTCATGGGGCACATATTCCTAAGAGAGTCATGAAAATCAAGAAGAAAGGATTTGATGAACTCAAGCAAAGGGCCATGACAGTGTCAGAATACAACAGCCAATTCACTCTGTTGTCTCGCTACGCCAATGAAGAACGCATGACCGAGAGCAAGAAGATGGAAAAATTCTTGGAAGGCCTGGCACCCGCCCTTAAGTGCCAGCTAGTTGTGCATACCTTTCCAGATTTTAAAACACTGGTGGATAAGGCCATTACTCTGGAAAATGAGCGACGTAGCCTGGAAGATTTCCGCAAATGCAAAAGGGACCAGACTACTTTTGCTCGCAACCCCAGAAACAAGACGGAAATTCAGAAGGGTGGAACACACAAAACCCCGACGGAAAATTCACGTCCAATCAAGAATTTCCATGCAAGAGACAAAGAGTTCACCTATCGCCCAGGCGTTACCTGTTATGCTTGTGGAGAAGAAGGGCACTATGCCAAGCAGTGCCCCAAGCCAAGGAGCTCAACCCCGAAGCTCAATAATGGTGGCAATAATTCAGCACCAAAGCGAAGCAATTTCAACCCCAACAACAACCACCGGAAAGGTCACTTGAACCACGTGACCCGAGAGGAAGCACAGAACGCCCTAGATATCGTACTCGGTACGTACCCCGTCAACACAATACCTGCCATGGTTTTGTTTGATTCTGGAGCTTCTCACTCATTCGTTTCGAAAAGTTTTGCTTTGCAAAATAATTTTTCGATGCTTCCCTTGGAAAAATCAATGATCATCAAGTCCCCTGGAATTAAGCAAGTGACCCAGAGTTACTGTCAAGGTGTGGTTATTGAATTTGAAGGATTGAAGTTTTACGCCAACCTTATTGTATTGGAAAGCAAAGGACTGGATGTCATCCTAGGAATGGATTGGTTAACCACCAACAAAGGTTTTATTGACTGCTTCAACCGTACCGTGATTCTCACACACCATCATGGGAAGAAAATAGAAGTTTCAGCCAAAGAGAGACAAATACCTCGGCAACCTAGATTAAACAAGGTGGACATTTCTGAGCTGAACAAGGTTCCAGTAGTATGTGAATTCCCAGACGTATTTCCAGAAGAACTACCAGGCATGCCACCGGACCGAGAGATAGAATTCAGCATTGAGCTAGCACCCGAAACCGCTCCTATTTACAAGAAACCTTATAGAATGGCACCATCCGAATTGGTAGAGTTGAAGAAGCAAATAAAAGAATTATTGGAGAAAGGATACATACGAGCCAGCTCCTCACCTTGGGGTTCTCCAATTTTATTTGCCAAGAAGAAGGATGGAACAATAAGGTTGTGTATTGATTATCGAGCTCTCAACATGGTCACAATCAAGAACAAATACCCAATGCCCCGAATAAATGATTTATTCGATCAGCTCGCACAGGCCAAAGTCTTCTCAAAAATTGACTTGAGATCAGGATACCACCAATTAAAAGTACGAACAGAAGATATTCCCAAGACCGCCTTCACCTCCAGATATGGGTTGTATGAGTTCACAGTGATGCCATTCGGGCTAACCAACGCCCCCGCATATTTTGTTCACCTCATGAACAAAGTATTTATGAAGTATATGGACAAGTTTGTTGTGGTATTCATCGATGATATTATGATATATTCCAAAACACTAGAAGAGCACGCCGAACATCTCAGGATTGTACTCAGAGAACTCAGGAAACATCAATTGTACGCCAAATTCAGCAAATGTGAACTTTGGCTAAGGTAGGTGGGTTTTCTGGGCCACGTGCTAACCCAAGAAGGTATTGCAGTAGACCCGAAAAAAGTCAAGGCCGTACTTGGCTGGAAACCACCAGCTAACGTAACGGACGTACGGAGTTTCTTGGGAATGGCAGGCTATTATCGGAGATTTATTGAAGGATTCTCCACTATAGCAAAGCCCATGACACAATTGCTCAAGAAAGGCAAGAAGTTTGAATGGACAGAAGCATGTGAGAAAAGCTTCCAGGAGCTAAAAAGGAAATTAACAACGGCACCAGTACTAATTGTGCCAGATATACACAAGAATTTTGAGGTATATTGTGACGCATCCCGGAAAGGCCTCGGATGCGTATTGATGCAAGAATGCAAGGTAGTTGCGTATGTCTCCAGACAACTAAGCAAGCATGAGGAGAATTATCCCACTCATGACTTGGAATTAGCAGCGGTCATCCATGCACTCAAGGAATGGAGACACTTCCTACTTGGGAATCGTTGTGAGATATACACAGACCATAAGAGTCTTAAGTATATTTTCACACAGCTAGAGTTAAATTTACGACAACGACGCTGGTTAGAGTTGGTGAAGGATTATGATGTTGGAATCCACTATCATCCCGGAAAAGCAAATGTTGTGGCAGATGCACTTAGTCGAAATCCCAGCACGGACAACGACAGTATACCAAAGTTGAGGCCAGAATTTTAGCACGAATTTGCCCGACTCAATCTAATAATGGTTACCGAAGGCAGTGTGTCGAATATAGAAATACAGCCTACCCTGATGGAAAGGATCAAGGAAGCCCAGCACGGACACCCCAGCATTGAGGGCATAAAAAGAAAAGTGAGTTTGGGAAGAGCCTCAGAATTCAACGTAGATGAGCAAGGAATATTGTGGTACAGAGAGAGGCTATGCGTACCAAATGTCAAGGACCTCAAACAGCAGATATTGACTGAAAGTCACACAGCTCCGTATTCAATCCATCCTGGAGGGACAAAAATGTACAAAGACCTTCAGGAAAATTTTTGGTGGCACGGTATGAAGAGAGATATAGCCACGTTCATTGCATGCTGTGACTCTTGTCAACGTATCAAGGCCGAGCACCAGAAACCAGCCGGACTGTTACAGCCAAATAAGATACCCGAGTGGAAATGGGACGAGACTGGAATGGACTTTATCGTTGGACTACCACGGTCACGACACGGAAACGATGCCATATGGGTCATAACTGACAGATTAACCAAGGTGGCACATTTTATTCCGGTAAAGACAACTTACACCACTCAGAGACTGGCCAGACTTTATCTTGCTCGTATCGTCTGCCTGCATGGAGTCCCTAAGACTATCATCTCCGATAGAGGCACACAGTTTGTCTCTATATTTTGGGATCAACTACAATAGGCACTGGGAACCCAACTAGCCTTCAGTACTGCATACCATCCCCAGACTGATGGGCAGATGGAACGCGTAAACCAAATCCTAGAAGACATGCTAAGAGCCTGTGTCCTCACCTACGGGAACAGTTGGGAAGAAAGTTTGCCATATGCAGAGTTCGCATACAACAACAGCTATCAAGCGAGCTTGCAAATGGCACCCTTTGAAGCTCTATATGGGAGAAGATGTCGTACCCCGCTAAATTGGTCAGAGACCGGAGACAGCCATATCTTTGGCCCAGATATGCTCAAGGAGGCCGAGGAGAAAGTTAAGACAATTAGAGATCGACTCAAAACAGCTCAAAGTCGGCAAAAGAGTTATTACGACCGAAAGCATCGGGAAATCAGTTTTGAACCCGGAGAATTGGTATACCTAAGAGTTTCTCCTATGAAGGGTCTGCAACGATTCAAGATTAGGGGGAAGCTAGCACCAAGATTCATCGGACCATTTCATATAGTGGCCCGAAGAGGCACGGTAGCCTACCAGCTAGACCTACCCGGAGACTTATCCGGTATCCACAACGTGTTTCACATCTCGCAGTTGAGAAAATACGTGAGCAACCCAGAGAAGCAAGTTTCACATGAGAATATTGACGTGCAACCGGACCTCACTTACCGGGAGCACCCAATAAAAATATTAGAAGAGTCTGAGAGGAGGACCCGATAGAAAACCATTAAGTTTTTTAGAGTTCAGTGGAGTAATCACACCAAGAATGAAGCAACTTGGGAGAGTGAGGATTTTCTTCGGACAGAGCACCCACACCTGTTTAAGGATCAGCTGAAATCTCGGGGACGAGATTTTTCCTAAGGGGGTAGGTGCTGTGACACTCCAAAATTTTTGTGTTTTTTGTTTTCAGAAAGAGCCTTGGTTGGTTTGAAAGAAGATCATTTAAACCCTTCTTAAAAACCCTCTTGCTAAGTTTGCCCTCTCAAAAATATTTTTTTTCTTGGATTTAGTTTCTTTTAAAAAGAAAATCTTTTGTTTTGGGGCTTTCTTTTGATTTTGATCCACTCTTGTTTACCATGCTTCTTATGGTAAAATTTCCCCAAAACCCCTCCTCCCACTTAGATACAACCCAAGCATTCTGTCCAAACTAATAAAATCCATTTTTGGATTTTATTCCAATTATTTCTCTTTCCAAAAATAATTATGTCTTTTCTTTTGAGCCTAGGTGATTTGCAAAGCAAGTACCCTAATGCATTTGATTTTTGACCTCAACTCAACACCTCTGGATAGTCCTTTGTACCCACAACCTAGAACCATCTTGATCCACTCTTCTTCTTTTCAAATATTTCAAAATTTACTCTCTGCAAGTTTGGACCAGATTTGCCAAATTTGGTGAAATTCATATCTACACTCCTCCAAAAATTCCACCAAAATTCAGGCAACCTCTAGTTGCAATGAGAGGCCACTCCACCAAAAATTAGCTCAAGGAAAAATCCCTAGATGCCAGAATCATTTTGTCGAACACTTGGCATGCACTGTTTCTGTTCATATTCAGTAAATTCAGAAAGTTCAGTGTCGTTTCTCCGACAGAACTTCAGTCACATGCCCACTGTGCGTTGGCTCGATGCTCGCAGCCTGGCCTGCTTGTCCGGAGCTCCACACGCGTGCTTGGCGCCTTCCTGGCGTCGGTGGCGCCCTGGCCCGCCTACGCCGGCATGCTTTGCGGCGGCAGAACCACCGTAACGGCCGACAGGAAGCAAAACGGCGGCTCAACGCCGTTCGGCGCCGCCCAAACCTCCTGGTGTCTCCGCGTGGCCATATCCTTGCCAGCGCACGCATGCAGCACCGTCGCCGTGGCTTAGCACGCGCAGAGCGCGTTCTCTGCCGCCGACGGGCCGTGCGGCCGTTCCGTCGAGGGTAGACCGTAACCAACCCTCCCGTGCTGAGTTGGACACAGAAACGGCACCAATACTCCACCTAGGCGATGCTCAAGCTCCTAAGCCGACCGTCCAGCCACAGCGCCGCCGTAATCAACTCGCCGGACTTATCCGTTCACGGGAACCGCCTCAGGCCGGCTATAAATAGCACACCCGAGCTCGCTCTTGCCCCCGCACGACTCCACGACCTCATTAGACCCCGCCTAGCCACTGGAAGAGCCTCGAGGTGCCCTTCTTCCCCGACTCCGGCCGCTCCGTTCCGCCTCGGCCTCCACCTCGATTCGCTCCGGTGAGGCCGTTTCCGACGCCCTAACTTCATCAGCAACCCTCTCGAGCAACTAGGAGACTAACCCCCACTCCTATTTGATCCCCGCAGCTCCCTCCAGCGAGATCCACGACTGCCCGAACCGCTGTCCGCCGGAGCAAGGGCCACCGTCGACACAGTGCTCGCCGGTGACCACCACCACCACCCACAGACGCGGAACGGTGCACTGATCTCGAAGGTAACCGCCGATCACCTTGCCTCGCCGTGGATCGCCGCCGGCGACCACCGCACCTCTGGGCGCCGTCGCGCTCTGTTTTCTCCGTTTGAAATTTCAAACCCGACAGGTGGAGCCCGCCTGTCAGCCTCACAGCCGTTTCTTTTAAACGAAACGTTATTCTGGACTTTTCCGCAGAGCCCCCTGGAAACTTTCTGTTTCATTACAGATGGGGCCTTGGACCAAAACTCTTATAACTTTTAAACAGAAAATGATTTTTGATTGATTCCTTTTCTGTCATCTTTATTTTTCTGTCTAGTTTTTTGTCATATTTACTTGAAAAATATTTGGAACACTTATCTGTACACTCACGGTATTTACGTTGCGTACGTATTTTTCTTATACCGTAGATACCGGAGGAGGTGACGGAGCTGCAGACTTCACACAGTTAAACTCCGACTACTCCGAACCAGGCAAGCATGTTTGAACTCTTGATATGATGAGTGTTGTTGCATGTTTGCATTTTAGTATAGTCTTGGAATGTTTATGAACATCACTTTGAATGTTATATTTCATGCACATAAGCGGAAAGTAAGTTTCGGAAAGCATTATGTTGTTGGATACATATTTGCATAGCCATGTGTTGGCATGAGGATGGGTAAGATGGCAGTGTTGTGACATGCCAGTCTTATGCCAGATTATTTGACTTCCGTGTCATCGTGAAACAAATCACATTTCCATTCATCCCTTCCTATAATGTCACATGTTTTCCGAAAGGAATATGGCATAGTAAGTTGCAAATCGTTTTCCTGGTACACACCAAATAGAGAGGCCAGGATGAGGGTTCCATGGCCCTGGATTAAAGCCCGTCATCCGGTCAGGGGGCATGGGTGTTTCCGGTTGGGACCGAGAGGGGGGCACCCCTTAGAGCACGCGTATAGAAATTTGATCCCATGCTATTCGAGGTTGTGGCCTCCCCGTCTCAAAGTTTTTCTTGGACGTTGTCCAGGGTGATTCCTGACATCGTGAGGTGAAATGGGTGTGTACTAGTTAAATGTGTTTCTACTAAAATACCGTAAACGGAACTAGTCCTTCGTGACTACGGAAATCCGTTGGCTGTGGTCAGTTCATCCAAACTCTGCAGAGTCTCAAATCTTTCAATTATCTTGTACTTTGTTCAAGTACTATATTCATCTTATCTTGTCAGGTATCAGCCTCAGTGAAAAAACTCCGGTGGGATTTATGTGTGATAAATCCGGTTAAAAGATTATTCTTGTGGATGGACTAATCTTGTTATTTACATTTATTACAAGCCCTGTCTGCGATGTCGCTCAGTCGTCTGACGGTGGCATACCTGTTATTTACTTTTGTTATAGGCCCTGTTTGTGATGTCGCTTAGACGTCCGACGGTGGCATACCTGTTATTTACATTTGTTGCAAGCCCTGTCTGCGATGTCGCTCAGACGTCCGACTGTGGCATTTCTTTTACAGCCCTTTATGTGATGTCGCTCAGATGTCCGACTGTGGCATTTCTTTTAAAGCCCTTTATGTGATGTCGCTCAGACATCCGACTGTGGCATTTCTTTTAAGCCCTTTATGTGGTGTCACTAAGACGCCCGACTACGGCATTTCTTTTAAGCCCTTTATTTGGTGTCTCTTAGACGCCCGACTGCGGCATGCATTTTATTTATTTACCTTTTGAGGCGTCGCTCCAGACACCGATCAGTTTTTAGTTATTTATTTTATTTATCAAGTCCCGCAATATTATTGTTGTTATATGAGCATCATCTTTTATTCATGACGCATTCATGCATTTATTGATTATATCTTTTGTCCGAACTGTCTTGCGAGTACTTTCAAAGTACTCACCTGGCTTGTTGATTTGGCCAGATGTTGATGAAGGCGATCTCTTGGATGAAGAGTTTGATAGCGAGTCCGACGCCTACAGGACTCCCAGTCAGTCCCGTGCGATCCTGTTTTGGTCATTGTATTATCCGCTTCCGCAACCCCCGAATAAATTCATCGAGCCTCCCCCGACGCTCGATGAGCTGCCAGTTAGGAGTCAAGTTATCCACCACCACTTTTTCCTCGAGCTAGTAGCGTGCCACCACACCCCTGTGTCATAACCGCCCATATGTAAGATATTGGCGAGTTTGTAATAAATTGTTGAGCAGCCTCAGCTCAACCCTGTAATATATTTGATGCTACTGGTTCTCTGTTTATCAAGCATTTGTCTACCAGAAAGGATGACTTTTTCCTATACTGGGATTTAAAGATCGATTTTCTCAATATTTATTTATTGAAAAAGTCGGTCGTGACAATGCGTCAGGTAGCGGACGTCCGGTGGGCACCGGTCGTCCGGGCGCTGTAGAGGGTTGGACGTCCGGTGGCTTCCGGTCGTCCGGTCGCTGTAGACTCCGCAGCTCCTTCTTCTTCCGTCTTCTCTTCCGTGCTTCCCTCGCGGATGGTGTAGGTGTTCCTTGGCGCTTGCACTCCTCCTCCTCGTCCGTGAAGCTCCGGCAATGCATATGCATGCACACGGGTAGAGTGTCAAGTAGTATACCATCCACGAAGGGGTCAAGTGAACACGTGTAAAGGAGAAGATTCACCTTTATGTATGAGAAGTGGAGGTCGCACGTGTCACTTGCCAAACGGACTCTTGACATGGTGATGACCGTAGGATGCTCCGCATCATCCCCTTCCCCTTGGAAAAGATCCGACCTCGGATCGAAAACCAAATCACCATGGGAATGAGATGGCGGTGTCGTGTCGAAGTGGTCGATCACCAAGCACTCATCGTCTAGTAGCTCGATATGGGCACTCTCCAATGCCGCACCGTCTTGTGATTCCTTCAAAAGGAGCAAATAGAACAAACACTTGGAAAAATAAATGTGGTTAGCGTTAGTGCAAAACCAAGCATTCAAGAGGTGATTCACCAAACAAGTGTCGTCATCAAGCATAGCATAGGGTGTGACAAAGGATTGTGACCTGGCATGTAAGCATATGAATCAAGCACAAGCAAAGATATCATGGGGACAAGTATGCAAATGTGAGGTAGAGATGCAAATGTGTGTGACAAGATAATAAGCATCTACGTCGAGGTCATAGCAAGCGTTCACAAATTGCTCAATGAAAGGTCTATGGTAGGCATAAGAATCATTCACAACACCAAATAAAATGAAGTGTCTAAACACATGGGTCAAGTGCAAGACAATCCAAGCATAATGTGCATAGGGTGTAGTGAATATAGTGTGGCACTCAACACAATAGAATGAGCAAGTGTTCATCATGTGTGAGGCAATCAAGTGAATCATGTGACAAGCAAAGGGACATGGCATATGTGAAGAAATGATATTGGTGCAACCAACCATATGATAGTAGCAAGTAGTCCAAGAATTTGATGCAACACACAAGGTATATATGTCATGAAGCATGGAAATGTGGCAATCATGGTTGAAAGCAATATCTCGAACTTGTTTGCAAATGGTGCAAGCAACACATGAAGTATGATCCGCAATATCCAAGCTCAAGAAGGATGTCACCTTGAAAGTATGTCCTTGTGCATTATTCACAATGCCGAAGTGGAAGCAAATACGGCGTAGAAGCAAGTCATGGTAGAATGTATGAGGCTCACTCTCAAGAGCTCGAATGGTCAACTCACGTGAAGTCGAAGTCGACACAAAGTCCAAGTATCCTACACATGCACAAAACAAAACAAAGAAAGTATGCGCATGGTAGACAAACACATCATCCATCATGATGGTTCTCATCTTTTGCACAAAACCATTAGAAGCACAAGTGCATGAATAATATGATGCAACAATGGCTAAATTCATGGCACTAGGTATATGGTGCAAAGAAGTAAGACAAGCATTCTTCACAAGTAATATGTCAAAATCTCCAAATATATGCGAGAATGCTATGGGGGCAATCTCATGAGCAAGAAGAGAATCATTGTTGCACTCAATACATGGCAAATCATCTAGCATGAGAGAGGCAACACATGGAGATATATGACAAGAAGCAATATGAATCATGTGCAAAGCGTATAGATGGTTGTCATCAACCGCATGAAATGAGCAAGTATGAGTCATTGGTGATGCAACATAAGCAAGCATAGTAATCAAGTCGTGCAAACTAGTGGAGCGAAGATGCAACACACTAGAATAAATCATGGCAATCATGTCATCTGAGAAAATAATAGGCATAGGGAGTGCACATGACATATCGCAAGCACAAACACAAAGCAAGATGGAAGTATCATCATAGGAATGGTGCACAAAAGGAGCATGGCAAGAACAAGCAATATCTCCACCAAGCTTGCAAATACACATACAAGTACTAGAATTAATCATCATGTGTAATGCAAAGCATGGGTCACAAATGCATGTCAAAGGCATAGGAATGACCATATCATGCAAAGTGAACATGGCAAGATAGGCATATGATATGTAATGAACAATAACCCATAGCCAAGTGAGGGCCATGTAGAATGAATGCGCGACGTCTTTGTGCGAAGAGAGCGGTGGGAAAGACAATCCATGGGATCCCAAATCATCGTTGCTCTCTAGAGCTCGTTTTGTCAACTCGTGGGATTGTGAGGTTGACAAGTATTCATGGGTACCTACACAAAAGAGACACAAACCAAGGAAATTGTGCGTGCGGTAAATGTATCATCCATCATGATGTGTATGTGCATGTGTGAGTTAGCACAAGATAAGCATCGCTCAAAGAAATTTGATGCATGGTATATGAACATGTCATCCATCATGAAAGAATAGTTATTGTATATGACACGATGGGGACACAAACTGAGAATGCAAGTGTATGGCACATCAATAGCATGTTTATTCATGGAGAGCATATGGTGCACACAAGTATGGGGATCATGCAATGAATGGGATGGATCAAAATCTCCTAAAATGTACGAGGAAACTATGGGGGCCTCCTCATGAGCAATAGCGGAAATATCATATGGAGAAAATGGACAACATCCAAAACAATGCATATCCGAAGCTAGGTGGTCATGGCATGGCATATGAGATAAATGATGCAAATGGAGCATATCAATATCATCACAAGAAAAACAAATGCCAATAACCATGGGCTTGTCATCTATGCCACATGTGCAAATTGGGTTTATTTTAATGGCATATGCATAGTCACTATGAAGAGATTGCATATAAGACATATGGTGGATCATGCATAGCATATGACAAGTCAAGCGGATTATCAAACATGATGTGACCTAAAGAATTGTCACAAGAAATCCTATGTAACATGGCATCACTACTAATAGACTCCACATGAGAATCATCATATTCATCATAAATGGGCAAATCATCACATGGGGAAATCATACTAGCATGAAGCATGGTACTAGGTGGATCAACATCATGCAAGCAATCAATCTCAAGAATGTCCACTAGTGGGACTAGAGCATCACCGTCACCATTGTTACCTTTGTCATTCCACTCAAGTGGTGTAGGTGAGGTGGGAAAGACCAAATGGTGGTCATCTTCATCTTGATGAAACCATGTGGGGGTGCATCATATTCCACCATGGCCATCGTCTTGTCCAAAGGGAGGACGAAGTCATCGAGGATCGGCGCGTTGTCATAAATGGGACCTAGCACCAAATGAGAAGACATAATAGAGGTAGAGGTCAAGTTGTTAGAAATGCAAATGGCCTCACGAGACCTATCAACTATATCACTCTCTCTATGTGGTGGTTCACTCACTCCCTCAAAGTAGGTGCACTCAAAGCCACATATGGTGGAGTCACTCATCTCACTCAAGTGGTGGGGGTTGTGGCTCTCCTCACATGGAAAGTGGGGCAACTCATCATATATAGGGCTAGTGGTGAAGTCACTCTCACTCTCAATATGGTGGCAAAAGTCACTCAAGTCATCATACATCGCCGTGGTCGAAGGGAAGATCCCATGCTCAACCATCTCATCGTTGTCGCCGTGGATGAAGGCCGAAGATGGCACATCATCGCTCTCCTCCATGACCGAAGGGGAAATCCCATGCTCGATCATCTCGTCACCGTCGCCGTTGATGAAGGCCGAAGATGGCACATCCTCACTCTCGCCTCCAAAGATGGAAGCATCATCCTCGCTCGCCACCTTGTCGCTCGCCTCCAAAGCTTGGTCCTTGAGGCTCTCCGTAGTCGTACTCGTCGCCGCACCATCTTGAAAAAGAGTGGAAGTAGACTCGGCACCATCAATGCCACAAAGAGGGATGGCGGTGAAGTCGAACTTGGGAGCATCGTCTTGGAGCTTGTCGGGCTTGGACATCTTGGTGGTACTATCCTCATGCTCGTTCTCATGGAGCTTGGTCGCCGCGAAGTTTTCTTGGGTTGGAGAAGCCTTGGCCTTCATGAGTTCTTGTTCCGCCTTGAGAGCACCAATGTAGTTGTCGTCGAGGGACTCATAGTTCTCGAGGAAGATTGTCTTGGAGATGTCGTTGTTCTATCCCATCATGAAGTGGAACTTCATCCAAATGGGGTCGTCCACGCTGGCTCGTCGCAAGGCATTCTTCATCTCCTTGAAGTACGCGTCGATGGACTTGGATCCTTGGATGGTGTTCTCCAATTGGCATTGAAGTTGTTCCGTGTAGGTTGGAGGCACAAACTCTCGCCGCAAAGCTCTCTTCGTCTTGGGCCAACTCATCTCGTAGCTCTCCGAAGGTGTGTGAAGCCACCATGCCAATGCGTAGTTGTGGAAGTGTCTTGTGGCGCACTTCACTTGATCTTCGGGATGAGCTTGATGTAGCTTGAGGTAGTCGTCCATCAAATGCTCCCACTCGAGATACTCCTCCGGTTCTTGAGTTCCATAGAAAGGAATCGCTTGGTCGATGTCAAGGTCGTAGTAGCTCATGGAAGTCGCGGACTTGAGCTTGGGGAGCTTCTCTTGAGCGTAGTCTTGAGGTGCTTGTTGGTGAAGATGTCGAATATCCGAAGGCGAAGATGCCTTGAAGTCGCTTGGCAAAGATGCCAAGGGATATGGTGAAGTCTTGGAGCGGTTGTTGGTGTAGAGCTCTTGACCTTCACGTTCTTGTTGGTGATGGTGTCGATGCCGATGTGATCTTGCCTGAGATGGTCGCTCGGAAGGATGTGCTCTTGAGCGTCTTCTCGAAGATGAGGAAGATAGCTTGTAGGACTTGATGAGGGCTTTGATCTCCTCCATTTTAGCTTTCATCTTGGTGTCATTGGAGTTGTTCATGGCATCGAACTCGTCGTTGTTGTTGTAGACCGAAGGTGAAATGCCTTGCCTATCCATCACAAGACTCGAGTAGAGGTGAGTAGGAAATGAGATAAACAATACCAAGTTACATTTTCCCAAAGTTGAGGATGTATCCCGTTTCACTCAATGTGAGATGAAAGAATAGTGGAATTGGTATCAGACTTGTTCACTCACACCTATCAAGTAAAGCTTATGGTAGAGCTCGGTGAGGATAGTGGCACAAAAATTTAATGTAAAATGTTAGCAAGAGTCAATAATGTTAAAAGAGATTCACAAATTCGCAAGCGAAACAAGTAGACCAATAGCAATATGTGGCACACGGAAACACACACATGGATAGATAAATGGGGTCGTGCAACCAAGGAATGAGCACAAAATGTGGAATCCACGGAAAATGCTCGTGTTGCACAACTCAAGAGAGACGCTAGCACAATTTCTCAATAGGCGGATACGACACTTGTGCACAACCTATAAGATGCAAAATGGATAAACTTTCTATCCCAAGTATGCTATGTATGTATGGTTCCCGGTGTTTCTCTCAAGATGATCCAGGATGATCAGATATGACAATCTTATGTGCAATGTGGTATGATTCTATGACACTTGCTTACAAGCTTCTTTGCTCTCTTTCTTTTGCTTAAAAGCTTTATTTCTTTCTTTCTTTTTTCTATGGTCACTTTTGCACAATGCACAAACCAAGATAGCAATTGTGTATATGCGGGAACAAACTTGTGACACAAGATATGATACCAATATATGCACCACAATGGTATGGGATGTATGCAATGGGAAGTATGATCACTAATGTGCACAAGTAACATTGCCGGCAATACTCAAATGGCTAGTCTCGATAGGCAAGTAACGCAAAATGGGCTAGGGGTTATCAATGCAATTTGCAAGGGGAATATACAATGGTGTCGTCGAGGTTACCGTCCTTTGCGATGATGAGTGGCGGTGTTCTTGATGTAGATACCAAGATGATGAAGACTCGTCCCTAAGTAGCCGAAACACCTTAGGAAATGAAAAAATCGCGAACTCAAAATCTCAAATGACAAATGTCAAATGGTAGTAGCGGAGAGCGGTGGTGGTTTTGCACTAGGCAATGCGGAAGTGGAATGATAGATATACACGTGTCCGAGTTGAAGTTGCCATCCCTAAGTAGCCGAAACACCTTAGGAGACACAAGCCATGACTCAGACAAGCTCAAACAACTATTGGGTTAAGTTGGGGGTGGCGAAATGTATGGTGGGCACGCCTATGCGGAAGATATGGTGGTGGTGGTTGATGAAGAAGCAATCGTCCCTAAGTAGCCGAAACACCTTAGGAGACTCGAATCACTACTCAAGCAACCACATATACAATGGGGAACAAAATTGGTTAGGTTGCGGAAGTCGGTGGTGGTGTAGCAGATGATATGGTAGAAGGCCTAGGCAAACTTGCCAAATTTTGGAAAATTTGATGGAGTCAAATGGTGTTGGTGGTATTTTTGTGGGAAGGGGGATGTCAAGAGCATCAAAACGAGCTAAAGAACGTCAAAATCGGAGTTCGGATGAATTAGTTATGGCCGAAACAAGAATCAGCCGAAGTCAAAAGCTACAGGTTACGGACGCCCGTAAAGGTCGGATGTTCGGGGCGTCGGACGTCCGGGAAAGTCGGAAATCTGTAAATTTGGTTCGGATTAGGTGATAGAGGCGAGGGTCCCGATCTTTCGATGAGATGATGGATATCGCTTTGGTGGAAGTCGACTTTGACGATCCGACTACGAACGTGCGAGGACGTCGCGCCTTAGCAATCGCTAAACCAACTCCGAGAGGTTATTGACCACGCCGGAGCACGATCAACCTGACCACGAGGGTCTGTTTCCTGCGAGCAAACGAAGAACAAGCAAGAAACAAAGATTGCAATCTGGATATTGCGAATATAAGATGAAAGCTTTATTGATCAAGGTGGGGTTCTGTGACGCCTTTGTCTGGTCGTTGAACACAAACGAAGTACGCGAAGTTGCAGCTATGGCGAACTTTTAATCTAAACAAAACCCAAAGTCTAAACGATGCCCTAAGGGCTGTATATATGGAGGAAGAGGGGGGGTAATTTCTTGGCCCTTGGTGGAGGGGTCCGAAATCAACCCTATCTCTTGTTTCCCCACACATACGGACTCTAAAAATAGCCTATACTTATGTATTTCAAAATTACATGGGCCTGGCCCAATAATAAGGTGACGCAGCACCTAAAATAGCCTCGGGACGAAATTTATGAAGTGGCATCTTGTATATTTCGTCCAAGGCTTCATGCACCCATTATGGTGGCTTCAAAGTCCTGAAATCATCACTTGTAACTCCGTTCTTGTTCCCCTTGCGCATGCCATCATCTCCATGCTTGTTCTTGCTCCAATGTTCATCCTTCTCCAAGCTAGGCCCTTCATTTGTAAGCAAAACAAATGTATCCAATTTAGGCAGCATCATATTCTCATGAACATTAGAATCATTACCAAGAAACGAAAGTACCTGGTAATTTAGTTGGCGTGCACGAGCTCTAGTAATTGGTCCAGTATGTATAGCAGCAGGGGCTGTGGGTGTAACAATTGTATTGATGTCCTCATCACAAATGTTCTTCCAAAGATCTGCTATAAATCAGTATATCATCAAAATAGACTACCACAAATCGTCCAATGAAAGCACGTAAAACTTCGTTCATTAGTCTCATGAAAGTACTAGGCGCATTAGTTAACCCAAAAGGCATGACTAACCACTCATATAATCCAAACTTAGTTTTAAATGCTGTTTTCCATTCATCTCCCAATTTCATACGAATTTGATGGTATCCACTACGCAAATCAACTTTGGAGAATATTGTAGAGCCACTCAATTCATCAAGCATATCATCTAGCCTAGGAATAGGATGACGATAACGAATAGTAATATTATTAATGCCTCTACAATCAACACACATACGTGATGTATCATCCTTTTTCTAGCACAGTCTAGCCTAGGACCAGCACAGTACCATCGTTGAGCGTTTATTCAACTTTGCATCTCTGAATTGATTATTGCTGACCCTTTTTGCTACCATATTATAAGCCTTCCCAGCTCCACATACATCTACGTCGTGCGTTTGACTCTCCCTGGTAATCGCTCTATCCAAGCTTTGAGAGTTTTTGACTACAACGGTTGCCGATCACCGCCTGCTGCTGGGTAAGAACTGGTAAGAATTTGAGATTTGCTTGACGGATTTGTGACACCCACCACCACCACTTGTTCGTAGTCTGTAGGATCATATTCTTGTGTGTTTCTATTGCTGCTAACCATGCCAGGATCACAAGCCGACGAGATTGACTGGGAGAATTTATCGAACAAGGAGCTTCATGATAAGTTTCAGCAAATGATGACTGAACAGGTGCAAGATGTGCTGAACAATTTTGAAGAGGCCATGGAGAAGATCACTGGCTTTGAGAAGACGTTCAAAACAAAGCTCGATAACAAGTTTAATGAATTGCTCGCGCGTCTTCCACCACCACCACCCGCTGCAGCTAACGCACCTCTCCAACAACAACAACAACAACGACTACCTCCACGTCGCAAAGCAGACCTCCGCCGAGCAAGCCGTGTTCCTCTTGCGTTTGGCCAAACTGTTGGTGCTGCTGTTGATACTTCTGTGGCTCCTGCTGCTGATGCGGAGGAGGATGATTATGTGGGAGACTATGAGGATGAGGTTGATCAAAATCAACACTACGTGCAGCCACCTGTACCACCACCAGCAGGTCGACCTCAGGTATATATTCGTAATGGTAGGCCTGCACCACCACCTCAGGTACGAGATGATGTCCATATTCCTAAACTGAAATTGAATATTCCAACATTTGAGGGTAGATATGTTCCTGATATATATCTTACTTGGGAGTTAGAAACTGAACAACGATTTACATGTTTACAATATCCTGAGGAGAGACGAGTTGCTGCTGCTGTTTGTGCTTTCACTAGTTTTGCATGTGTATGGTGGTCTGAACATTGTAGATTATATCCTATTCCAACTACTTGGGCTGCTTTGAAAACTGCTATGCGTACGCGTTGGGTTCCACCATATTATCAACATGAATTGCTTCAAAAATTGCAGCGTTTAAGACAAGGGAAAAATTCTGTAGAAGAATATTATCAGGAATTACAAACTGGCATGATTAGATGTGGTATTGTTGAGGAGAATGAAGCTATGCTTGCACGTTTTCTGGGTGGATTAAATAGAGAGATTCAGACCATTCTAGACTATAAGGAGTATACTAATATCACTCGTTTATTCCATCTTGCTTGTAAAGCTGAACGTGAAGTGCAGGATCGACAAGCATTGGGGCGAACTAACTTTTCTGCAGGCCGACCTTCATCATGGACACCACGTGCATCTTCTACTTCAACTGCACCAGCACCTCCTGATAGAGGCAAAGGTGTCCCGTCTTTCGATGAGATGGTGGATTTCGCTTTGGTGGAAGTCGACTTTGACGATCCGACTACGAACGTGCGAGGACGTCGCGCCTTAGCAATCGCTAAACCAACTCCGAGAGGTTATTGACCACGCCGGAGCACGATCAACCTGACCACGAGGGTCTGTTTCCTGCGAGCAAACGAAGAACAAGCAAGAAACTAAGATTGCAATCTGGATATTGCGAATATAAGATGAAAGCTTTATTGATCAAGGTGGGGTTCTGTGACGCCTTTGTCTGGTCGTTGAACACAAACGAAGTACGCGAAGTTGCAGCTATGGCGAACTTTTAATCTAAACAAAACCCAAAGTCTAAACGATGCCCTAAGGGCTGTATATATGGAGGAAGAGGGGGGAATTTCGTGGCCCTTGGTGGAGGAGTCCGAAATCAACCCTATCTCTTGTTTCCCCACACATACGGACTCTAAAAAATAGCCTATACTTATGTATTTCGAAATTACATGGGCCTGGCCCAATAATAAGGTGACGCAGCACCTAAAAGAGCCTCGGGACGAAATTTATGAAGTGGCATCTTGTATATTTCGTCCAAGGCTTCATGCACCCATTATGGTGGCTTCAAAGTCCTGAAATCATCACTTGTAACTCCGTTCTTGTTTCCCTTGCGCATGCCATCATCTCCATGCTTGTTCTTGCTCCAATGTTCATCCTTCTCCAAGCTAGGCCCTTCATTTGTAAGCAAAACAAATGTATCCAATTTAGGCAGCATCATATTCTCATGAACATTAGAATCATTACCAAGAAACGAAAGTACCTGGTAATTTAGTTGGCATGCACGAGCTCTAGTAATTGGTCCAGTATGTATAGCAGCAGGGGCTGTGGGTGTAACAATTGTATTGATGTCCTCATCATCCTCCCCTTCTTGAAATGAAGTCGTCCTCGACGGAAGTTCATCTTCCTCACCCAAATAAGGCTTCAAATCTGCAATGTTAAAAGTGGGACTAACCCCAAAATCTGCAGGCAGCTCAAGTTTATATGCATTATCATTTATTTTCTCTAACACCTTAAAGGGACCATCAGCACGTGGCATGATGAGGACATGACTACCTTGGATATGACCAAAAATATTGCATATATGCATATTTGTCAGGTGATTTCTAGTGCAAACTATTCAATAATCTATTTATGTTATCCAGAACAAAAATACTTCACACACTTTTGTGTTTTGTCTAATTGCAGGTGTATGGGACATTTGTACAATCCACATATGAAGATAAGGAAGAAAGAGATGTTTATTTGCTGTCCAAAAAGTTCTCTCACGTCACTTTTGGCCCAAGAGAAGATAGAGTCCAAGTCTCTCACGTTCTGGATTCAGATTCGGACTGCACAGACATACCTGACTCAAAACGCACACAAGTTTTTCATACGGACTCCGAATTGGGTGATTCTTTTTTTGTTGGAAACTAGATTTCGTGTACTTTCCAACCCAATTGGAATCACCTTCAAATTCGTCCGGAGCGTTGAGTTGTGGACGAAACAATCTGATGCTGCAGCAGAATCCGAGTCAAACTACAAGTCCAAAGGTGTTACATCACCTCCACTTGGGCCCATTGGCCTTGTACGACCTAGATTTAGTTTTAGGCTGCCTTGGGACGTCCTCCCACCTCCTTGGCCGCCACCCCTTGCTCCTATATAAGTAGATCCATCTAGTAGCTTTTTCCTAGGGATTTGTTTAGTTAAAAGTTAGCCAACGCAACTTCGTGTACTTCGTTTGTGTCCAACGACCAGACCAAGACCGCTTCCGGATCCCCACCATTATCAATACCTCATATATATTTGCAATATTCAGATTGCTTTATCATATTCTTGCTCGTTCTTCGATTGCTTGCAGGAATAGACCTTCGTGGTCAGGCTGACCGTGCTTCCGGCATCGTCAGTAACCTCAGGAGATTGGTTTAGCGATTGCTAAGGCGCAACGTCGTGCACGTTTGTAGTCGGATCGTCAAAGTCGTCTCCACCAAATTGATAGTTATCATCTCATCGAAAGATCGGGACACTCTCGCCTCTATCAGGAGTGGTGGTGGTAGACGGCAGGGGCGATGATGATGGTGCGGCGGCGGCGTGACAACTTATGACCAGAACTCGAAACTCTAAAAGACTAGACTCTAAGACCAGCAACTAGACACGACGATGCAACCGCAAATTCAACAAAGCAAAACCCTAAAAAGATTATGCAAAGGCTCAGATTGGTTCGGATATGATGAACTAACCCTAATTTTTTTTGTGGCTTTTTCGTGGACTATAGGTATGAAGAACAGACTCGATCTAAACTACGAAAAACTGTAAAATCTCACCGAGCAACCTGGAAATCTGATACCACTTGATAGAGGCAAAGGTGTCCCGTCTTTCGATGAGATGATGGATATCGCTTTGGTGGAAGTCGACTTTGACGATCCGACTACGAACGTGCGAGGACGTCGCGCCTTAGCAATCGCTAAACCAACTCCGAGAGGTTATTGACCACGCCGGAGCACGATCACCTGACCACGAGGGTCTGTTTCCTGCGAGCAAACGAAGAACAAGCAAGAAACTGAGATTGCAATCTGGATATTGCGAATATAAGATGAAAGCTTTATTGATCAAGGTGGGGTTCTGTGACGCCTTTGTCTGGTCGTTGAACACAAACGAAGTACGCGAAGTTGCAGCTATGGCGAACTTTTAATCTAAACAAAACCCAAAGTCTAAACGATGCCCTAAGGGCTGTATATATGGAGGAAGAGGGGGGGCATTTCGTGGCCCTTGGTGGAGGGGTCCGAAATCAACCCTATCTCTTGTTTCCCCACACATACGGACTCTAAAAATAGCCTATACTTATGTATTTCGAAATTACATGGGCCTGGCCCAATAATAAGGTGACGCAGCACCTAAAATAGCCTCGGGACGAAATTTATGAAGTGGCATCTTGTATATTTCGTCCAAGGCTTCATGCACCCATTATGGTGGCTTCAAAGTCCTGAAATCATCACTTGTAACTCCGTTCTTGTTCCCCTTGCGCATGCCATCATCTCCATGCTTGTTCTTGCTCCAATGTTCATCCTTCTCCAAGCTAGGCCCTTCATTTGTAAGCAAAACAAATGTATCCAATTTAGGCAGCATCATATTCTCATGAACATTAGAATCATTACCAAGAAACGAAAGTACCTGGTAATTTAGTTGGCGTGCACGAGCTCTAGTAATTGGTCCAGTATGTATAGCAGTAGGGGCTGTGGGTGTAACAATTGTATTGATGTCCTCATCACTAGGACCAGCACAGTACCGTCGTTGAGCGTTTATTCAACTTTGCATCTCTGAATTGATTATTGCTGACCCTTTTTGCTACCATATTATAAGCCTTCCCAGCTCCACATACATCTACGTCGTGCGTTTGACTCTCCCTGGTAATCGCTCTATCCAAGCTTTGAGAGTTTTTGACTACAACGGTTGCCGATCACCGCCTGCTGCTGGGTAAGAACTGGTAAGAATTTGAGATTTGCTTGACGGATTTGTGACACCCACCACCACCACTTGTTCGTAGTCTGTAGGATCATATTCTTGTGTGTTTCTATTGCTGCTAACCATGCCAGGATCACAAGCCGACGAGATTGACTGGGAGAATTTATCGAACAAGGAGCTTCATGATAAGTTTCAGCAAATGATGACTGAACAGGTGCAAGATGTGCTGAACAATTTTGAAGAGGCCATGGAGAAGATCACTGGCTTTGAGAAGACGTTCAAAACAAAGCTCGATAACAAGTTTAATGAATTGCTCGCGCGTCTTCCACCACCACCACCCGCTGCAGCTAACGCACCTCTCCAACAACAACAACAACAACGACTACCTCCACGTCGCAAAGCAGACCTCCGCCGAGCAAGCCGTGTTCCTCTTGCGTTTGGCCAAACTGTTGGTGCTGCTGTTGATACTTCTGTGGCTCCTGCTGCTGATGCGGAGGAGGATGATTATGTGGGAGACTATGAGGATGAGGTTGATCAAAATCAACACTACGTGCAGCCACCTGTACCACCACCAGCAGGTCGACCTCAGGTATATATTCGTAATGGTAGGCCTGCACCACCACCTCAGGTACGAGATGATGTCCATATTCCTAAACTGAAATTGAATATTCCACCATTTGAGGGTAGATATGTTCCTGATATATATCTTACTTGGGAGTTAGAAACTGAACAACGATTTACATGTTTACAATATCCTGAGGAGAGACGAGTTGCTGCTGCCGTTTGTGCTTTCACTAGTTTTGCATGTGTATGGTGGTCTGAACATTGTAGATTATATCCTATTCCAACTACTTGGGCTGCTTTGAAAACTGCTATGCGTACGCGTTGGGTTCTGCTGTCACTAACATTTTGCAGGAGTTCGCTGACGTTTTTCCACAAGACGTGCCACCGGGATTACCGCCTATTCGAGGGATTGAGCATCAGATCGACTTAATTCCCGGTGCTTCACTGCCAAACCGTGCACCATACCGTACCAATCCAGAGGAGACGAAGGAGATTATGCGTCAAGTACAAGAGCTTCTCGACAAAGGTTATATACGCGAATCCCTTAGTCCCTGTGCTGTTCCTATTATTCTAGTGCCGAAAAAGGATGGTACATCACGTATGTGTGTTGATTGTAGAGGCATTAATAATATTACTATTCGTTATCGTCATCCTATTCCTAGGCTAGATGATATGCTTGATGAATTGAGTGGCTCTACAATATTCTCCAAAGTTGATTTGCGTAGTGGCTACCATCAAATTCGTATGAAATTGGGAGATGAATGGAAAACAGCATTTAAAACTAAGTTTGGATTATATGAGTGGTTAGTCATGCCTTTTGGGTTAACTAATGCACCTAGTACTTTCATGAGATTAATGAACGAAGTTTTACGTGCTTTCATTGGACGATTTGTGGTGGTTTACTTTGATGACATATTGATTTATAGCAGATCTTTGGAGGAACATTTGGAACATTTACGTGCTGTTTTTATTGCACTACGTTGATGAGGACATGACTACCTTGGATATGACCAAAAATATTGCATATATGCATATTTGTCAGGTGATTTCTAGTGCAAACTATTCAATAATCTATTTATGTTATCCAGAACAAAAATACTTCACACACTTTTGTGTTTTGTCTAATTGCAGGTGTATGGGACATTTGTACAATCCACATATGAAGATAAGGAAGAAAGAGATGTTTATTTGCTGTCCAAAAAGTTCTCTCGCGTCACTTTTGGCCCAAGAGAAGATAGAGTCCAAGTCTCTCACGTTCTGGATTCAGATTCGGACTGCACAGACATACCTGACTCAAAACGCACACAAGTTTTTCATACGGACTCCGAATTGGGTGATTCTTTTTTTGTTGGAAACTAGATTTCGTGCACTTTCCAACCCAATTGGAATCACCTTCAAATTCGTCCGGAGCGTTGAGTTGTGGACGAAACAATCTGATGCTGCAGCAGAATCCGAGTCAAACTACAAGTCCAAAGGTGTTACATCACCTCCACTTGGGCCCATTGGCCTTGTACGACCTAGATTTAGTTTTAGGCTGCCTTGGGACGTCCTCCCACCTCCTTGGCCGCCACCCCTTGCTCCTATATAAGTAGATCCATCTAGTAGCTTTTTCCTAGGGATTTGTTTAGTTAAAAGTTAGCCATTGCAACTTCGTGAACTTCGTTTGTGTCCAACGACCAGACCAAGACCGCTTCCGGATCCCCACCATTATCAATACTTCATATATATTCGCAATATTCAGATTGCTTTATCATATTCTTGCTCGTTCTTCGATTGCTTGCAGGAATAGACCTTCGTGGTCAGGTTGATCGTGCTCCAGCGTGGTCAATAACCTCTCGGAGTTGGTTTAGCGATTGCTAAGGCGCAACGTCGTGCACGTTTGTAGTCGGATCGTCAAAGTCGTCTCCACCAAATCGATAGTTATCATCTCATCGAAAGATCGGGACACCCTCGCCTCTATCATGGCATTAGCTTTGATTTGCGCAAATCAGGAAATCTATCCTTACGCAAATGTAACCAAACAAGATCTCCAGGTGCAAACACAACATGTTTTCTACCCTTATCTCCAGCAAGTTTATATTTAGCATTCATACGCTCAATGTTTTCCTTAGTTAACTCATGCATTTTTAAAATCAATTCAGCACGTTGTTTAGCATCAAAATTAACCTTCTCCGAAGATGGAAGAGGCAACAAATCAATAGGTGCACGAGGTAGGAAACCATACACAACTTCAAAAGGGCACATCTTAGTAGTAGAATGCAATGAACGATTATAAGCAAATTCAATATGAGGCAAGCATTCCTCCCACATTTTCTTATTATTCTTCAAAACAGCCCTAAGCATAGTAGACAACGTTCTATTGACTACTTCAGTTGTCCATCAGTTTGGGGGTGACAAGTAGTACTAAAAAGCAGTTTAGTCCCCAACTTAGCCCATAAACATCTCCAAAAGTGGCTAAGAAATTTAGTATCACGATCTGAAACAATAGTATTTGGCACACCATGCAAGCGAATAATTTCACGAAAGAACAAATCAGCAACATTAACAGCATCATCGCTTTTATGACATGGTATAAAGTGTGCCATTTTCGAGAATCTATCCACGACAACAAATATGCTATCCCTCCCCTTCTTTGTTCGAGGTAAACCTAAAACAAAGTCCATAGATATATCCTCCCAAGGAACACTAGGTACAGGCAAAGGCATATATAAACCATGAGGATTGAGTCGTGACTTAGCTTTTTGACATGTAGTGCATCGAGCAATAAAACGCTCAACACCCCGTCTCATCTTTGGCCAAAAGAAATGTGTAGCAAGTACGTCCTCCGTCTTCTTCACGCCAAAGTGTCCCATTAATCCTCCTCCATGCGCCTCCTGCAACAACAAAAGACGAACGGAGCTAGCTGGAATGCATAGCTTGTTAGCACGAAACACAAATCCATCGTTAACGACAAACTTGTTCCACATTCTTCCTTCTTTACAATTCTGCATTACATCTTTAAAATCAGCATCATGCACATATTGATCTTTGATGGTCTCCAAACCAAATATTTTGAAGTCAAGTTGTGAAAGCATAGTATAGCGACGAGACAATGCATCAGCAATAACATTTTCTTTTCCCTTCTTGTGTTTAATGACATAAGGGAAAGTCTCAATGAATTCAACCCATTTAGCATGTCTACAATTCAGTTTAGCTTGACTTCTAATATGTTTCAAAGATTCATGATCAGAATGTATAACAAATATTCTTTGGGCCATAAATAATGTTGCCATGTTTCTAAAGTCCGAACAAGAGCATATAATTCTTTATCATAAGTAGAATAATTCAGACTAGGCCCACTCAATTTTTTAGAAAAGTATGCAACAGGTTTGCCATCTTGTAATAACACACCTCCTAATCCAATTCCACTAGCATCACATTCAAGCTCAAAAGTCTTATTAAAATCAGGAAGTTGGAGTAAAGGAGCATGTGTCAACTTATCTTTCAATACCGAGAAGGCTTCTTCCTGTGTGGTACCCCAAAGAAAAGGCACATCTTTCTTTGTAAGCTCATTGAGAGGTGCAGCAATGGTGCTGAAATCTCTCACAAAACGCCTATAGAATCCAGCGAGGCCAAGAAAACTCCTCACTTGTGTGACCGTTTTGGGCTGCGGCCAACTCTCAATAGCTTCAATCTTGGCTTTATCAACTTCAATTCCCTGTGGAGTAACAACATAGCCAAGAAAAGATACTCGGTCGGTGCAAAAGGTGCACTTCCCAAGGTTACCAAACAAACGTGCATCACGTAGAGCAATAAAAACAGCATGTAAATGTTCCAAATGTTCTTCCAAAGATCTGCTATAAATCAGTATATCATCAAAATAGACTACCACAAATCGTCCAATGAAAGCACGTAAAACTTCGTTCATTAGTCTCATGAAAGTACTAGGCGCATTAGTTAACCCAAAAGGCATGACTAACCACTCATATAATCCAAACTTAGTTTTAAATGCTGTTTTCCATTCATCTCCCAGTTTCATACGAATTTGATGGTATCCACTACGCAAATCAACTTTGGAGAATATTGTAGAGCCACTCAATTCATCAAGCATATCATCTAGCCTAGGAATAGGATGACGATAACGAATAGTAATATTATTAATGCCTCTACAATCAACACACATACGTGATGTACCATCCTTTTTCGGCACTAGAATAATAGGAACAGCACAAGGACTAAGGGATTCGCGTATATAACCTTTGTCGAGAAGCTCTTGTACTTGACGCATAATCTCCTTCGTCTCCCCTGGATTGGTACGGTATGGTGCACGGTTTGGCAGTGAAGCACAGGGAATTAAGTCAATTTGATGCTCAATCCCTCGAATAGGCGGTAATCCCGGTGGCACGTCTTGTGGAAAGACGTCAGCGAACTCCTGCAAAATGTTAGTGACAGCAGGAGGCAAAGAGGAAGGCACGTCCTCGAATGAAAATAATGCCTCTTTGCACACAAAAGCATAGCAAACAGATTTGCTGAAATCTAGCTCATCAATATCAGATTTGGTGGCAAATAAACATGCACTTTTCAATTTAATTTCAGAAGCAACACTAGATGGTTTATTATTAGGCTTCATTTGTTGCTCAAATTCTTTTGCCACAATCTGATTTTCACTCTTATTCGTCTCCTGTTTTGCTTTATTAGCTCTATTAATATCATCTTTCAAAATGGAATCAGGAGTCATAGGAAGCAAAGTAATATTTTTATCCTTATGAACAAGAGTATAGTGATTGTTTCTACCATGGTGTACAGAATTTTTATCAAATTGCCATGGTCTACGAGGTAATAAGGAACATGCTTGCATAGGTACCACATCACAATCAACATAATCAGCATATGTAGAGATACTAAAATGCACACGAACAGTACGTGTTACCTTAACCTTGCCGCTGTTGTTGAACCATTGGATGTAGTAAGGATGTGGATGTGGTCTTGTGGTGAGAGAAAGCTTCTCCACCATCTCCATGCTAGCCAAGTTGTTGCAGCTCCCTCCGTCTATGATGACGCACACAGAACGTTCCTTCACAACTCCCTTGGTATGGAACAAATTGTGCCTCTAATTTTGCTCAGCTTGTGTGACCTGCACACTCAAAACACGTTGAGCAACGAAACATTCATACCTGTCAGCGTCTTCAGGAGCCATGTATTGCGTCTCATGATCAGAATCATCTCCACCATGTTCTTCACGTGTAATAAGAGCCAAAGTCTCCTCATCATAGTCACTAGCGGACTCATATCCACCATCCGCGGTAGCAATCATCACACGCGGAGATTTGCATTCTCTCGCATAATGACCTCCTCCCTTACAACGACGACAAATAATATCACTTGTGTGCCCTGTTGATGCCATGGAAGAAGAAGAACGCTGTGCAGGCCCCGCAGGTGCGCTCTTGGCAGATAATGGTGGTTGTGCCTGTTTTCTTGTATCACGGCTGGAGGTGGCACCGGATGGAGGTGCTGGTGCAGTTGAAGTAGAAGATGCACGTGGTGTCCATGATGAAGGTCGGCCTGCAGAAAAGTTAGTTCGCCCCAATGCTTGTCGATCCTGCACTTCACGTTCAGCTTTACAAGCAAGATGGAATAAACGAGTGATATTAGTATACTCCTTATAGTCTAGAATGGTCTGAATATCTCTATTTAATCCACCCAGAAAACGTGCAAGCATAGCTTCATTCTCCTCAACAATACCACATCTAATCATGCTAGTTTGTAATTCCTGATAATATTCTTCTACAGAATTTTTTCCTTGTCTTAAACGCTGCAATTTTTGAAGCAATTCACGTTGATAATATGGTGGAACCCAACGCGTACGCATAGCAGTTTTCAAAGCAGCCCAAGTAGTTGGAATAGGATACAATCTACAATGTTCAGACCACCATACACATGCAAAACTAGTGAAAGCACAAACAGCAGCAGCAACTCGTCTCTCCTCAGGATATTGTAAACATGTAAATCGTTGTTCAGTTTCTAACTCCCAAGTAAGATATATATCAGGAACATATCTACCCTCAAATGGTGGAATATTCAATTTCAGTTTAGGAATATGGACATCATCTCGTACCTGAGGTGGTGGTGCAGGCCTACCATTACGAATATATACCTGAGGTCGACCTGCTGGTGGTGATACAGGTGGCTGCACGTAGTGTTGATTTTGATCAACCTCATCCTCATAATCTCCCACATAATCATCCTCCTCCGCATCAGCAGCAGGAGCCACAGAAGTATCAACAGCAGCACCAACAGTTTGGCCAAACGCAAGAGGAACACGGCTTGCTCGGCGGAGGTCTGCTTCGCGACGTGGAGGTAGTCGTTGTTGTTGCTGTTGGAGAGGTGCGTTAGCTGCAGCGGATGGTGGTGGTGGAAGACGCGCGAGCAATTCATTAAACTTGTTATCGAGCTTTGTTTCGAACGTCTTCTCAAAGCCAGTGATCTTCTCCATGGCCTCTTCAAAATTGTTCAGCACATCTTGCACCTGTTCAGTCATCATTTGCTGAAACTTATCATGAAGCTCCTTGTTCGCTAAATTCTCCCAGTCAATCTCGTCGGCTTGTGATCCTGGCATGGTTAGCAGCAATAGAAACACACAAGAATATGATCCTACAGACTACGAACAAGTGGTGGTGGTGGGTGTCACAAATCCGTCAAGCAAATCTCAAATTCTTACCAGTTCTTACCCACCAGCAGGCGGTGATCGGCAACCGTTGTAGTCAAAAACTCTCAAAGCTTGGATAGAGCGATTACCAGGGAGAGTCAAACGCACGACGTAGATGTATGTGGAGCTGGGAAGGCTTATAATATGGTAGCAAAAAGGGTCAGCAATAATCAATTCAGAGATGCAAAGTTGAATAAACGCTCAACGACGGTACTGTGCTGGTCCTAGGCTAGACTGTGCTAGAGACGCGAGCCTAGAACACTAACAAAATCACGGCGCGGCACGTAAACAAGGGAAAAGCACACTCTGGAATATTTTTTTTCGCTCTTTTTTTTTGCGCTCCTTTTTTTTTTGCGCTGCTTTTTTTTTTTGCGAAAAATCACTATAATGGCGAGTGTCTCAAAACTCTTCTTAGCTCAAACTGACAGGATGGGCACGAAATTTTTTTGACCAATTTTTTTTTTGACTGTCCGGACCCAAAAACTGGAAACGGGTCAAAAAAAACTTCCTATAATGGCACCTGTCTCAAAACACTCAGAAACACCTAAAAATAGGATAGCCAGAAAATTTTTCGAAAAATGCGTTTTCGAAAATTTTTGGGCCTAAACGGAGCGTGGCTACCCGACTCTTTTTTTTTTTTCGAAACCTACTCCGGCAAGGAAACACGAATCGGAATCTAGATGGATCCCGAAAACAAACCTAATAAGCAAGGAACTCGGATTGGTGGTGGATATATGGTGGTGGTATATGGCAGCGGTGGTGGTAGCGGTGGTAGTATATGGATATGGATCGGTGGTGGTATATGGGCACGGATTGGTGGTGGTATATGGATACGAATTCGGAGCGGTGGTGGTAGATAGCAGGGGCGATGATGATAGCAGGGGTGGTAGATTTCGGACCCCTCCACCAAGGGCCACGAAATTCCCCCCTCTTCCTCCATATATACAGCCCTTAGGGCACCGTTTAGACTTTGGGTTTTGTTTAGATTAAAAGTTCGCCATAGCTGCATCTTCGCGTACTTTGTTTGTGTTCAACAACCAGACAAATGCGTCACAGAACCCCACCTTGATCAATAAAGCTTTCATCTTATATTCGCAATATCCAGATTGCAATCTCAGTTTCTTGCTTGTTCTTCGTTTGCTCACAGGAAACAGACCCTCGTGGTCAGGTTGATCGTGCTCCAGCATGGTCAATAACCTCTCGGAGTTGGTTTAGCGATTGCTAAGGCGCGACGTCCTCGCACGTTCGTAGTCGGATCGTCAAAGTCGACTTCCACCAAAGCGATATCCATCATCTCATCAAAAGACGGGTGAGGGAGTCCTGGATTAGGGGGTGTCCGGATGGCCGGACTAAAACCTTTGGCCGGACTCCCGGACTATGAAGATACAAGATTGAAGACTCCGTCCCGTGTCCGGATGGGACTTTCCTTGGCGTGGAAGGCAAGCTTGGCGATACGATATGAAGATCTACTCCCATTGTAACCGACTCTGTGTAACCCTAGCCCTCTCCGGTGTCTATATAAACCGGAGAGTTTTAGTCCATAGGACTAACAACAATCATACCATAGGCTAGCTTCTAGGGTTTAGCCACTCTGATCTCGTGGTAGATCTACTCGTGTACTACCCATATCATCAATATTAATCAAGCAGGAGTAGGGTTTTACCTCCATCGAGAGGGCCCGAACCTGGGTAAAAACATCGTGTCCCTTGTCTCCTGTTACCATCCGCCTAGACGCACAGTTCGGGACCCCCTACCCGAGATCCACCAGTTTTGACACCGACATTGGTGCTTTCATTGAGAGTTCCTCTGTGTCGTCGCATTTAGGCCCGATGGCTTCTTCGCTCATCAATCGCGATGCGGTCCGGGATGAGATTTTTCTCCCCGGACAGATCTTCGTATTCGGCGGCTTTGCACTGTGGGCCAACTCGTTTGGCCATCTGAGCAGATCGAAAGCTACGCCCCTGGCCATCGGTCAGGTTTGGAAGCTTAAACTACACGACCGACATCCGCGGGGACTTGATCTTTGACGGATTCGAGCCACGACCGGGCGCACCGCACTGTCACGATGGGCATGATTTAGCTCTGCCATCGAACAACACCCAGAGCATCGCTCAGGTGTCCGCTCCGACCATTAGCTCGGAGCCCACTACGCCAGTCGGGGACGGATGGTTGGACGCCGCCCCGGAAGCTGCAACCTCTACGGCGATAGAGCCGGATACCAGCCTAGTCCTTCACAAGGCCCGTGACTCCAAGGTGCCGGACTCCGATCCGGACTCCGTAAATCCCGCACCTCTTCCGATTAAGCCCGATTGGGCTCCGGTTATGGAGTTCACCGCTGCGGATGTCTTTCAGCACTCGCCTTTTGGCGATATCCTGAATTCATTAAAGTCTCTCTCTTTGTCAGGAGAGCCCTGGCCGAACTACGGCCAACACAGTTGGGATGCGGACGACGAAGAAATTCGAAGCCCACCCACCACCCACTTCGTAGCCACTGTCGACGATTTAACCGACATGCTCGACTTTGACTCCGAAGACATCGACGGCATGGACGCCGATGAAGGAGACGATCAAGAAGCAGCACCTATAGGGAACTGGAAAGCCACCTCATCATACGACGTATACATGGTGGACACACCCAACAGAAACGACAGCGAGGATCAAAAGGATGCGGCCAGGGATCGCTCCCTCGAAAAACAATCAAAGCGGCGGCATAAGTGCAAGGCCAAGCCCCACCTTGAGAAAGACCCAGCCATAGAGCAGGGTGAATCAATGAAAGACGAACATGCCGTCGAGCATCCGTCCAAACAGGGCGGACAATCCGAACAACTAATCCCCGGGAAAGATAATAGCCCGGACGACCTCACGCTGGACAAATTGCTGGAACATCAGAACCTCCACCAAAGGCTCGTTGCCACTGCACGTAGCCTGAAAAAGCAGAAGCGGAGGCTCAAGATAGCAGAAGATGCACTCAGGATCAGATGGGGCAAAGTACTCAATACCGCACACAAGTACGGCAGCAGTCGTCACACAAAGAGCTATCCGAAGCGGAAACTACTACCGGAATTTGATGAAGAGGCCATAAAGCCCCCACAGTCAAAAAATAAGGAAGCCACAAGGTCGGATAGACGACCCTACAATCAATCTCATGCATCAAAGGACGCCACACTCAATATGGCGCGCGATCCGTCCAAGAATTTGCATCAGAAAATTGGCCCAATCAGATCCATCTATAGGCCAAGAAAGCAGGCTCCAGTGAGTGATGCAATGCAAAAAACACCCGAACATTGCGGCACGCCTAAATACAGGGGCGCCGCACACCCCCTATGTTTTACTGATGAGGTGCTGGATCATGAATTTCCTGCCGGAGTCAAACCCGTGAACATAGAAGCATATGACGGAACAACAGACCCTAGAGTCTGGATCGAGGACTACATCCTCCACATACACATGGCCAGAGGAGACGACCTCCACGCCATAAAATACTTACCCCTTAAGCTCAAAGGGCCAGCCCGACATTGGCTTAAAAGCCTTCCCGAAAACACTATGGGAAGTTGGGAAGTGCTTAAGGATGCTTTCCGGGCAAATTTTCAAGGGACCTATGTCCGACCCCCGGATGCAGATGATCTGAGTCATATAACTCAGCAGCCCGGAGAGTCAGCCCGGAAGCTCTGGAACAAATTCCTTATCAAAAAGAATTAGATAGTCGACTGTCCGGACGCAGAGGCCCTAGCAGCTTTCAAACATAGCGTCCAAGACGAAAAGCTCGCCAGACACCTCGGCTAAGAAAAACCGCGAACAATGGCCGCGTTAACAAGCCTCATGACCCGCTTTTGTGCAGGAGAGGATAGCTGGTTGGCAAGAAGCAGCACCAGCGACCCAAATACGTCCGAACCCAGAGATGGGAACGGGAAGCCGCGCCGTAACAAAGAACCGCGCCGGATCAAGGACAACAGCCCGATGAGCACGGCAGTAAATGCCGGATTCAAAAGCTCTCAGCAAAATCAGAAAAGGCCGCCCCCCAAAGACAATAGGGATGAGCTATCCAACCTCAACAAAATCTTGGACAAAATATGTCAAATCCACAGCACTCCGGGGAGACCTGCAAACCATACCCACAGAGATTGTTGGGTCTTTAAGCAGTCCGGCAAAATCAACGCCGAACACAAGGTGCTCGACACACCAAGAGAAGATGACGATGCACCCCACAAGTAGAACACCGGAGAACAAAAGAAGTTCCCACAAGAAGTCAAGACAGTAAACCTGCTTCATGTGACAAAGGGGAAGAGCAGAACGGCACCTATGAAGACACGCGCCGTATGGCCAGCCCCAGAGGAGCAACGCCACTGGTTGTTACAACCAATCACCTTCGATCATCAGGATTACTCCAGAGGAGACCAGAACGCAGGCTGGACCGCCTTGGTCGTAAATCCAATTATTAACGGACTCCAATTTACAAACGCCCTTATGGACGGCGGCAGCGACTTGAACCTGTTATATCAGGACTCAGTCCGCAAACTCGGGGTAAACCCATTTATAATCCACCTTGGCAACACTTCCTTTCAAGGAGTCACGCCAGGCCCGGATACCCCAAGTATGGGTTACCTTACGTTAGAAGTCACGTTCGGATCACCCGACAACTTCCGAAGCGAAAAGCTAACATTCCACATCGCCCCATTCGTAAGTCGCTATCAAGCGCTACCGGGACGTGAAGCTTTCGCCCGCTTTAACGCAATACCGCATTACGCATCCCTTACACTCAAAATGCCCGGCCCAAAGGGCATCATTTCATTACAGGGGAACATAAATTGACCCCCAAAGTACAGGCAAAGGTGCGGCTGCCTGGACAACCGCCCACAAATCCATCCCTACTATCCCGGACACGGCTCGAAGAGTCCGGCGTAAACATGTTTAATAACCGCATATCCCCGTACAAGGGGCTCCGTGTGCTCACGCCCGGAGACAATACGACTCAACTCTTGCTACAACTATATTTTGTTTATTTCAATTCGCACGCTTATTTTTTACTAAGTTCCTCTCTTTCGCAGACGAACATCATGCTACGCCCGTCCAGGATACGGCACAACGGAGACACAGGCGCAGACGTGCAGCAAGGACCCGTTTCAAGGATTCTTTTCAGATTAAGACCCTGCGTAAACCTTTTTTACTGTCTCTTGTTGATAACATCCCCCGGTTTTCTCTATAACCGAGGAGGAGGCTGGCGTCTTGGCATGTGGCCACGCCAGAATTTTACCTGGACACTAGGGGCTTTTTTACCAAGGGCTCTATTTCGGCCCGTCTTCATAAAGACCGAATACCTTAGGGAGTGTTCGGCGTCGCGAGTTTGGCCCTATATGCATCAGCTCCGAATCATGTCTTTGGTCAAATGTTGGGTTTGCCCGGCTCCTGTGTTTTGCTGCCTTACGTTCCGTTATATCGGCTAACGCGGCACCAGGAGAACTACTATGATTGTGTCCCGGTTCGGCCAGGTGAGCACCTCAGTAGAGAAAGCCGAAAACTGACTGTCATGATATAGCGAGAGATTGGCCAACCAGTCGATGACTTTCGGAATCTTTAGGATTCCCGCGCATTAACGAAGGGCCGCTTCCCGGTTAGCCACACTCGCTCCCCGAATTCGGGCGAGCGCGGTGCCCCTAGGGGCTATTTAGTAGCCCCACTGTCAAACTCCTATGGCTAAGTGAAAGTGATAAAGCATTATAGTCCGGTTGCCTAGTTCGCCGCGCCACCACCTCCTTTGTAGTACCAAGACATTGGATTAAGTGTTAAACGGCGCCTTTTTGCGAACACCCCCGCATTCTATGCGTGGGGGCTGAAGCCAACGACTGCCATCTTTCAGGTTATATACAAATACATACATTAAACGGCCGCACAGGAGGCATCATGATTCTTGCAAGCACAAGTATAAAAAGCTTTTTTTCATAAAAACAAAATTCGTTTTACAAATAGTATAAGCTATTCGAACACAACATCCTTCGAGCACTGCGACTCTATTATATGAGCGCCAGGAAGAACTTCCTCAAAATAGTGCTTGGCGGGTACTCGGCTTTCGTCCGAATCCTGGGACGCAATAATACTGGCCTTCATATCTGCCCAGTATGTTTTGACACGGGCAAGAGCCATCTGTGCGCCCTCTATGCATGCCGACCTCTACATTGCATCAGCATGCGGCACCGAACCAAGGAACTGCTGCACCAAGCCAAAATAACTCTTCGGCTCCGGCTTCTCCGGCCACAGACGACTCGCAACATACCTCATGGCGAGTCCGGATAACCTGTTCAGCTCCGCCCAGGCGGCCAAACGGTCAGATACTGACAGTGGGCGTTCTGGATTGTGGTACTGCGACCAAAAAAGCTCTTCCAGTCCATGGTCACCTCGGCTGCGGAAGTGTTCGGTCGCGTCCGCCGCACTTGCTGCCAAATCCAGATAAGCGTTTTCCGCACTCCACTACCGGTCTAATGGAACATACTTGGGGTCTCCGAACTTCATCCACAGCATATAAGGCTTTCCAGCCGTGATATCTCCGGCCTGACGCAGCTCCTCCTTCATCGCTCTCATGGCAGAGCGAGTATCCTTGGCTTCGGTTGTGATCTTTTCAAGGTCCTTCTGAGCTGCCCTATCTTCTTGTTCAAGAAATTTACAGCGTTCGGTAGCATCCTTCAATTTTATGGCCATCTCGGCTATTTCCTTTTGCTCTGGCAGTGAGAAGCCTGTTCGGGTTTTAGCTCTTCAGCCGCTTTAACAGTAGCCGCATCACTTTTCCTTGCTTGCTCCTTGGCTCGGGCAAGTTCCGCCCGAAGGTTCTCCACGACAGCAGCACCATCTA
>NC_041387.1:286622515-286646050 GCF_002162155.2 Triticum dicoccoides | reverse complement strand
CCTATTACTGGGTGTCTTTTGAACATACCTTGAGCCACGTCTAGACGCTTATTTACAAGCGCGATGTCGGCATCTGCTACATCAAGTTGCCGCTTTAGTTCGGCAGATTCATCAGTCCGGCTAGCCACCGAACGCCTCGCCACCTTCATGGAATAGGCGACATATTATACCTGGGGTTATGATCCTCTATGCACCATCACCCGTGACGACACACAGAGTCTCAGGGGCTACTATTCATACAGGGCCCATTTAATATGCGGCTCTACCAAAAGGTACACCTTTTTACGTACCTTGAAGCCTGTTAGTAAACTCCTGGTAGCCTCGTACAATCCGCTTTCCGCGGATGAAATCCTTCCAATCATCGTATCCATCAACATACGGTGTTCTTCTGAGATGGACGCACTACCAAGCAGATCCTTCAGCCACCGCCGGTGCGCAAGAGGGTGCCAGACTAGCCTGACGACCTTTTCCAGGGTCCGGACTTGAAAAAACCCTCCGGGATGATACCTCGGGGTCACCAGCCTCGTGAGACGGTGTAACAAGGGGAGGCGTTTCGCTCTCTATCATCTCTGGACGAAGATCCCCTGAAGATGAGCTCTGCTGAGAAGGGTTGAGATCCGAACTGCAAGATAATGTTTCGGTTATTTTCCTCAGGAATAAAACATGAGTATGATTCATTATGGAACCCCTCCCTTCACTTACGTCTCGGGGGAGAGCGGGTCCCCCTTAGGGGGCGATTCGGCCGGAGCGTTCTCTGGTGCTGAACCCTCTGACGAAGATTTCTTTCCCCGTTTTGAGGTTATCACCTCCGGGTCTTCAGAGGCAGTCCTTTTCTTTCCCTGGTCGGGGGAATTTTTGATTCTTCCCTTCCTAACGGCCTCCTTCGCGGAGGCGGTAGCTCCTTGGTTCCCCCCTTCGCCTTCCGCCAACGGCGCGACCTCGAGCATCCTGGTCAGCATGGGATTCGGCATGGTCTCGAGCAGGGGGGCTGGACACCTGATAAGCTTCGCCTTCGCCATCCACTCATGTTCAAAGGACAACTCTGCTAAAGGGTAGATTTGATAAAAATATGGATGGTGTATCCAAATACGGGGTTACTTACTTTAGCATCCGGGCGATTGCAGCTCAGACATGCGTCCTCGGACAAATCCGGACACCTTGCTTGTGATCCGAAGAACAATTTGTACATCTCCACGGGTGTCATTCCCATGAAATGTTGTAGGACTCGTGGTCCCTCCGGATTGAACTCCCACAGGCGGAAAGGTCGTCATTTGCAGGGCAGTGTGCGGCGAATCACCATGACTTGCGCCACTACGGTCAAATTGATATCTCTTTCTAGAAGATATCGAATACGGCCCTACAGCAAGGGCACGTCTTTTGGCGGCCCCCAGATAAGTCCTTCATTAACCCATGACGCCAGCCGTGGTGGGGGACCCGAGCGAAAAGTAGGTGGTGCCACCCATGTGGTGCCCCTAGGGGCTGTGATGTAAAACCAGTCACGTTGCCATAAGCCGAGCTCCTCTTGAAAAGAGCCTTCGGGCCATGGAGCGTCGTCCATCTTGCTTATTATTGCCCCTCCGCACTCAGCGTGCTGCCCCTCGATCATTTTCGGTTCCACTTTGAAAGTTTTTAGCCACAATCCGAAGTGAATGATGAGATCTGGAGGATGGACTCCGGAGCAAGGTCGTGGAACTCCAGCCCGTAGTAAAACATAAGCCCCCTCACAAAGGGATCGATCGGGAAGCCTAGCCCCCGAAGGAAGTGAGATGCGAACACCACGCTTTCACTGGGCTGGGGAGCGGGAACAGCTTGCCCTTGAGCAGGCAGTCTATGCGAGATTTCGCCGGTTAGATACCTGGCATCTCTCAGCTTTCGTACATCTTCTTCCGTAATGGAGGAAGGCATCCACCGGCCTTGAAGGTCGGAGCCGGACATCGTCAAAAGTCCGAAGCGCCTAAAACTAGAGCTTTGGGTGTTGGAACTCGAAGCGAGGGGCGGATTTGATTGGTTTGAGAAGAAGGGAGCCGGGCCTTGGTTCCTTTATAAAGGAGGTGAATACCAAGGGCCCTCCCCATAACCGTTTCAGACTCGCTTTCAATTAGGGAGTCGTACCTAAGTCGCGGTTGTGTTACCCACGCCCGTATTGATGAGAATCCCGGAATAAGGGGACACGATCTCTACTTTGACAAGACGTGCCAAGGAAACCGCCTCACTAAACGCGTTGAGGTGGAACAGTAAAATGAATAAAAGCCTGGCCGTGGCATGATGTCACGGCGCGGAATACGTCAGCAGATCCGTGGAATGTGGAACTTATTTTGCAGAGCCGGACACTACCCTGGTGTTCAACATCTTCTATGGAATATTCGGAGGAGGAACCCGCCTTGCAATGCCGAAGACAACTTGCGCGCCGGACTCGTCGTCATTGAAGCCTGGTTCAGGGGCTACTGAGGGAGTCCTGGATTAGGGGGTGTCCGGATGGCCGGACTAAGACCTTTGGCCGGACTCCCAAACTATGAAGATACAAGATTGAAGACTCCGTCCCGTGTCCGGATGGGACTTTCCTTGGCGTGGAAGGCAAGCTTGGCGATACGATATGAAGACCTCCTCCCATTGTAACCGACTCTGTGTAACTCTAGCCCTCTCCGGTGTCTATATAAACCGGAGAGTTTTAGTCCATAGGACGAACAACAATCATATCATAGGCTAGCTTCTAGGGTTTAGCCACTCTGATCTCGTGGTAGATCTACTCTTGTACTATCCATATCATCAATATTAATCAAGCAGGAGTAGGGTTTTACCTCCATCGAGAGGGTCTGAACCTGGGTAAAAACATCGTGTCCCTTGTCTCCTGTTACCATCCGCCTAGACGCACAGTTCGGGACCCCCTACCCGAGATCCGCCGGTTTTGACACCGACAATGGGACACCTTTGCCTCTATCACATCATCACCGGCGCGACACCTTGATCTCCATCGTAGCATCGTTGTCGTCTCGCCAACTATTGTTACTACGACTATCGCTACCGCTTAGTGATAAAGCAAAACAATTACATGGCGATTGCATTGCATCCAATAAAGCGACAACCATATGGCTCCTGCCAGTTGCCGAACTTTGTTACAAAACATGATCATGTCATACAACAATTTATATCACATCATGTGATAGAGGCAAAGGTGTCCCATCTTTCGATGAGATGATGGATATCGCTTTGGTGGAACTCGACTTTGACGATCCGATTACGATCATGCGAGGACGTCGTGCCTTAGCAATCGCTAAACAAACTCCGAGAGGTTATTGACCACGCCGGAGCACGATCAACCTGACCACGAGGGTCTGTTTCCTGCGAGCAAACGAAGAACAAGCAAGAAACTGAGATTGCAATCTAGATAGTGCGAATATAAGATGAAAGCTTTATTGATCAATGACAGAGGCAAAGGTGTCCTGTCTTTCAATGAGATGATGGATTTCGGTTTGGTGGAAGTCGACTTTGACGATCCGACTACGAACGTGCGAGGACGTTGCGCCTTAGCAATCGCTAAACCAACTCCGAGAGGTTATTAACCACGCCGGAGCACGATCAACCTGACCACGAGGGTCTGTTTCCTGCGAGCAAACGAAGAACAAGCAAGAAACTGAAATTGCAATCTAGATATTGCGAATATAAGATGAAAGCTTTATTGATCAAGGTGGGGTTCTGTGACGCCTTTGTCTGGTCGTTGAACACAAACGAAGTACGCGAAGTTGCAGTTGTGGTGAACTTTAATCTAAACAAAACCCAAAGTCTAAACGGTGCCCTAAGGGCTGTATATATGGAGGAAGAGAGGGGAAATTTCGTGGCCCTTGGTGGAGGGGTCCGAAATCAACCCTATATCTTGTTTCCCCACACATACGGACTCTAAAAATAGCCTATACTAATGTATTTCGAAATTACATGGGACTGGCCCAATAAAAAGGTGACACCTATAATAGCCTCTAGACAAAATTTATGAAGTGGCATCTTGTATATTTCGTCCAAAGCTTCATGCATTCGTTATGGTGGCTTCAAAGACCTGAAATCATCACTCGTAACTCCGTTCTTGTTACCCTTGCGCATGCCATCATCTCCATGCTTTCTCTTGCTCCAATGTTCATCCTTCTCCAAGCTAGGCCCTTCATTTGTAAGCAAAACAAATATATCCAATTTAGGCAGCATCATATTCTCATGAACATTGGAATCATTACCAAGAAACGGAAGTACCTGGTAATTTAGTTGGCGTGCGCGAGCTCTAGTAATTGGTCCAGTATGTATAGCACCAGGGGCTGTGGGTGTCACAATGGTATTGATGTGCTCATCATCCTCCCCTTCTTGAAATGAAGTCATCCTCGACGGAAGTTCATCTTCCTCACCCAAATAAGGCTTCAAATCTGCAATGTTAAAAGTGGGACTAACCCCAAAATCTGCAGGCAGCTCAAGTTTGTATGCATTATCATTTATTTTCTGTAACACCTTAAAGGGACCATCAGGACGTGGCATTAGCTTTGATTTGCGCGAATTAGATAATCTATCTTTACGCAAATGTAACCAAACAAGATCTCCAGGTGCAAACACAACATGTTTTCTACCCTTATCTCCAGCAAGTTTATATTTAGCATTCATACGCTCAATGTTTTCCTTAGTTAACTCATGCATTTTTAAAATCAATTCAGCACGTTGTTTAGCATCAAAATTAACCTTCTCCGAAGATGGAAGAGGCAACAAATCAATAGGTGCATGAGGTAGGAAACCATACACAACTTCAAAAGGGCACATCTTAGTAGTAGAATGCAATGGACGATTATAAGCCAATTCAATATGAGGCAAGCATTCCTCCCACATTTTCTTATTATTCTTCAAAACAGGCCTAAGCATAGTAGACAATGTTCTATTGACTACTTCAGTTTGTCCATCAGTTTAGGCGTGACAAGTAGTACTAAAAAGCAGTTTAGTCCCCAACTTAGCCCATAAACATCTCCAAAAGTGGCTAAGAAATTTAGTATCATGATCTTAAACAATAGTATTTGGCACACCATCCAAGCGAATAATTTCACGAAAGAACAAATCAACAACATTAACAGCATCATCGCTTTTATGACATGGTATAAAGTGTGCCATTTTCGAGAATCTATCCACGACAACAAATATGCTATCCCTCCTCTTCTTTGTTCGAGGTAAACCTAAAACAAAGCCCATAGATATATCCTCCCAAGGAACACTAGGTACAGGCAAAGGCATATATAAACCATGAGGATTGAGTCGTGACTTAGCTTTTTGACATGTAGTGCAGCGAGCAATAAAACGCTCAACATCCCGTCTCATCTTTGGCCAAAAGAAATGTGTAGCAAGTACGTCCTCCGTCTTCTTCACGCCAAAGTGTCCCATTAATCTTCCTCCATGCGCCTCTTGCAACAACAAAAGACGAACGGAGCTAGCTGGAATGCATAAGTTGTTAGCACGAAACACAAATCCATCGTTAACGACGAACTTGTTCCACATTCTTCCTTCTTTACAATTCTGCATTACATCTTTAAAATCAGCATCATGCACATATTGACCTTTGATGGTCTCCAAACCAAATATTTTGAAGTCAGGTTGTGAAAGCATAGTATAGCGACGAGACAATGCATCAGCAATAACATTTTCTTTTCCCTTCTTGTGTTTAATGACATAAGTGAAAGTCTCAATGAATTCAACCCATTTAGCATGTCTACGATTCAGTTTACCTTGACTTTTAATATGTTTCAAAGATTCATGATCAGAATGTATAACAAATTCTTTGGGCCATAAAAAATGTTGCCATGTTTCTAAAGTCCGAACAAGAGCATATGATTCTTTATCGTAAGTAGAATATTTCAGACTAGGCCCACTCAATTTTTCAGAAAAGTATGCAACAGGTTTGCCATCTTGTAATAACACACCTCCTAATCCTATTCCACTAGCAAAACATTCAAGCTCAAATGTCTTATTAAAATCAGGAAGTTGGAGTAAAGGAGCATGTGTCAACTTATCTTTCAACACCGTGAAGGCTCTTCCTGTGCGGTACCCCAAACAAAAGGCACATCCTTCTTTGTAAGCTCATTGAGAGGTGCAGCAATGGTGCTGAAATCTCTCACAAAACGCCTATAGAATCCAGCGAGGCCAAGAAAACTCCTCACTTGTGTGACCGTTTTGGGCTGCGGCCAACTCTCAATAGCTTCAATCTTGGCTTTATCAACTTCAATTCCCTGTGGAGTAACAACATAGCCAAGAAAAGACACTTGGTCGGTGCAAAAGGTGCACTTCCCAAGGTTACCAAACAAACGTGCATCACGTAGAGCAATAAAAACAGCACGTAAATGTTCCAAATGTACCTCCAAAGATCTGCTATAAATCAATATGTCATCAAAGTAAACTACCACAAATCATCCAATGAAAGCACGTGAATCTTTGTTCATTAATCTCAAGAAAGTACTAGGTGCATTAGTTAACCCAAAAGGCATGACTAACCACTCGTATAGTCCGAACTTAGTTTTAAATGTTGTTTTCCATTCATCTCCCAACTTCATACGAATTTGATGGTATCCACTACGCAAATCAAATTTGGAGAATATTGTAGAGCCACTCAATTCATCAAGCATATCATCTAGCCTAGGAATAGGATGACGATAACGAATAGTAATATTATTAATGCCTCTACAATCAACACACATACGTGATGTACCATCCTTTTTCGGCACTAGAATAATAGGAACAACACAAGGACTAAGGGATTCGTGTATATAACCTTTGTCGAGAAGCTCTTGTACTTGACGCATAATGTCCTTTGATAGAGGCAAAGGTGTCCCGTCTTTCGATGAGATGGTGGCTATCCTTTTGGAGGAAGTCGACTTTGACGATCCGACTACGAACGTGCGAGGACGTCGCGCGTTAGCAATCGCTAAACCAACTCCGAGAGGTTATTGACCACGCCAGAGCAGGATCAACCTAACCACGAAGGTTTGTTTCCTGCAGGCAAACGAAGAACAAACAAGAAACTAAGATTGCAATCTGGATATTGCGAATATAAGAGGAAAGCTTTATTGATCAAGGTGTGGTTCTGTGACGCCTTTGTCTGGTCGTTGAACACAAACAAAGTACGCGAAGTTGCAGCTATGGCGAACTTTAATCTAAACAAAACCCGAAGTCTAAACGGTGCCCTAAGGGCTGTATATATGGAGGAAGAGGGGGGAATTTCGTGGCCCTTGGTGGAGGGGTCCGAAATCAACCCTATCTCTTGTTTCCCCACACACACGGACTCTAAAAATAGCCTATACTTATGTATTTCGAAATTACATGGGCCTGGCCCAATAATAAGGTGACGCAACACCTAGAATAGCCTCTGGACGAAATTTATGAAGTGGCATCTTGTATATTTCGTCCAAGGCTTCATGCACTCGTTATGGTGGCTTCAAAGCCCTGAAATCATCACTTGTAACTCCGTTCTTGTTCCCCTTGCGCATCCCATCATGTCCATGCTTGTTCTTGCTCCAATGTACATCCATCTCCAAGCTAGGCCCTTCATTTGTAAGCAAAATAAATGTATCCAATTTAGGCAGCATCATATTCTCATGAACATTAGAATCATTACCAAGAAACGAAAGTACCTGGTAATTTAGTTGGCGTGCATGAGCTCTAGTAATTGGTCCAGTATGTATAGTAGCAGGGGATGTGGGTGTAACAGTGGTATTGATGTCCTCATCATCCATCATCTCCTCTGGATTGGTACGGTATGGCGCACGGTTTGGCAGTGAAGCACCGGGAATTAAGTCAATCTGATGCTCAATCCCTCGAATAGGCGGTAATCCCGGTGGCACGTTGATGTAGGGCAGATCCCTATGGGGCCGATCTTTCACGTTTGGAGTGGATCCTACGGGGGAAACACGAAGAACGCGCGGAAAACACAAGGGGAAACACGGGGAGAAACAAGAAAATCACTAAACCGACAAGTAATCGATCACACAAGGGCTAGATCACCAAACACATAAGGTAGCACAAGGTTCAAAATCAACAAAGGTAAGATACACGAGTAGCCGTTCTTCTCCATGAGGAGGTCTTGATGGTCTTCCCTTGAAGGTGTCTTGAATCCGCTTGGGGGATCTTCTCCGAAGAGGTCGTGAGCTCCGAGGACAAGTAACCAAGTGGATGAGCAAGGCTCTCACACAAAATATGAGCTAAACCAATGCTAACCCTAAAACGTACGGGATGAGGGAGTATATATAGTCAAAGGGCGAAGGGGTACATGGGTCACGGCCCAAAGGAGCTGCGTGCAGGCAGAGGGCGCCGGATGTCCGGGCGACGGGCCAGATGTCCGGGTGCTCACGAGGTGCCGGATGTCCGGGCTGGAGGGGCCGGATGTCCGGGCCAGTGGAGTTGACTCTTCTGTTCACTGGATGGGCGACGCTGGATGTCCGCTCGGAGGGGGCGGATGTCCGCGGCTTTGGGAGGCGCCGGATGTCCGGGGCGAGCGCCGGATGTCCGGGCTGTCGGGGCAAGCTTCTGTGCTCCCTGGACGCCAGTGCCGGATGTCCGGGATTTCGGCCGGATTTCCGGTGGGGGTCGGATGTCTGGGCTGGACGCCGGATGTTCGGTCCCTATAGCTTCTTCTGCAGATGCCTGCCCTTGTGGATCTCCAGGGGCCAGATGTCCGGGGTCCTGGCCGGATGTCCGGTGCCTGGAGGCTGTTCTTGCCTTCTTCCATTAGTTCTCTTCTTCCATGGACTTGGGGTCTTGACCATCTTCATGTGCATCCTCGGGAGGGTCCTCTTGTTACCTAATCATGCACAACATTCCGGATTGAGGTAGTAGCCATGTCTCGAGAGGATCATGTGAGATATCATTAAGGAGAGAAGTCACCTCGGTCTCCAGAGCTCTAGCACGTGCTCTAGTCATGGGTCCTCTTGGGGCTTGGTGAGGCGATGGAAGGTCCATGGGATGACCAAAGGATGCTCCGCATCACACGTCTTGTGGAAAGACGTCAGCAAACTCCTACAAAATGTTAGTGACAGCAGGAGGCAAAGAGGAAGGCACGTCCTCGAATGAAAATAATGCCTCTTTGCATACAAAAGCATAGCAAACAGATTTGCCAAAATCTAGCTCATCAATATCAGATATGGTGGCAAATAAACATGCACTTTTCAATTTAATTTCAGAAGCAACACTAGATGGTTTATTATTAGGCTTCATTTGTTGCTCAAATTCTTTTGCCACAATCTGATTTTCACTCTTATTTTGCTCCTGTTTTGCTTTATTAGCTCTATTAATATCATCTTTCAAAATGGAATCAGAAGTCATAGGAAGCAAAGTAATATTTTTATCCTTATGAACAAGAGTGATGTAGGGCAGAACCCTATGTGGACGATCTTTCACGTTTGGAGTGGATCCTACGGGGAACACGACGAACGAGCGGAAGAACATGAGAAAAAACACGGGGAGGAACGAGAGAAACTCAACCGACAAGTAATTGATCACACAAGGGCTAGATCACCGAACACATAAGGTAGCACAAGATTCAAAATCAACAAAGGAAAGATATAACGGTAGTTGTTCTTCTCCGTGAGGAGGTCTTGATTGTCTTCCCTTGAAGGGGTTTTGAATCCGCTTGGGGGATCTTCTCCGAAGAGGTCGTGAGCTCCGAGGAGAAGTAACCAAGTGGATGAGAAAGGCTCTCACACAAAATATGAGCTAAACCAATGCTAACCCTAATTAGGAGCTAGGGGACGAGTATAGTCCAAAGGGGATAATTTGGGGTTACATGGGACGTCGACCCTTTCTCTGCGCACAGGCAGGCCGGTGGTACCGATCACGGGGGCGGTTGTTCTGCTGGTAACTCATGCAGGGCGGAAGTACCGGATGTGGAAGGCGGTACTACCGCTGGGAGGTCAGGCGTTGTGATGAGGACATCAATACAATTGTTACACCCACAGCCCCTGCTGCTATACATACTGGACCAATTACTAGAGCTCGTGCACGCCAACTAAATTACCAGGTACTTTCGTTTCTTGGTAATGATTCTAATGTTCATGAGAATATGATGCTGCCTAAATTGGATACATTTGTTTTGCTTACAAATGAAGGGCCTAGCTTGGAGAAGGATGAACATTGGAGCAAGAACAAGCATGGAGATGATGGCATGCGCAAGGGGAACAAGAACGGAGTTACAAGTGATGATTTCAGGACTTTGAAGCCACCATAATGGGTGCATGAAGCCTTGGACGAAATATACAAGATGCCACTTCATAAATTTCGTCCCGAGGCTATTTTAGGTGCTGCGTCACCTTATTATTGGGCCAGGCCCATGTAATTTCGAAATACATAAGTATAGGCTATTTTTAGAGTCTGTATGTGTGGGGAAACAAGAGATAGGGTTGATTTCGGACTCCTCCACCAAGGGCCACGAAATTCCCCCCCTCTTCCTCCATATATAAAGCCCTTAGGGCATCGTTTAGACTTTGGGGTTTTGTTTAGATTAAAAGTTCGCCATAGCTGCAACTTCGCGTACTTCGTTTGTGTTCAACGACCAGACAAAGGCGTCACAGAACCCCACCTTGATCAATAAAGCTTTCATCTTATATTCGCAATATCCAGATTGCAATCTTAGTTTCTTGCTTGTTCTTCGTTTGCTCGCAGGAAACAGACCCTCGTGGTCAGGTTGATCGTGCTCCGGCGTGGTCAATAACCTCTCGGAGTTGGTTTAGCGATTGCTAAGGCGCGACGTCCTCGCACGTTCGTAGTCGGATCGTCAAAGTCGACTTCCACCAAAGCGAAATCCACCATCTCATCGAAAGACGGGACACCTTTGCCTCTATCACACTCTTATTCTTCTCCTGTTGTGCTTTATTAGCTCTATTAATATCATCTTTCCAAATGGAATCAGGAGTCATAGGAAGCAAAGTAATATTTTTATCCTTATGAACAAGAGTATAGTGATTGTTTCTACCATGGTGTACAGAATTTTTATCAAATTGCCATGGTCTACCAAGTAATAAGGAACATGCTTGCATAGGTACCACATCACAATCAACATAATCAGCATATGTAGAGATACTAAAATGCACACGAACAGTACGTGTTACCTTAACCTTGCCGCTGTTGTTGAACCATTGGATGTAGTAAGGATGTGGATGTGGTCTTGTGGTGAGAGAAAGCTTCTCCACCATCTCCATGCTAGCCAAGTTGTTGCAGCTCCCTCCGTCTATTATGACGCGCACAGAACGTTCCTTCACAACTCCCTTGGTATGGAACAAATTGTGCCTCTGATTTTGCTCAGCTTGTGTGACCTGCACACTCAAAACACGTTGAGCAACTAAACATTCATACCTGTCAGCGTCTTTAGGAGCCATGTATTGCGTCTCATGATCAGAATCATCTCCACCATGTTCTTCACGTGTAATAAGAGCCAATGTCTCCTCATCATAGTCACTGGCGGACTCATATCCACCATCCGCGGTAGCAATCATCACACGCGGAGATTTGCATTCCCTCGCATAATGACCTCCTCCCTTACAACGACGACAAATAATATCACTTGTGTGCCCTGTTGATGCCATGGAAGAAGAAGAACGCTGTGCAGGCCCCGCAGGTGCGCTCTTGGCAGATAATGCTGGTTGTGCCTGTTTTCTTGTATCACGGCTGGAGGTGGCACCGGATGGAGGTGCTGGTGCAGTTGAAGTAGAAGATGCACGTGGTGTCCATGATGAAGGTCGGCCTGTAGAAAAGTTAGTTCGCCCCAATGCTTGTCGATCCTGCACTTCACGTTCAGCTTTACAAGCAAGATGGAATAAACGAGTGATATTAGTATACTCCTTATAGTCTAGAATGGTCTGAATCTCTCTATTTAATCCACCCAGAAAACGTGCAAGCATAGCTTCATTCTCCTCAACAATACCACATCTAATCATGCCAGTTTGTAATTCCTGATAATATTCTTCTACAGAATTTTTCCCTTGTCTTAAACGCTGCAATTTTTGAAGCAATTCACGTTGATAATATGGTGGAACCCAACGCGTACGCATAGCAGTTTTCAAAGCAGCCCAAGTAGTTGGAATAGGATATAATCTACAATGTTCAGACCACCATGCACATGCAAAACTAGTGAAAGCACAAACGGCAGCAGCAACTCGTCTCTCCTCAGGATATTGTAAACATGTAAATCGTTGTTCAGTTTCTAACTCCCAAGTAAGATATATATCAGGAACATATCTACCCTCAAATGGTGGAATATTCAATTTCAGTTTAGGAATATGGACATCATCTCGTACCTGAGGTGGTGGTGCAGGCCTACCATTACGAATATATACCTGAGGTCGACCTGCTGGTGGTGGTACAGGTGGCTGCACGTAGTGTTGATTTTGATCAACCTCATCCTCATAGTCTCCCACATAATCATCCTCCTCCGCATCAGCAGCAGGAGCCACAAAAGTATCAACAGCAGCACCAACAGTTTGGCCAAACGCAAGAGGAACACGGCTTGCTCGGCGGAGGTCTGCTTCGCGACGTGGAGGTAGTCGTTGTTGTTGTTGTTGTTGGAGAGGTGCGTTAGCTGCAGCGGGTGGTGGTGGTGGAAGACGCGCGAGCAATTCATTAAACTTGTTATCGAGCTTTGTTTCGAACGTCTTCTCAAAGCCAGTGATCTTCTCCATGGCCTCTTCAAAATTGTTCAGCACATCTTGCACCTGTTCAGTCATCATTTGCTGAAACTTGTCATGAAGCTCCTTGTTCGATAAATTCTCCCAGTCAATCTCATCGGCTTGTGATCCTGGCATGGTTAGCAGCAATAGAAACACACAAGAATATGATCCTACAGACTACGAACAAGTGGTGTGGCTTTTTCGTGGACTGTAGGTATGAAGAACAGACTCGATCTAAACTACGAAAAACTGTAAAATCTCACCGAGCAACCTGGAAATCTGATACCACTTGATAGAGGCAAAGGTGTCCCGTCTTTCGATGAGATGGTGGATTTCGCTTTGGTGGAAGTCGACTTTGACGATCCGACTACGAACGTGCGAGGACGTCGCGCCTTAGCAATCGCTAAACCAACTCCGAGAGGTTATTGACCACGCCGGAGCACGATCAACCTGACCACGAGGGTCTGTTTCCTGCGAGCAAACGAAGAACAAGCAAGAAACTGAGATTGCAATCTGGATATTGCGAATATAAGATGAAAGCTTTATTGATCAAGGTGGGGTTCTGTGACGCCTTTGTCTGGTCGTTGAACACAAACGAAGTACGCGAAGTTGCAGCTATGGCGAACTTTTAATCTAAACAAAACCCAAAGTCTAAACGATGCCCTAAGGGCTGTATATATGGAGGAAGAGGGGGGAATTTCGTGGCCCTTGGTGGAGGGGTCCGAAATCAACCCTATCTCTTGTTTCCCCACACATACGGACTCTAAAAATAGCCTATACTTATGTATTTCGAAATTATATGGCCCTGGCCCAATAATAAGGTGACGCAGCACCTAAAATAGCCTCGGGACGAAATTTATGAAGTGGCATCTTGTATATTTCGTCCAAGGCTTCATGCACCCATTATGGTGGCTTCAAAGTCCTGAAATCATCACTTGTAACTCCGTTCTTGTTCCCCTTGCGCATGCCATCATCTCCATGCTTGTTCTTGCTCCAATGTTCATCCTTCTCCAAGCTAGGCCCTTCATTTGTAAGCAAAACAAATGTATCCAATTTAGGCAGCATCATATTCTCATGAACATTAGAATCATTACCAAGAAACGAAAGTACCTGGTAATTTAGTTGGCGTGCACGAGCTCTAGTAATTGGTCCAGTATGTATAGCAGCAGGGGCTGTGGGTGTAACAAATGTATTGATGTCCTCATCAACGCACCTCTCCAACAACAACAACAACGACTACCTCCACGTCGCGAAGCAGACCTCCGCCGAGCAAGCCGTGTTCCTCTTGCGTTTGGCCAAACTGTTGGTGCTGCTGTTGATACTTCTGTGGCTCCTGCTGCTGATGCGGAGGAGGATGATTATGTGGGAGATTATGAGGATGAGGTTGATCAAAATCAACACTACGTGCAGCCACCTGTACCACCACCAGCAGGTCGACCTCAGGTATATATTCGTAATGGTAGGCCTGCACCACCACCTCAGGTACGAGATGATGTCCATATTCCTAAACTGAAATTGAATATTCCACCATTTGAGGGTAGATATGTTCCTGATATATATCTTACTTGGGAGTTAGAAACTGAACAACGATTTACATGTTTACAATATCCTGAGGAGAGACGAGTTGCTGCTGCTGTTTGTGCTTTCACTAGTTTTGCATGTGTATGGTGGTCTGAACATTGTAGATTATATCCTATTCCAACTACTTGGTCTGCTTTGAAAACTGCTATGCGTACGCGTTGGGTTCCACCATATTATCAACGTGAATTGCTTCAAAAATTGCAGCGTTTAAGACAAGGGAAAAATTCTGTAGAAGAATATTATCAGGAATTACAAACTGGCATGATTAGATGTGGTATTGTTGAGGAGAATGAAGCTATGCTTGCACGTTTTCTGGGTGGATTAAATAGAGAGATTCAGACCATTCTAGAATATAAGGAGTATACTAATATCACTCGTTTATTCCATCTTGCTTGTAAAGCTGAACGTGAAGTGCAGGATCGACAAGCATTGGGGCGAACTAACTTTTCTGCAGGCCGACCTTCATCATGGACACCACGTGCATCTTCTACTTCAACTGCACCAGCACCTCCATCCGGTGCCACCTCCAGCCGTGATACAAGAAAACAGGCACAACCACCATTATCTGCCAAGAGCGCACCTGCGGGGCTTGCACAGCGTTCTTCTTCTTCCATGGCATCAATAGGGCACACAAGTGATATTATTTGTCGTCGTTGTAAGGGAGGAGGTCATTATGCGAGAGAATGCAAATCTCCGCGTGTGATGATTGCTACCGCGGATGGTGGATATGAGTCCGCTAGTGACTATGATGAGGAGACTTTGGCTCTTATTACACGTGAAGAACATGGTGGAGATGATTCTGATCATGAGACGCAATACATGGCTCCTGAAGACGCTGACAGGTATGAATGTTTAGTTGCTCAACGTGTTTTGAGTGTGCAGGTCACACAAGCTGAGCAAAATCAGAGGCACAATTTGTTCCATACCAAGGGAGTTGTGAAGGAACGTTCTGTGCGCGTCATAATAGACGGAGGGAGCTGCAACAACTTGGCTAGCATGGAGATGGTGGACAAGCTTTCTCTCACCACAAGACCACATCCACATCCTTACTACATCCAATGGTTCAACAACAGCGGCAAGGTTAAGGAGTTCGCTGACGTCTTTCCACAAGACGTGCCACCGGGATTACCGCCTATTCGAGGGATTGAGCATCAAATTGACTTAATTCCCGGTGCTTCACTGCCAAACCGTGCACCATACCGTACCAATCCAGAGGAGACGAAGGAGATTATGCGTCAAGTACAAGAGCTTCTCGACAAAGGTTATATACGCGAATCCCTTAGTCCTTGTGCTGTTCCTATTATTCTAGTGCCGAAAAAGGATGGTACATCACGTATGTGTGTTGATTGTAGAGGCATTAATAATATTACTATTCGTTATCGTCATCCTATTCCTAGGCTAGATGATATGCTTGATGAATTGAGTGGCTCTACAATATTCTCCAAAGTTGATTTGCGTAGTGGATACCATCAAATTCGTATGAAATTGGGAGATGAATGGAAAATAGCATTCAAAACTAAGTTTGGATTATATGAGTGGTTAGTCATGCCTTTTCGGTTAACTAATGCACCTAGTACTTTCATGAGATTAATGAACGAAGTTTTACGTGCTTTCATTGGACGATTTGTGGTAGTTTACTTTGATGACATATTGATTTATAGCAGATCTTTGGAAGAACATTTGGAACATTTACGTGCTGTTTTTATTGCTCTACGTGATGCACGTTTGTTCGGTAACCTTGGGAAGTGCACCTTTTGCACCGACCGAGTATCTTTTCTTGGCTATGTTGTTACTCCACAGGGAATTGAAGTTGATAAAGCCAAGATTGAAGCTATTGAGAGTTGGCCGCAGCCCAAAACGGTCACACAAGTGAGGAGTTTTCTTGGCCTCGCTGGATTCTATAGGCGTTTTGTGAGAGATTTTAGCACCATTGCTGCACCTCTCAATGAGCTTACAAAGAAAGATGTGCCTTTTCTTTGGGGTACCGCACAGGAAGAAGCCTTCTCGGTATTGAAAGATAAGTTGACACATGCTCCTTTACTCCAACTTCCTGATTTTAATAAGACTTTTGAGCTTGAATGTGATGCTAGTGGAATTGGATTAGGAGGTGTGTTATTACAAGATGGCAAACCTGTTGCATACTTTTCTGAAAAATTGAGTGGGCCTAGTCTGAATTATTCTACTTATGATAAAGAATTATATGCTCTTGTTCGGACTTTAGAAACATGGCAACATTATTTATGGCCCAAAGAATTTTTTATACATTCTGATCATGAATCTTTGAAACATATTAAAAGTCAAGCTAAACTGAATCGTAGACATGCTAAATGGGTTGAATTCATTGAGACTTTCCCTTATGTCGTTAAACACAAGAAGGGAAAAGAAAATGTTATTGCTGATGCATTGTCTCGTCGCTATACTATGCTTTCACAACTTGACTTCAAAATATTTGGTTTGGAGACCATCAAAGATCAATATGTGCATGATGCTGATTTTAAAGATGTAATGCAGAATTGTAAAGAAGGAAGAATGTGGAACAAGTTTGTCGTTAACGATGGATTTGTGTTTCGTGCTAACAAGCTATGCATTCCAGCTAGCTCCGTTCGTCTTTTGTTGTTGCAGGAAGCGCATGGAGGAGGATTAATGGGACATTTTGGCGTGAAGAAGACGGAGGACGTACTTGCTACACATTTCTTTTGGCCAAAGATGAGACGGGATGTTGAGCGTTTTATTGCTCGCTGCACTACATGTCAAAAAGCTAAGTCACGACTCAATCCTCATGGTTTATATATGCCTTTGCCTATACCTAGTGTTCCTTGGGAGGATATATCTATGGACTTTGTTTTAGGTTTACCTAGAACAAAGAAGGGGAGGGATAGCATATTTGTTTTCGTGGATAGATTCTCGAAAATGGCACACTTTATACCATGTCATAAAAGCGATGATGCTATTAATGTTGCTGATTTGTTCTTTCGTGAAATTATTCGCTTGCATGGTGTGCCAAATACTATTGTTTCAGATCGTGATACTAAATTTCTTAGCCACTTTTGGAGATGTTTATGGGCTAAGTTGGGGACTAAACTGCTTTTTAGTACTACTTGTCACCCCCAAACTGATGGACAAACTGAAGTAGTCAATAGAACGTTGTCTACTATGCTTAGGGCTGTTTTGAAGAATAATAAGAAAATGTGGGAGGAATGCTTGCCTCATATTGAATTTGCTTATAATCGTTCATTGCATTCTACTACTAAGATGTGCCCTTTTGAAGTTGTGTATGGTTTCCTACCTCGTGCACCTATTGATTTGTTGCCTCTTCCATCTTTGGAGAAGGTTAATTTTGATGCTAAACAACGTGCTGAATTGATTTTAAAAATGCATGAGTTAACTAAGGAAAACATTGAGCGTATGAATGCTAAATATAAACTTGCTGGAGATAAGGGAAGAAAATATGTTGTGTTTGCACCTGGAGATCTTGTTTGGTTACATTTGCGTAAGGATAGATTTCCTGATTTGCGCAAATCAAAGCTAATGCCACGTGCTGATGGTCCCTTTAAGGTGTTAGAGAAAATAAATGATAATGCATATAAACTTGAGCTGCCTGCAGATTTTGGGGTTATTCCCACTTTCAACATTGCAGATTTGAAGCCTTATTTGGGTGAGGAAGATGGACTTCCGTCGAGGACGACTTCATTTCAAGAAGGGGAGGATGATGAGGACATCAATACAATTGTTACACCCACAGCCCCTGCTGCTATACATACTGGACCAATTACTAGAGCTCGTGCACGCCAACTAAATTACCAGGTACTTTCGTTTCTTGGTAATGATTCTAATGTTCATGAGAATATGATGCTGCCTAAATTGGATACATTTGTTTTGCTTACAAATGAAGGGCCTAGCTTGGAGAAGGATGAACATTGGAGCAAGAACAAGCATGGAGATGATGGCATGCGCAAGGGGAACAAGAACGGAGTTACAAGTGATGATTTCAGGACTTTGAAGCCACCATAATGGGTGCATGAAGCCTTGGACGAAATATACAAGATGCCACTTCATAAATTTCGTCCCGAGGCTATTTTAGGTGCTGTGTCACCTTATTATTGGGCCAGGCCCATGTAATTTCGAAATACATAAGTATAGGCTATTTTTAGAGTCCGTATGTGTGGGGAAACAAGAGATAGGGTTGATTTCAGACTCCTCCACCAAGGGCCACGAAATTCCCCCCCTCTTCCTCCATATATACAGCCCTTAGGGCATCGTTTAGACTTTGGGTTTTGTTTAGATTAAAAGTTCGCCATAGCTGCAACTTCGCGTACTTCGTTTGTGTTCAACGACCAGACAAAGGCGTCACAGAACCCCACCTTGATCAATAAAGCTTTTATCTTATATTCGCAATATCCAAATTGCAATCTTAGTTTCTTGCTTGTTCTTCGTTTGCTCGCAGGAAACAGACCCTCGTGGTCAGGTTGATCGTGCTCCGGCGTGGTCAATAACCTCTCGGAGTTGGTTTAGTGATTGCTAAGGCGCGACGTCCTCGCACGTTCGTAGTCGGATCGTCAAAGTCGACTTCCACCAAAGCGAAATTCACCATCTCATCGAAAGACGGGACACCTTTGCCTCTATCACGCTGGCTTCTGGAGATGGACGTCGAAGGGGCCAGCGGTTGTACCGGTTGTCGGGGCGGTAGTACCGGTCTTTTTGTAATTACCTGTACATCCGGTGCAGTACCGGCCCTGCACCGCTCGATCACAGAAGGTGGACCGGTTGTTGGGCGGTAGTTGGCCGGTTGTTCCGCCCGGGCGGTAGTTGGGCGGTTGTTCCGGTCCTTCCGGGCTGGGCAGATTGTCTCCATGCTCTTGATGTCCGTCTTGCACCATTCCTTCCCCTTGGTTGCTTACATGGTACCTAAGCACACAAAGCATCTCCGTTTGAGGTAGTAGCCATGTCTCAAGTGGGTCAAAGGGAAGTTCAACAAGGAGAGAGTTAACCTCGGATTGGATGGCACGTGCTCGAGCTCTTGTCATGGGTCCACTTGGAGCTTGTGTAGTCGAAGTAGTGTCCATGGGGAAGATCGAAGGATGCTCCGCATCATCTCCCCCCCCCCTTGGGAAAGATCCGACCTCGGATTGAAATCCTCATCACCATGGTACGGGGAGAGATCGGAGACGTTGAAGATGTCGCTCACATTGTACTTGTCGCATGGGAGGTCGGTCTTGTAAGCCTTGTTGTTGTAGCATGCTAGCACCTTGAAGGGTCCGTTGGCTCAAGGGAGAAGCTTGGACTTGCGTTCATTGGGGATGCGGTCCTTGCGAAGGTGTAGCGACACGAGGTCTCCAATGTTGAATGTCATGGTTTGCTTGTTGACGTTGAGCTTGGACGCTAGTCGTTGTACTTGGCACTCAATTGTGTGCCTTGTATCTTCGTGCATCTTCTTGATGTAGTTCGCCCATGCACTCGCATCCATGTTGGTGCGTTCTTGTAGAGGAAGGGGTAGAATGTCCAAAGGGGACAACGGGTTGAAGCCGTAGACGACCTCGAAGAGGGACTTGCCGGTAGTCGAATATCTTGCACGGTTGTAGGCGTACTCGGCGATGGGTAGACACGCCTCCAACTCCTTGATGTTCTTCTTAATCAACACGCGAAGTAGAGTGGAGAGCGTCCGGTTTGTCACCTCCGTTTGGCCGTCGGTTTGAGGATGGTATGCGGATGAGAACAACAGCTTGATTCCGAGCTTGGCGCATAGCGTCTTCCAAAAGTAACTCAAGAACTTGACGTCACGGTCGGAGACTATTGTCTTTGGTACTCCATGGAGGCGCAAGATTTCCCTACAAAAGAGATTTGCAACGTGTGAAGCATTGATAGAGGCAAAGGTGTCCCGTCTTTCGATGAGATGATGGATATCGCTTTGGTGGAAGTCGACTTTGACGATCCGACTACGAACGTGCGAGGACGTCGCGCCTTAGCAATCGCTAAACCAACTCCGAGAGGTTATTGACCACGCCGGAGCACGATCAACCTGACCACGAGGGTCTGTTTCCTGCGAGCAAACGAAGAACAAGCAAGAAACTAAGATTGCAATCTGGATATTGCGAATATAAGATGAAAGCTTTATTGATCAAGGTGGGGTTCTGTGACGCCTTTGTCTGGTCGTTGAACACAAACGAAGTACGCGAAGTTGCAGCTATGGCGAACTTTTAATCTAAACCAAAACCCAAAGTCTAAACGATGCCCTAAGGGCTGTATATATGGAGGAAGAGGGGGGGAATTTCGTGGCCCTTGGTGGAGGGGTCCGAAATCAACCCTATCTCTTGTTTCCCCACACATACGGACTCTAAAAATAGCCATACTTATGTATTTCGAAATTACATGGGCCTGGCCCAATAATAAGGTGACGCAGCACCTAAAATAGCCTCGGGACGAAATTTATGAAGTGGCATCTTGTATATTTCGTCCAAGGCTTCATGCACCCATTATGGTGGCTTCAAAGTCCTGAAATCATCACTTGTAACTCCGTTCTTGTTCCCCTTGCGCATGCCATCATCTCCATGCTTGTTCTTGCTCCAATGTTCATCCTTCTCCAAGCTAGGCCCTTCATTTGTAAGCAAAACAAATGTATCCAATTTAGGCAGCATCATATTCTCATGAACATTAGAATCATTACCAAGAAACGAAAGTACCTGATAATTTAGTTGGCGTGCACGAGCTCTAGTAATTGGTCCAGTATGTATAGCAGCAGGGGCTGTGGGTGTAACAATTGTATTGATGTCCTCATCATCCTCCCCTTCTTGAAATGAAGTCGTCCTCGACGGAAGTTCATCTTCCTCACCCACATAATGCTTCAAATCTGCAATGTTAAAAGTGGGACTAACCCCAAAATCTGCAGGCAACTCAAGTTTATATGCATTATAATTTATTTTCTCTAACACCTGATAGAGGCAAAGGTGTCCCGTCTTTCGATGAGATGGTGGATTTCGCTTTGGTGGAAGTCGACTTTGACGATCCGACTACGAACGTGCGAGGACGTCGCGACTTAGCAATCGCTAAACCAACTCCGAGAGGTTATTGACCACGCCGGAGCACGATCAACCTGACCACGAGGGTCTGTTTCCTGCGAGCAAACGAAGAACAAGCAAGAAACTAAGATTGCAATCTGGATATTGCGAATATAAGATGAAAGCTTTATTGATCAAGGTGGGGTTCTGTGACGCCTTTGTCTGGTCGTTGAACACAAACGAAGTACGCGAAGTTGCAGCTATGGCGAACTTTTAATCTAAACAAAACCCAAAATCTAAACGATGCCCTAAGGGCTGTATATATGGAGGAAGAGGGGGGAATTTCGTGGCCCTTGGTGGAGGGGTCCGAAATCAACCCTATCTCTTGTTTCCCCACACATACGGACTCTAAAAATAGCCTATACTTATGTATTTCGAAATTACATGGGCCTGGCCCAATAATAAGGTAACGCAGCACCTAAAATAGCCTCGGGACGAAATTTATGAAGTGGCATCTTGTATATTTCGTCCAAGGCTTCATGCACCCATTATGGTGGCTTCAAAGTCCTGAAATCATCACTTGTAACTCCGTTCTTGTTCCCCTTGCGCATGCCATCATCTCCATGCTTGTTCTTGCTCCAATGTTCATCCTTCTCCAAGCTAGGCCCTTCATTTGTAAGCAAAACAAATGTATCCAATTTAGGCAGCATCATATTCTCATGAACATTAGAATCATTACCAAGAAACGGAAGTACCTGATAATTTAGTTGGCGTGCACGAGCTCTAGTAATTGGTCCAGTATGTATAGCAGCAGGGGCTGTGGGTGTAACAATTGTATTGATGTCCTCATCATCCTCCCCTTCTTGAAATGAAGTCGTCCTCGACGGAAGTTCATCTTCCTCACCCAAATAAGGCTTCAAATCTGCAATGTTAAAAGTGGGACTAACCCCAAAATCTGCAGGCAGCTCAAGTTTATATGCATTATCATTTATTTTCTCTAACACCTTAAAGGGACCATCAGCACGTGGCATTAACTTTGATTTGCGCAAATCAGGAAATCTATCCTTACGCAAATGTAACCAAACAAGATCTCCAGGTGCAAACACAACATGTTTTCTACCCTTATCTCCAGCAAGTTTATATTTAGCATTCATGCGCTCAATGTTTTCCTTAGTTAACTCATGCATTTTTAAAATCAATTCAGCACGTTGTTTAGTATCAAAATTAACCTTCTCCGAAGATGGAAGAGGCAACAAATCAATAGGTGCACGAGGTAGGAAACCATACACAACTTCAAAAGGGCACATCTTAGTAGTAGAATGCAATGAACGATTATAAGCAAATTCAATATGAGGCAAGCATTCCTCCCACATTTTCTTATTATTCTTCAAAACAGCCCTAAGCATAGTAGACAATGTTCTATTGACTACTTCAGTTTGGCCATCAGTTTGGGGGTGACAAGTAGTACTAAAAAGCAGTTTAGTCCCCAACTTAGCTCATAAACATCTCCAAAAGTGGCTAAGAAATTTAGTATCACGATCTGAAACAATAGTATTTGGCACACCATGCAAGCGAATAATTTCACGAAAGAACAAATCAGCAACATTAACAGCATCATCACTTTTATGACATGGTATAAAGTGTGCCATTTTCGAGAATCTATCCACAACAACAAATATGCTATCCCTCCCCTTCTTTTTCGAGGTAAACCTAAAACAAAGTCCATAGATATATCCTCCCAAGGAACACTAGGTACAGGCAAAGGCATATATAAACCATAAGGATTGAGTCGTGACTTAGCTTTTTGACATGTAGTGCAGCGAGCAATAAAACGCTCAACGTCCCGTCTCATCTTTGGCCAAAAGAAATGTGTAGCAAGTACGTCCTCCGTCTTCTTCACGCCAAAGTGTCCCATTAATCCTCCTCCATGCGCCTCCTGCAACAACAAAAGACGAACGGAGCTAGCTGGAATGCATAGCTTGTTAGCACGAAACACAAATCCATCATTAACAACAAACTTGTTCCACATTCTTCCTTCTTTACAATTCTGCATTACATCTTTAAAATCAGCATCATCCACATATTGATCTTTGATGGTCTCCAAACCAAATATTTTGAAGTCAAGTTGTGAAAGCATAGTATAGCGACGAGACAATGCATCAGCAATAACATTTTCTTTTCCCTTCTTGTGTTTAATGACATAAGGGAAAGTCTCAATGAATTCAACCCATTTAGCATGTCTACGATTCAGTTTAGCTTGACTTTTAATATGTTTCAAAGATTCATGATCAGAATGTATAACA